>NC_138772.1:555525895-555983895 GCF_965119305.1 Pelophylax lessonae
CTCTCTCTCTATCCCTCCCTCTCTCTCTCTATCCCTCTCTCCCTCTCTCTTTCCCTCTCTCCCCCTCTCTATCCCTCTATCTCCCTCCCTCCCTCCCTCTATCTCTCTCCCTCCCTCTATCCCTCCCTCCCTCTATCCCTCACTCTATCCCTCTCTCTCTCTATCCCTCCCTCTATCTCTCTCTCTCCCTCTCCCTCCCTATCCCTCTCCCTCCCTATCCCTCTCCCTCCCTATCCCTCTCCCTCCCTATCCCTCTCTCTCCCTCTCTCCCTCTCTCCTCTCCCCCTCTCCCCCTCCCTCTCTTCCTCTCCCTCTCTCTCTCTCTATCTCTCTCTCTCTCTCTCTATCCCTCCCTCTATCCCTCTCTCTCTCCCTTTCCCCCTTTCTCTCTCTCCCTCTCCCCCTCTCCCTCTCTCTCTCCCTCTCTCTCTCTCCCTCTCTCTCTCTCCCTCTATCCCTCTCTCTCCCTCTCTCGGCAGGTATGCCTAAAAGTGATAAAATGTACCTGCCTGATATAGTTGCTGTGCTGCGAATGTATCTATCGCATACCAAGGATGATGGTACTGTTGGTGGGAACTTGGTGTTATAACGGCCTACTCAATAAAGAGAGAATTATAGGAAATTGTGATGAGAATTTTTAACTTTAGGCAGAAGTAGTGCAGCTGAATGGGAGAATTATTCAAACTCTGCTACATTGGCCTTAAGTTTGAAATTCCCTTTTTTAATCTCCTGTAATTTTCTCTTTATTGAGTAGACCCTATAATCTGATAAGTAGGCGGAGATTATGCGGAGTGGGTGGAGCTTCGGGGAAGTGGGTGTGGTAATTATTTAATAGCTGTGCTGCAAAGTGTCCCTGGAAATTTTTTTTCAAATGTTGGCAACTATGATAGTGCTGTGAAGATCCACAAAAGTCCTTTTCAGGGCTGGTATCTCGGTATAGGCCTTCTACAGTCTCTTTTGAGCTTAGGGAGAGGTATCCTGTGGTTGCTTTAGGGGCAGTTAGAGATCGGCTGCAGTCACACACAAATCGCTTTGTCAATGTCCACAAAAGTCATGTAAAGGGCTGCAAATTTGCAAAACTTCTGTATCCTGTGAATGCCTAATGTACCTTCAGCCACAGAATACTACGTTCTTAGCTGTCAGATAAACGCATGTGGGCTAATTTTTGGGGCCTGGAATGGCCGACACTTACTTCTTTATCCTGTGAATGCCTAATTTTTCAGACTGGAATTGAAAATCAATGGGTCTGTAAACGTTCCTCCAAATTGTGGAATGGATGCGGACCCATTTTACAGATGTGTGAATGGACCCTATATGCAGTGTTGGGGTAGTTACTCAAAAAATGTAACTAGTTACTAGTTACTAGTTACTTCTGTAAATTGTAATGAGATTACTTTACTAGTTACTGCATTTGAAAAGTAACTTCACTACTTATTACTTTACTTTCCTCTTTCTTAATTGACCGTGTAGAAGAAGATACATGACACTCTTTCTGCATAGAGTTTATTGTATAAACACAGGCTTTGGGAAACATGAGAACAAAACCTGAAAAAAACAGAATAAAACATAAAGTGCAACAAAAATTCATAAACTTCATCCCTCTCTATTCTTCGAAATAACGATTGTATCGCACGGCTTGGGTAACGCAGGAAAGCGCCTTCCTATAGCCTAGTAAAGTCGTGTAGTTACCTCCTATAGCCTAGTAAAGTAGTGTAGTTACTTCCTATAGCCTAGTAAAGTAGTGTAGTTACCAATATTAGTATTGTAACTAGGGTTGAGCGGACACCTAGATGTCCGTGTTCGACGGGTTCGGCCGAACTTTAAAAAAAAGTCCGGGTCCGTGTCCCGGACTTTTACCGAACTTTTCCCGGACACCGAACCCCATTGAAGTCAATGGGGACCCGAACTTTAAGGCACTAAAATGGCTCTAAAACACCAAAGGAAAGGGCTAGAGTGCTGCAAATGGCAGCAAAACGTAATTAAGAGCATGGCAAGTGCTCTGCAAACAAATGTGGATAGGGAAATAACTTAAAACAACAAAAAAAAACAGAAAAATAAAACAATGTTCTTCTTCATCTCTGAAGGACGAGGCCCATATGGAGTAGGAGGGAGGTTGAGGTGGTGGTGGATGTGGCGGTGACATAGGCGTGCGCACAGGGTGTGCTGGGTGTGCCTGGGCACACCCTAATCACCTAGGGCACATAGCATTGCCAGTGAGGAGATGGGAAAGATCTCCCTGGGACCTGCTCTGCTCTATTTCTCCTTGCCTACAGGTACATGGCCCCGATACATTACTCTCCCTGCTGGCAAACACATGCATGTGTATTTCAACTTTGGGGTGCACACCTTAATGCAATAGGCTGCGCACACCTATGGGCGGTGTAGGTGGAAGCGGCGGTGGAGGAGGACCAGGGCCGGATTAACAGCATCATGGGCTTGGTGCTGAGGATTTTGAAGGGCCTTAAGGGCCGTGCCTTGCCATGCACCCAGAGGAGGAAGGGTGCAGCCATGCATGCCTAATTCAACATGGGATGCTGTCTCTGAAGCCCATAAACACATCCATGCATCGCCAACTGTCCCTCCTTGTCCGGCCTTCACGCTGTGTGGGGAGGTTCTGAGGGTGCTGCCTGGGGAAGCGAGCATAGAAGCCAGACTTCTGTGTTTACAAGTGACAGAAGAGCGGTAACAGTGAATATGGCCAACCCGGGGCCTATATAAAAGGTAGGGGCCTGGAGCTGCAGCTCCAATAGCCCCTACATTAATCTGGCCCTGAGGAGGAGGACGAGGTAGCCAACACTGCTTCTTTTCAAAAATTTTAAATGAGGGTACACCCCAAAAGAGTGAGAAAGAGCAAAAATGGAACAATGGGTGGGTAAGGTCGGTATCCATTGCTATTCTGCATAAGGTACAGAAAAGTCCCGTGGGATCCATGCCTGGTTCATTTTAATGAACGTGAGCTTGTCCACATTGTCTCTGGACAGGCGGCTGCGCTTGTCTGTTATAACGCCCCCAGCCGTGCTAAATACCCGTTCAGATAATACACTGGCTGCAGGGCACGCCAGCACCTCCAAGGCGTAAAGGGCAAGCTCAGGCCATGTGCCCAATTTGGAGACCCAGAAGTTGAAGGGGGCAGACCCGTCATTCACTACATGTAGGCGTGTGCACACATACTGCTCCACCATGTTGGTAAAATGCTGCCTCCTGCTAAGACGTTCCATCTGAGCTGCTGGTGCTGCTGTTTGTTGTGGCGTGCTGACAAAGCTTTTCCACATTTCGGCCATGCTAACCCTGCCTTCTGAGGTGCTGGCGGTGCCCTGGTTGCGTTGGCGACCTCCTCCTCCTCCTCCTCTGCCTTGTGCTTCCACTGTGGCCCCGCTGTCAGATGGGAATGCCAGCAGCATGGCGTCTACCAGCGTGCGCTTGTACTCGCGCATCTTGCGATCGCGCTCCAGTGAGTGAATTAAGGACGGTACGTTGTCCTTGTAACGGGGATCCAGCAGCGTGGCCACCCAGTAATCAGCACAAGTTAGAATGTGGGCAACTCGGCGGTCGTTGTGGAGACACTGCAGCATGTAATCGCTCATGTGTGCCAGGCTGCCCAGAGGCGACGAAAGGCTGTCCTCTGTGGGAGGTGTATCGTCCGTGTCCTCTGTATCCCCCCAGCCACGCACCAGTGATGGCCATGAGCTGGCCTGGGTGCCACCCTGCTGTGAACATGGTTCCATCTCCTCCTCCAGCTCCTCCTCCTCCTCATCCTCCTCATCCTCCAGAACTGTGCCCCTGCTGGACAATTGTGTCCCTGGCGTTTGTGTGTGCAGGAACCCACCCTCGGAGCCCCTTGCGAATGACTGCCCTGAAAGCCTTTGAAATGTTACCTCTTCATCCTCCTCCTCCTCCTCCTCATCCTGTGCCACATCCTCTTCCATCATCGCCCAAATTGTTTTTTCAAGGAGGCATAGAAGTGGGATAGTTAAGCTGAGAATGGCGTCATTGCCACTGGCCATGTTGGTGGAGTACCCAAAACAGCGCAACAAGGCACAATATATGCAAATGTCAAATATGCAAACTATGCCGCAATTTAATGTTTTTTACACCAAAAGGGTGTGTATTGAATAGCGGAATAGGATAAAAAACTGTGTATCTCACACGTACAAACACAGACTAGGCCCGATTAAATTTTTTCCTACCCTAAAGGGAGGATGAGGAAGAGGAGTATGGAACATGCAGCACCCTCAAATCTTCAGAAGTATGAGATGAACCCCAAAAACTTGGAAAGGTGGATCTCTCTCACACGTACCAACACAGACTATCCCCCAATTTAACTGATCCCCAAAGGTTTTTGATTAAATAGCGGAATAGAAAATATGATCCAAAAAAAGTGTATGTATATCACACGTACACAACCACACTAGGCCCCAATTACTATTGTTTGTACCCCTAAAAGGCTAGATGAGGAGTAGGGGGAGTATGGAACAGGCAGCACCCTCAAACCTTCAGAAGTATGAGATGAACCCCAACAACTTGGAAAGGTGGATCTCTCTCACACGTACCAACACAGACTATCCCCCAATTTAACTGATCCCCAAAGGTTTTTGATTAAATAGCGGAATAGAAAATATGATCCAAAAAAAGTGTATGTATATCACACGTACACAACCACACTAGGCCCCAATTACTATTGTTTGTACCCCTAAAAGGCTAGGAGTAGGGGGAGTATGGAACAGGCAGCACCCTCAAACCTTCAGAAGTATGAGATGAACCCCAACAACTTGGAAAGGTGGATCTCTCTCACACGTACCAACACAGACTATCCCCCAATTTAACTGATCCCCAAAGGTTTTTGATTAAATAGCGGAATAGAAAATATGATCCAAAAAAAGTGTATGTATATCACACGTACACAACCACACTGGGCCCCAATTACTATTGTTTGTACCCCTAAAAGGCTAGATGAGGAGTAGGGGGAGTATGGAACAGGCAGCACCCTCAAACCTTCAGAAGTATGAGATGAACCCCAACAACTTGGAAAGGTGGATCTCTCTCACACGTACCAACACAGACTATCCCCCAATTTAACTGATCCCCAAAGGTTTTTGATTAAATAGCGGAATAGAAAATATGATCCAAAAAAAGTGTATGTATATCACACGTACACAACCACACTAGGCCCCAATTACTATTGTTTGTACCCCTAAAAGGCTAGATGAGGAGTAGGGGGGGTATGGAACAGGCAGCACCCTCAAACCTTCAGAAGTATGAGATGAACCCCAACAACTTGGAAAGGTGGATCTCTCTCACACGTACCAACACAGACTATCCCCCAATTTAACTGATCCCCAAAGGTTTTTGATTAAATAGCGGAATAGAAAATATGATCCAAAAAAAGTGTATGTATATCACACGTACACAACCACACTGGGCCCCAATTACTATTGTTTGTACCCCTAAAAGGCTAGGAGTAGGGGGAGTATGGAACAGGCAGCACCCTCAAACCTTCAGAAGTATGAGATGAACCCCAAAAACTTGGAAAGGTGGATCTCTCTCACACGTACCAACACAGACTATCCCCCAATTTAACTGATCCCCAAAGGTTTTTGATTAAATAGCGGAATAGAAAATATGATCCAAAAAAAGTGTATGTATATCACACGTACACAACCACACTGGGCCCCAATTACTATTGTTTGTACCCCTAAAAGGCTAGATGAGGAGTAGGGGGGGTATGGAACAGGCAGCACCCTCAAACCTTCAGAAGTATGAGATGAACCCCAACAACTTGGAAAGGTGGATCTCTCTCACACGTACCAACACAGACTATCCCCCAATTTAACTGATCCCCAAAGGTTTTTGATTAAATAGCGGAATAGAAAATATGATCCAAAAAAAGTGTATGTATATCACACGTACACAACCACACTAGGCCCCAATTACTATTGTTTGTACCCCTAAAAGGCTAGATGAGGAGTAGGGGGAGTATGGAACAGGCAGCACCCTCAAATCTTCAGAAGTATGAGATTGTGTTCACTGTACCCCACAAAGATTGAGTTCACTGCACCCCACAATGATTGTGTTCACTGCACCCCACAAAGATTGTGTTCACTGCACCTCACAAAGATTGTGTTCACTGTACCCCCCAAAGATTGTGTTCACTGCACCCCACAAAGATTCTGTTCACTGTACCCCACAAAGATTGTGTTCACTGCACCCTAAAAGGATGTTGTTCACTGCACCCCACAAAGATTGTGTTCACTGCACCCTAAAAGGATGTTGTTCACTGCACCCCAAAAAGATTGTGTTCACTGTACCCCCCAAAGATTGTGTTCACTGCACCCCACAAAGATTGTGTTCACTGCACCCCAAAAAGATTGTGTTCACTGTACCCCCCAAAGATTGTGTTCACTGCACCCCAAAAAGATTGTGTTCACTGTACCCCCCAAAGATTGTGTTCACTGCACCCCACAAAGATTCTGTTCACTGTACCCCACAAAGATTGTGTTCACTGCACCCCAAAAAGATTGTGTTCACTGTACCCCCCCAGAGATTGTGTTCACTGCACCCCACAAAGATTCTGTTCACTGCACCCAACAAAGGATTTTGTTCACTGCACCCCAAAAAGATTGTGTTCACTGCACCCCAAAAAGGATTTTGATCACTGCACCCCAAAAAGGATGTTGTTCACTGCACCCCAAAAATGATTTTGTTCACTCCACCCCAAAAAGATTGTGTTCACTGCACCCCACAAAGATTGTGTTCACTGCACCCCAAAAAGATTGTGTTCACTGTACCCCCCAAAGATTGTGTTCACTGCACCCCACAAAGATTCTGTTCACTGTACCCCACAAAGATTGTGTTCACTGCACCCCAAAAAGATTGTGTTCACTGCACCCCAAAAAGGATGTTGTTCACTGCACCCCAAAAAGGATGTTGTTCACTCCACCCCAAAAAGATTGTGTTCACTGCACCCCACAAAGATTGTGTTCACTGCACCCCAAAAAGATTGTGTTCACTGCACCCCAAAAATGATTTTGTTCACTGCACCCCAAAAAGGATTTTGTTCACTGCACCCCAAAAAGGATGTTGTTCACTCCACCCCAAAAAGATTGTGTTCACTGCACCCCAAAAAGATTGTGTTCACTGCACCCCACAAAGGATTTTGTTCACTGCACCCCAAAAAGATTGTGTTCACTGCACCCCAAAAAGGATGTTGTTCACTGCACCCCAAAAAGGATTTTGTTCACTGCACCCCAAAAAGATTGTGTTCACTGCACCCCACAAAGGATTTTGTTCACTGCACCCCACAAAGATTGTGTTCACTGCACACCAAAAAGGATTGTGTTCACTGCACCCCAAAAAGATTTTGTTCACTGCACCCCAAAAAGATTGTGTTCACTGCACCCCACAAAGGATTTTGTTCACTGCACCCCACAAAGATTGTGTTCACTGCACCCCAAAAAGATTGTGTTCACTGCAGCCCAAAAAGATTGTGTTCACTGCAGCCCAAAAAGATTGTGTTCACTGCAGCTCACACACAGAAAAATGGATGTGGATCACTGACACCTGCCTATCTCCAATCCCACACCACACAGCAATATCGATTGTAGTTTGTAGAACACAGTTTCCCTAAAATTCAGCAGACTCTGTCCCTAACAGGATTGAGAAGAGATCGTAGATCAGGATTGAGTGCAGATTCACCCCAC
This sequence comes from Pelophylax lessonae, assembly GCF_965119305.1. Lineage (NCBI taxonomy): Eukaryota > Metazoa > Chordata > Amphibia > Anura > Ranidae > Pelophylax > Pelophylax lessonae. The sequence goes on from NC_138772.1 coordinate 555,533,593, forward strand.
CCCCCACACAGCAATATCGATTGTAGTTTGTAGAAGACACTGACCCTATAATTCAGCAGACTCTATCCCTAAAATGCCTACAACTCGCCCTGCCTAAACACTCCGACCTGTCCCTCAATTCTATCCGGACACAAATGGTTTTTTCCTGCCTATCTGTCCCTAATCAGCAGCCAGCACATTGATGTGTGCTCTGTCCCTTAGCTAAGCAGCAGAATGACGCTGCTGCGGCGGCTGCCTCGAACTTATAAAGACTTGGTCACATGCTTCAGACGGCCAATCACAGCTACTAAGACATTTGCAGGCATGGCTGGGATGGCTTAAGGCACACCAGTTAAACGATTGTTGATTGGCTGTTGAAAGCCCGCCATGAAAAGAGCGCCAAAGCATGCAAAACCCGGAAATAAAACGACCGAACACGGACTTTTACCCGAACATACAGTAAAGTGTCCGTGTCCGTGTTCGGGTAAAAAAAATCCAATTATTCGGTACGAACACGAATAATACAGTCCGTGTTCGCTCAACACTAATTGTAACTAGTTACTTTACTTAGTTACCAAAAAAAGTAATGTAGTTACTGTAATTAGTTACTTTGTAACTAGTTACCCCCAATACTGCCTATATGTATCAGACATGTATTTACCGGCTGCTGTCAGTTCTGGCTGATTTATGAAAAAAAAAATTTTTTTTTTTGCTGTAAAAAAATAAATAAAAGAATTTAGGGCAACTTTTTCAATTGCAATACTTCTGTTATGACATTGTCCATGTGCTGGGACTATATGTGCACAGCTAGTAAGTATTTTGTGGCTGCAAATATGACCTAAATGTTTTTAAAGTTCGCCTCCCATTAAAGTCAATGGGGCCTGCCGCAAACTTGCGGTTCGCAGACTTTTGAGAAAATTTGCGGCTGGCGTTCGCGAACCGCACCGGCTGATGTTCCTCCATCACTAGTAGCCAACAGTGATTCCAGATAAAACTATTGTAATAGGTTATCTCAGATTAATAAAGTTTAACATTGATCTGAAAGGAAATACCCGATCAATACCCTCTGTTCGTCAAATAGTTCATCTTCAATCAGTCAATCTGTGAAGGTAGATGTAGAGGGAAGTCTGCACAGGGAGTAAGTCAATAATCAATGTTGTCTCCTCTGAAAACAGTCAGAGAGAAGAAAGGTGCAAAAGCAAAGCAACAATTTGTTATAAGGAGCATATCCTTTGTAGGCCAACAGAGATAGGTTAGTGCTGCCATCTAGCGGTGTGCTAAGGTAATTACATAAAACGGTTCTTCCAGGATCAGCTCTAGATCAGGGGATTGAATCACCAGATAATGATGATGATTAAAATGGGCAACCAGAGTTGTATAAAGTACTCGAAACCCATACTTGAGTAAAAGTACAAGTGCTCGATCAAAAAGTGACTTGAGTAGAAGTGGAAGTGCTCGATCAAAAAGTGACTTGAGTAGACGTACTAAAGTATTCAACATTTTTTGTACTTAAGTATTGCAAGTAGTTTTTTTTAAAAAAATTGCTACTCAAGTACTGAAAGTAAAAGTACCAGTAGTTTTGAAAAAAAAACTGCTACTCAAGTACTGAAAGTAAAAGTACAAGTACTGTGTTATGTAGTTATTAAAGAAAGAAGTCAAAAGTTTGAACATGATATTGTTTTTTATTATTTCAAATGCAGCTTTTATTTATGCATACAGTAGCTTTTATTTTCGTATGTGCTGATAATACAATACACATGTTTTGAGCTTCATGAAACCTGACATCTACTGTTCTGGCAGTGGTCATTTTTATAATTGCAACGAGTAACTATGCAGCACAAAAAAAAAAATATCGGAGTAGAAGTATTGAAATCATCGAAAAAATGTAGTGAAGTAAAAGTGGAAGTAGGAGAAAAAAATTCTACTCTAGGAAAGTACAGATACCGCCTTTCAGTACTTAAGTACAGTAGTGAAGTAGTTCTACTTAGTTACTATACATCTCTGTGGGCAACTTAGCACTGTGATAAAGAGCATGTTGAAAAACTTGTACTGAAGTAGAACAAAGATAGCATTAATCAGTGGTAGGTCTCGATGACTGAGATAACAAGAAAAACCCGCATGGGGCCCTCATATATGATCTCTCTGTTTGGGGGTTTGGGAGTTTTGGGTTAAATTCCTAAAAAGTGAATTTAATTCACGTTTCCTCTGCTGTTTTCCTCTTCTGTGATGAGGGGAGCGAGAAGTAGAGGTTTCTTTGTTGGCAGGTAATGCCTGGTGTGAGTGGGGAAACAGAAATTCTGCGTACCAGTTAGGAAGTTCAATCACATCTAGATGGAGGTTGGTGCAGAATTCTGGTAGGTCATCAGGGGTGCAGAGGAGATGTTGTTTGCCGCCAAATGTGACCTGTAGAGCGAACGGGAATTTCCATCGATATTGAATATTTTTCTCCTTGAGGATTTCCAATAGGGGCTTTATTGCTCGTCTGTTTTTGAGAGTGATAGGTGAAAGATCCTGAAAAAGTTGTATAGGAGTCTCATTAAAGAGGATCTGACCATTTCTTCTTTCAAGGGGGGGCTCATCAGGCAGCATATAATGTCCCTGGGGGGAGCGTCCCTGTAGCTTTAGGGCGAAGGGCTCTGTGTGTCCTTTCAAAATCAATGGGTGATTCCTCTGGCCTTTCTAACAGACTATTGAAGACAGATTGCAGGGCTGGTTTGATTTGCTCTCTCTCTACTGTCTCTGGGATCCCCCTGACTCGGACATTGTTTCTGCGGCCTCTATTATCCAAGTCCTCTATCTGCCTGTTCATGCTGATGAGGTGTGAGTAAGTGTGACATCTTCTAGCTTTCTGATCGCCTTATCTCTGTGTCTCCCTGCTTTCTCAACTGCAGCCATCTGATCCGACAGTCTTGTGATGTTTGCCTTCAGGTCTGTAATTGCAGCCGAGAAGGACCCTTTGATGTCTGCTGCGATTGCTGTCATGACTTTAAAGGTCAGGGGATGGTAAAGGGGTTCATTAACACCTACTGTTTCCTCGGTATCAGCAAGGGACTCAGTGTCATATTCCCTCTCATCCTCCTGTCTTGCAGCCCGCGCCATCTTGGGGTCTAGGGAGCCTCTTCTGTGTGAGAGCTGGGATCCGAAGAAATGGGGGATATGCTTGGCAGAATTGCTTGATCCAGGTCTTGATGGTTTAGAGATGGCACCAGACCTTGTTATTTTGCCCATATTTTTTAGATATGTCGCCTGTGTGTGCTCTAGGGAGCGGATCAGTGCAGGAGCTCTGTGTTCAAGCAGCCATCATGCTTGCAGTCCAAGCCACGCCCCCTTTTTTTATACTTTTTAATTGTTTTATATATATATATATATATATATATATATATATATATATAAATTTATTTTTTTTAGTTTTTTATATTTTTTTATACTTTTTAATTGTTTTATATATATATATATTTTTTTTAGTTTTGTTATATTTTTTATTTTTTATACTTTTTAATTGTTTTATATATATATATATTATATATATATATATGTATAATATTTTTTTTTTTCTAAGTTCTTTTGATTTCTATGTTCTATTCTCTTAGATAATGTAACTAAGACACCAGTCATATAATTTTTGTGGTGAATTATGACATTCTTCCCGACTCAGCTTCAAGAGTCAGGTGGGGACCCACAGAACCATATTTAACAACCATTGAAACCAGGGTACCCCTGTAAATCCAGGTCTTATTTTATTATATTTTACATCCCTCAGTCTGCCTACTGCTTTAACCTGCGCTTTACCTGTCAACATAATAACCCTTATAAGTAATAATCCTTAATGGCCACACAACTGCATCAATCTTGATTCCCCCCCCCCCCCAATAACTGTACTCTGACATTCTCCCTTTTCTTTTTGTATACATGCACCACTGTCCAGAGGCCTTCCCTACCACCACCTGAAGAAGCAGCAATGACCACCACGCCATAGCTTGAGACAAAGGTGCAATGACTGAACTTTCCTTAACCATGCTGAAAATCCGATCGAATCTTTGCATAGCATTCCCTTGTTACGGGACTAAAAGATGCCAGGATCCCGTCATCGATGTTGGAGTGCCGCTCTTCCAAGACAGAGGAGCGAGTAAATCATCGCTGCACATGCACTCATGGTCCGGATGTGAGTCCTCAGAGACACCAGGATTTCTATGGCTTCTCAAGTCTATGTTGATGTGTTCATAAAAACAGATAAAGAGTTTCGTCGTCAGGGCCGGTACAAGGGGTGGGAGGGCGGCTGCCCTGAGGGAAAATGTTGATGGGGGGAGGATTTGACCGGGGTAAGATTTGTTCTAGGGGAAATTTGGGGGGGGTACTAGGAGGGTGATTTGGGGGGGATGGGGGAGAGGATTTGTGCCAGGAGGGGGGATTTGTGCTGTGGGGTTGGGGGAAGAGGAGTTGTGCCAGGAGGGGGGATATGTGCTGGGGAGATGGGGGAAGAGGATTTGTGCTCGGAGAGGGGATTTGTGCTGCTGGGATGCGGGAAGAGGATTTGTGCCAGGAGGGGAGATTTTTGCTGTGGGGATGGAGGGAAGAGAATTTGTGCCAGGAGGAGGATTTGTGCTGTGGGAAGGGGGGAGAGGATTTGTGCCAGGAGGGGGGATTTGTGCTGGGGGGATGGTGGGGGGGGAGAGGATTTGTGCTAGGAGGGTGGATTTGTGCTGGGGGGATTTGGGGGGGGTTTGCTAGAAGAGGTGATGGAGATTCGTGCCAGGATGGGGAATTTTTGGGATGATAGAAATGGAGATGGGGGGTATTTATGCTAGTAGGGATGATTGGGGGTATTTGTGCTAGAGGGGAAATTTTGGGGGAAGGATTTGTGCTAGGAGGGGGAATTTGGTGGGATGTGCTAGGAGGAGGAATTTGGGGGGTTTGTGCTGGGGGGATGGGGAAAGAGGATTTATGCTAGGAGGAGGGATTTGTGCAAGAAGGGAAAACATTTTTTTTTTGGGGGGGGGATTTGGGGGAGAGGATTTGTGCTAGTAGGGATAATTGATGGGTATTTGTGCTAGGAGGGGACATTTGGGGGAGGGGAAGATTTGTGCTGGGAGGGGGGGTTTGGAGATGGGAGAATTTATGCTTGGAGGGGAAATTTGAGGGGTGCGAATGTGTGCTAACAGTGGTTTTTTGAGGAGGGATAGTTGTGCTAGCAGGGAACATTTGGGAAGAGAGAGGCTTTGAGTTTAGAGAGGATGGGGGAAAGATTTGTGCTGGGAGGGGGATTTTAGCAGGGAGAGATGTGTACTGGGAGGAGAGAGAATTTTGGTTTGTGTAAATATTTGGCTTGGAAAGGGAATATATGCTTAGGGCCTAAGGGTGCCAATTAGTGCTCAATTTTCTTTTTTTTTTTTTTATTTTATTTTACTAAAACATTATGCTCCTACGTCTTGTGGGGGGGGGGGGGGGGCGCAGTTTGGTGTCTTCGCCCTGGGCACTGGATGGCCTTGTCCCGGCACTGTTCATCGTGTTCAAGAAAAGAGGCCACAGTGGTGGTGGAGGGGGGGGGGGTGTTTGGGCCTTCTGGGCTGTTGTGGGTGGGCACAAAATCATAAATTCAAAGAATGAACTTCAGGGGGAAATGTAATGGAAATATTGAAGTCTAATATTTTTTACCTGAAATAAACATTAAATTGAACCTTTGGTGACCCTAAAGTCTCAGGACAGCTGACATAATAAAAACAGCTTTGCGGTATTGTAGCCAGAGGCAATATGTGAGAAGTTCTGTTATCTAGAGTTAGTTATCCGGGAAGGCTGTTTTTTTATGGTATCTATAAACAATGCTGGGAGGGAATCACCTGGGGGGGGGGGGGCTGTGAGGAGGACCCAAAAACCTGATCAACATGTTATGTTTGTTTTCATTCTTTACTTCAACTAAAGGGGGTTGGGTACAGGAGGTATATAAATATACAGTCAGAGCTCTAAAATACTTTTTTTGAATGCTGATTGGACACACGATGGTGACGTAGGAAATCTCTGTGTGAGATAACTCCTTTGTCTGGTGTATTGCTTTGTGTAACCCTTTGTGTAACTCTTTGTCCATTGGCAACACTGTATTTGTAACATCACTGTTTTTAAGATTTTATCATCTACGTTATATTTGATTATTGATGTTTAATTTAAAGTGTTTTTTCTGTAAAATAAAATTAGATCTTTATCTTTTAGCAGTTATCATTCATTATTGATTTTATTGGTAATAGCCACAACAGCATTGGCTGGATTCTTTTATAGACTATAGGTTGTAATTGTAATCACTTATTAGATTTATAATTAAGTGAATACAGTGCCTTGCGAAAGTATTCGGCCCCCTTGAAATTTTCAACCTTTTGCCACATTTCAGGCTTCAAACATAAAGAAATAAAACTGTAATTTTTTGTGAAGAATCAACAACAAGTGGGACACAATCATGAAGTGGAACGAAATTTATTGGATATTTCAAACTTTGTTAACAAATAAAAAAACTGAAAAATTGGGCGTGCAAAATTATTCAGCCCCTTTACTTTCAGTGCAGCAAACTCTCTCCAGAAGTTCAGTGAGGATCTCTGAATGATCCAATGTTGACCTAAATGACTAATGATGATAAATAGAATCCACCTGTGAGTATCAGCCCACTGCAAATCTACGAAGACCTGGCCGTCCCTCTAAACTTTCAGCTCATACAAGGAGAAGACTGATCAGAGATGCAGCCAAGAGGCCCATGATCACTCTGGATGAACTGCAGAGATCTACAGCTGAGGTGGGAGACTCTGTCCATAGGACAACAATCAGTCGTATACTGCACAAATCTGGCCTTTATGGAAGAGTGGCAAGAAGAAAGCCATTTCTTAAAGATATCCATAAAAAGTGTCGTTTAAAGTTTGCCACAAGCCACCTGGGAGACACCAAACATGTGGAAGAAGGTGCTCTGGTCAGATGAACCAAAATCGAACTTTTTGGCAACAATGAAAAACGTTATGTTTGGCGTAAAAGCAACACAGCTCATCACCCTGAACACACCATCCCCACTGTCAAACATGGTGGTGGCAGCATCATGGTTTGGGCCTGCTTTTCTTCAGCAGGGACAGGGAAGATGGTTAAAATTGATGGGAAGATGGATGGAGCCAAATACAGGACCATTCTGGAAGAAAACCTGATGGAGTCTGCAAAAGACCTGAGACTGGGACGGAGATTTGTCTTCCAACAAGACAATGATCCAAAACATAAAGCAAAATCTACAATGGAATGGTTCACAAATAAACATATCCAGGTGTTAGAATGGCCAAGTCAAAGTCCAGACCTGAATCCAATCGAGAATCTGTGGAAAGAACTGAAAACTGCTGTTCACAAACGCTCTCCATCCAATCTCACTGAGCTCGAAATGTTTTGCAAGGAGGAATGGGCCAAAATTTCAGTCTCTCGATGTGCAAAACTGATAGAGACATACCCCAAGCGACTTACAGCTGTAATCACAGCAAAAGGTGGCGCTACAAAGTATTAACTTAAGGGGGCTGAATAATTTTGCACGCCCAATTTTTCAGTTTTTTATTTGTTAAAAAAGTTTGAAATATCCAATAAATTTCGTTCCACTTCATGATTGTGTCCCACTTGTTGTTGATTCTTCACAAAAAATTACAGTTTTATATCTTTGTTTGAAGCCCGAAATTTTGCAAAAGGTCGCAAAGTTCAAGGGGGCCGAATACTTTTGCAAGGCACTGTAAGTGAGGTGGTAGAAAAATCGCCATAACAAGGGCCACAGACTTTAATGTAAACCCTCAAAGTCACATGAAAGCCGCACCTGTGCAAAATTTATGTGACTTGCGTGCGACTTGAGGGCCACAGACTACAATGTATACCCTCAAAGTCACATGAAAGTCGCACCTGCGCGATATACATGTGATATGTGTGCGACTTGAGGGCTGCAGACTGCAATGTAAACCCTTAAAGTCACATGAAAGTCATACCTGTGCTATATTTATGTGACGTGTGTGCGACTTGAGGGCCCACAGACTTCAATTTACACCCTCAAAAGTTGCATGAAAGTCGCACCTGTATGCTACTTATATATGCGACTTTGTAGAGAACAAACAATCACCTTTTTTAAAGCCAAAGTCGAACTCAAACCAAAATTGCATCAAGTCTCACTGTAAAATCGTAACGAAAATTGCATGATTTCAAAGTCGAACAAGTGTCAATGGGCTCTCAGGGCCGGTTCACATACGTGCGATGGAAGACATCGTATGTGATTCACACCGCACTGATTGTATTGACATCGCATTCGGACCAAAGTCGCACAGAGACCATATTTTGGTCCGCACCAGAATTGGATCGCATGGGTGTTCACACCTATGCGATCCAATTCATGTCCAAACTGACAGTTCCTACTGTGATATGCGAACTGATGTGGGGGTGTCCTTAACTTTGTATTGACACCCCCAGAGATTGGCAGAGGGCAGTGTGCACTGCTTGCAAGTAGAGTGCGATGTGGGAACCCGCAGTGGATTCGCAGGGATCCCGCATCGCACTAATGTGAACCGAGCTTCAGGGTCTGCCTCTACCTGGGGGGGGGGGGCTGAAGCAGTGAGATAAGAGAAGATACATTGTTTCTGTAGCAATATTCCTCTGACAATCACAAATCAACATATTAGAGAATTTAAAAAAAGTTTATTTGCACTGAAATATTTTTGAAGCCAGATATAAATGTGTGATGGACGGGAAGTCTTGGCTGCCATTGGATGATTTTAGTGGCAACGCAAAAACATTGCAGAGATACAAACACAACCAAAACCACCAATCGGTAGAGGAAGCAGCCGCTGTATAGGCTCCGGTCACACTATAGATGGCTCCGCCTAATGGCCAAATCAGACATTGACGGCACAGCGAACGATGTCATCAGATTGGGTGATGAGCCACGCATTGCCATTGTCGTAAGTGACGTGTTTGAAATTGAAGCTGAGGGGTAGCCGGGCCCAAGATGTGCCCATCGGGATGTTGCCATCAATTCCATTCCTGAAACAAAAATACAATATAAAAAATGGAACCACTTGACCTCCCAAATATATATATTATTTTTTTTTTTAATGCCTGCTCTAAAACAATTCTAATAAAAAGAAAATGTAACCACTTAAACTTTAAAAAGAAAGCCCGCAAACAGTTTGATGAAGACAATAGGAAGGAATAATGTCCTTTGGTCTGATGAGACTAAGATGAACTTATTTGGTTCAGATGGTGTCAAGCGTTTGCGGAGGCAACCAGGTGAGGAGTACAAAGACAAGTGTGTCTTCCCTACAGTCAAGCATGGTGGTGGGAGTGTCATGGCCCGGGGCTGCATGAGTGCTGCCGGCACTGGGGAGCTACAGTTCATTGAGGGAACCATGAATGCCAACATGTACTGTGACATACTGAAGCAGAGCATGACCCCCTCCCTTCAGAGACTGGGCCGCAGGGCAGAATTCCAACATGATAACGACCCCAAACACACCTCCAAGATGACCACTGCCTTGCTAAAAAAGCTGAGGGTAAAGGCGATGGACTGGCCAAGCATGTCTCCAGACCTAAACCCTATTGAGCATCTGTGGGGCATCCTCAAATGGAAGGTGGAGGAGCGCAAGGTCTCTAACATCCACCAGCTCCGTGATGTCATCATGGAGGAGGGGAAGAGGACTCCAGTGGCAACCTGTGAAGCTCTGGTGAACTCCATGCCCAAGAGGGTTAAGGCAGTGCTGGAAAATAATGGTGGCTGCACAACATATTGACACTATGGGCCCAACTTGGACATTTTCACAGCCTCAGTCCTCAGCATTGTGAATAGTTAACAGTTGGAGTATCCCACTCATCCCTTCTCCCATCCCCATCTAAAATAAAAACAGCAAAAAAAACAACCCCTAGACCAGTGGTCCTCAGGATCCACTAACAGGCCAGATTTTAAGTATCACCTTCGAGAGATGCAGACTAGAATACTGCAATCACTGAGCAGCAAAATATATCACCTGTGATGTATTTCAGTTATCTTGCAAACCTGGCCTGTTAGTGGGTCCTGAGGCCCGGAGTTGAGAGCCACTGCCCTAGATTGACTGAGCCGGAAAGTAGAGTGTTAAGATTCTGCATGCAGTTGCTACCGGTAACCCAGAGGGACCCAAAAAGGTGAGAAGTTCAGCAGCCCTCATGGAGGCAGTGCTACATATATATTGTAGAGAGGCGACCCCAGGTCACTGTGTGTGGTAGCAATCTACGCCTGGTTTTGGTAAAGACAGGCCTGCTGTTTGCACACCTGTGGGCTGGGTTCATATTATTCCAAGGGTTAGCACTAAGAGCTCCCAGTTGGAGACAGCTGCACCCGGGCAGACAGGAGGTCTGGCCCAGGAGTCAGGAGGACTCCAACCGACAGACACGAGGTCTGTATATGGGAGTCAGGAGGGCTCCCACCTCCCCTGAGTGAGAGAGGCTGTAGTTGGCAGCCAGAGCGTACAGGTCTGCAGGAAGCAGATGTGGTCCCCAACAGCGCAGTATGAAGCTGATGCTAAGTGAGCTTCAAGGGAGTTTGACCAAAGGATACTTGTGTTTATCTGAGGATCAGACCTTAGGCCTAGGTGTGAGGTTGCGGGGGCATACCCTAAACATTTTTCTAAAGCTGGAGCTGCTATAAAGACCAATATACATATATAACTACAGAGGATAGCGCACACATACAAAAGGAGTAACTTTGACGCAGTGGTGGGCTGACTATGGCCCTAAGAACACCATCCCTACAGTCAAACATGGAGGTGGAAACATGATGCTTTGGGGTTGTTTCTCTGCTAAAGGTAGAGGCCGACTTTACCGCATTGAGGGACCAATGGATGGGGCCATGTGTTGTAAAATCTTTGATGAGAACCTTCTTCCCTCAGCCAGAACACTGAAGATGGGTCATGGATGGGTCTTCCAGCATGACAATGACCCAAAACATATCACCAAGGCAACAAAGAAGGGGTTCAAGAAGAAACACATTAAGGTCATGGAGTCTCTAGATCTAATCCTATAGAAAATTTATGGACAGAGCTTAAACTTCGAGTTGCTAAGAGACAGCCAAGAAACCTTAAGGATTTAGAGAAGATCTGTAAAGAAGAGTGGACCAAAATCCCTCCTGAGATGTGTGCAAACCTGGGGGCCAACTACAAGAAACGTCTGACCTCTGTGCTTGCCAACAAGGGTTTCTATGGAAGAGCCCTGGGGCCATGGTAAAAAAAAATTCAAAGATTTCTGAGCTTGAACATTTTTTTTTTTTTTACAGAATTCTGAGTTTGAAAGTCAGAATTCTGGGTTTAGAGGTCAGAATTCTGAGATTAAAAGTCAGAATTCTGACTTTGCAAGTCAGAATTCTGAGATTACAAGTTTGGACCATGTTAAATTTATGAAGCATAATTCTGAAATTAAAAGTCAGAATTCTGACTTTGAAAGTCACAATTCTGAGATTAAAAGTCAGAATTCTGACTTTGAAAGTTAAAATTCTGAATTTAGAAAGTCAGAATTCTGAGATTAAAAGTCAGAATTCTGACTTTTAATCTCAGAATTCTAACTTTCAAAGTCAGGATTCTGACTTTTAATCTCAGAATCGTGTTTAATAAATTTTAGCATGGCCCAAACTTGTAATCTCAGAATTCTGACTTGCAAAGTCAGAATTCTGACTTTCAAACTCAGAATTCTGTAAAAAAAAAAAAAAATTCAAGCTCAGAAATCTTTGAAATTTTTTTTTATGATGGCCCCAGGGCTCTTTCATAGGTTTCTCCACCAACTACTAAGTCATGTTTTGCTTGGGGATCAAATACTTATTTTACTCACTGAAATGCAACTCCATTTATAACATTTATGTTTTTTCTGGATTTTGGGTCGATATTCTGTCTCTATCATAAAATACACCAATACACCTATGATAAAAAATGATACAGCCGCCACTTCTTTGTAAGTGGGCAAACTTACACAATCTGCAGGGGATCAAATCATTATTTGACCCCCCCCCCCCACTGTATATAGATAAAAAAAAAAAAAAATACCTTATGAACGCATTGCCTGCTGTGTTGACACCAAACACAGAACCATCAGTGCCAACCTCTATCTGATCCAGGCTGCCTTCAATCTGCTGCCACTGGGATCCCTCGCAGGATGATGAGGTGACACCTTGGCGGAAGAAAATATTGTCGGCGCTGTTCACTCCCCAGCAGCCCCACTTCCCACAGCTGTAATATTTCAGTGCCCCCTCCAGTCGGGTCCAGGCTCCAGTATTTGCGTTTTCTGGTCTGCCGCAGAAGATATTGTCTTGTGCGTTCGCTCCACCCAAATACCGATCACCACCAGCATCTATCTGCTTCAAGAACCCTGTTGGAAAAAAAAAAAAAAAACACAAAATTAAAACGTTGGCTATAAAACTGAGTGTAATAACAGAGAGAAGAAAAAAACATAAGACTGGAACCCTCCTATGCCGAAAGATACAGTGGATATAAAAAGTCTACACACCCCCGTTAAAATGTCAGGTTTCTGTGATGTAAAAAAAAAAAATGAGACAAAGATAAATAATTTCAGAACTTTTTCCACCTTTAATGTGGCCTATAAACTCTACAACTCTGAAGTATTTTTACCTCTTACGTCCTCTGACAGACGCAGCTCTCCCAGGTTTCTTCACCAATGGGTAATGCACCCTCTACAGGAGTAGACTAGGCAGTGAAACTTCTTAGAAACTTTTCACCTGGCACGCCTATAGGGGCTGTCCCTCATGACAGAACACCTGATACGCCTATAGGGACTGTCCCTCATGACATAACCCCAGACACGCCTATAGGGGCTGTCCCTCATGACATAACACCTGATACGCCTATAGGGGCTGTCCCTCATGACATAACCCCAGACACGCCTATAGGGGCTGTCACTCATGACATAACCCCAGACATGCCGTGCTCACGAATCAGTTTCTTGCTGCCTAGTTTAGGAGTAGGACCTAGGTTTTCCCTGCTGGGACTTCGGTCTCAGTTTTTATTTTCTTTGAGAATGTTTATGTTTATTTCTCTTTACTCACTATCGCTAGCTAGCGTCAGGGGGATCCTCCTGGTGAACTACCAGCGACAGCTGGGCTGGGGCTTCGCACCGGATAATCTAGATCCTTATGGTCTCCCAACCTGGCCAACGAGCGTAAGCAGGTTGTGGTCACCACGACAGTGCCCTGACGGATGGGGACGAGCCTACGAACAGATGCTTTTGCCGGGACACATCATCCTGGAATGCCCTGAGTTGCAGTGTACCCCCTCTTGGCTGGCAGCACCCCCACTCAGGGTGGGAGGCGAGCTGTCTTGGAGCGGAGCCCCATGGTCCATGGTATGGTGAGTGATACTACACCCCCTGTGTCCCTGGGACAGATATCTGTGGGGGAGATGTGGGCCCACTCCTGGGGATAACAGGGCTGTGCTCTCTGAAAGATCCCCTGGCCTGTCAGGACAGGTACTGCCCTCCCTGCTCCTGCTGGGGGCACTATAGCGGCGTCTAATGCCTGGGGGGGTGTGAAGCTGTTACCTTGTCCTGGGGGGTCCCCTGAGGTGGATTCCCGCGGTGGCCTCCTTCCCTGGTCTCCTGAACGCTTGGCGCCGTTTTCGGCCACCATTTTGGGAGTGGGCATCAGGCTGCATCAGTTTAAGGGCAGTAGCCGTTTTTGGGCGCCATCTCAGCTTCCTGCAGCTGAACTCGGCACTTCTCACGTTGTCCAGATATAGAATCGATTCCACAGAAGAGGCCTGGTAGTCCTTCCGACATATTGAAGCCAGCACGGGCACTCTATGATGTACTTGGGACCCTTAAGGACGTCCAATCCAGGACCCATAGAGGAAGCAAGGACCCACCTACAGGATTACCATACATACTCTCTCTATACCCCTAAGTGGGGTGGGTATTTCTGGTGAGTGGGCGACTTATTAGAGGGGTCACGTAGCACCTCACCACCCACCACGGGGTCACTCATTGTGTAAGCCTTACACGAAGATTGTCACCTGCTATTCATTATTGGACTTTTTTCAGTCACTCAATCACCATTTGATATTTATCTATAATATCATTCCTCACCTTATCACTTTACCTTCCACGATTTTGCGTTTACTAATTGCACTAAGTCACTTATCCTTATTTAGTGCATTCCACTCATCCTTGGGATACCTAGTCGCGTTTACATTATATTTATTTACTTGCCACAATTATATGTATGTGCACATGTCACTTTGGACACCTATGCACATGTCACTTTGGACACCTATGCACATGTCACTTTGATTTATTGATACCTACATTATTTATTTATATATACTGTTTATATACTGCATTATTTCATATTTTTTGGATTCTATACCACTTGTGGTCACTTATGCACATGTCACTTTGATCTATTGATATTTTAAATATTTATTTATACATACCGTTTCTTATACTGCATCTCTTTATACATTTAAGATCTATATATTGATTTCCCGGTCATTTGACCTACATATTTATTGCCATACCTATTGGCACTTCACGTCTTATACAATGGGCAGCGCCATTCCCCCACCCCCTTCACATCTTTTTATAGTCTTCTGACTATAGTTCAGGGAGGCTGCAGCCTAATATTTATTTACTTTATATTCTACTTGCATCCAAATATATTTCCACTAGTGCGGAGTCTCACCACATAAATGATGGGGCACTATTCCTTCCATTGACACCAATGATGGGGAACTATTCCTCCCACTGACGCCAATGATGGGGCACTATTCCTCCAACTGAAACCAATGATGGGGCACTATTCCTCCCACTGACACCAATGATGGGGCACTATTCCTCCCACTGACGCCAATGATGGGGCACTATTCCTCCAACTGAAACCAATGATGGGGCACTATTCCTCCCACTGACACCAATGATGGGGCACTATTCCTCCAACTGAAACCAATGATGGGGCACTATTCCTCCCACTGACACCAATGATGGGAGACTATTTATCTCACTGACACCAATGATGGGGCACTATTTATCCCACTGACACCAATGATGGGGCACTATTTATCCCACTGACACCAATGATGGGGCACTATTCCTCTCACTGACACCAATGATGGGGCACTATTCCTCTCACTGACACCAATGATGGGACACTATTCCTCCCACTGAAACCAATGATGGGGCACTATTCCT
Source organism: Pelophylax lessonae (assembly GCF_965119305.1). Classification (NCBI taxonomy): domain Eukaryota; kingdom Metazoa; phylum Chordata; class Amphibia; order Anura; family Ranidae; genus Pelophylax; species Pelophylax lessonae. Next base: position 555,548,764 of record NC_138772.1, read on the forward strand.
CCCACTGATACCAATGATGGGGCACTATTCCTCCCACTGACACCAATGATGGGAGACTATTCCTCCCACTGACACCAATGATGGGGCACTATTCCTCTCACTGACACCAATGATGGGACACTATTCCTCCCACTAACACCAATGATGGGCCACTATTCCTCTCGCTGACACCAAAGATGGGGCACCGTTCCTCCCAAGTAGTAGCAAGAAATATACAGCTACATTTTAAAAAAATTATTATTTTTTTTTACTATTTTGGGCCAGTTGACTCCTGATAATAAAAAATAAATCAGGAGATATCAATTACAATTTACCACTAAATGAAAGCACAATTTGTCCTGGAAAAAAGTGTAATAATCCACCTGGATGCACAAAGTAGTTGATGATATGTACGGTTTTACTAATACATGTCAAAGTTGCAAAATTGTTCTCAGGCATTACCATTTACTTTACCCTTAGTCCCCGTTCACACTGGGGCGACCTGTGAGGCGACCTGGTCGCCTCACAGGTCGCCGTAGGTCGCCTTCCATAGGGAAGCTGCGGACCCGTTCTAATAGGAGCGACACAAGTCGCTCCGACTTAGAAAAAGGGTCCGGAGCTTCTTTGGGGCGACCCGGAGCGACCGTCATAGACTTCAATGTTATGAAGTCCGTGGTGGCCGCTCCGAGGTCGCGGCGCGCTGCTCGCACCACGACCTCGGAGGTCGCCCCAGGAAGTCGGATCGCCCCAGTGTGAACGGGGCCTTAGTCGGGAAGGACGCAAGAAACAAAAAAAAAAAAAGAGAAAACAAAATGTAGCGCATGTTCTTTTTTTAGCGAATGATAGAAATGCTTCTATGTACTTTCTAAAGTGAAACAGAGTATCTGAATATCACGCAGATCACATGTGTCAAACACAAGGCCCGCGACATCTGTGGCATTGTGCTGTGTGATAAAACTGCGCATTATAGGCCCCTTTCACACTATGTCAGTTGTCATCCGTTTTTCGTCAGTTGTTATCCGTCTTTCATCCGTTGTCATCCGTTTTTACATAGAGATACATTGATGTCCGTTTTTCATCTGTCAACAGATGGATGAAAAACGGACAAACGGACAGCGTGTATGAAAGGGGCCTTAGAGGGGCCTTTTATTGTGGCCAACCTAAGGCACACCTGTGCAATAATCATGCTGTCCAATCAGCATCTTGATATGCTGCACCTGTGAGGTGGATGGATTATCTCGGCAAAGGAGAAGTTACATAGTTTGTGAGGTTGAAAAAAGACATCAGTCCATCCAGTTCAACCTATGATGTGTGTGTGTGTTTGCTGTTAACCGTACATTGTATACCCCTGTATGTTGTACATTGTATACCCCTGTATGCAGACTTGTATAAAGTACTCGAAATTTCTACTTGAGTAAAAGTACAAGTGCTCGATCAAAAAGTGACTTAAGTAGAAGTGGAAGTGCTGGCAGAAAAAGTTACTTAAGTAGAAGTACTAAAGTATTCAACATTTTTTTTACTTAAGTATTGCAAGTAGTTTTTTCAAAAAAATTGCTACTTAAGTACTAAAAGTAAAATGTACCAGTAGTTTTGAAAAAAAAATTCTACTCAAGTACTGAAAGTAAAAGTACAAGTACTGTGTTATGTAGTTATTAAAGAAAGAAGTCAAAAGTTTGAACATCATATTGTTTTTTATTATTTCAAATGATTTATTCAAATGATTAACCTAAAGGACAATCACAATTCCTTAGGCTGTAACTTTTTGTAAACAAAAAACAGATAAAGTATGTCCCTCCCTTCCCCTTTTAAAGCATCCCTCCTCTTCCCTGCATTTTTTTTTTCTCCACAGCTTATCATATATAAACCAATGTGATATACAACAATATATTCCAATAATGAAATAAAGGAAGAATGTATGAAATCTAAGTCAATAATAAGTTCAAAATATTGTGAATCTTCAAATATATATATGTGACAAAACAAGATGAATATAATTTCATATCTGCTGTTAATGGGAAAGAACCTCCCAACCAGGGCCGGCCTTAGGTGTTCAAGCGCCCTGTGCAAGCTGATCCTGTGGCGCCCCCACCAGCGCCCTGCACATTTTTTCTTGCACTTTTTTTGCACTTCATTTGACTTTTCTTTTTTATGATCACTACAAACTTAGCCCCCCTTACATTAGAGACCCCCCCTACATCAGAGACCCCCCAACGGAGCCCCCCTTACAACAGAAACCCCCCAACGGAGCCCCCTTACAACAGAAACCCCCCACAGAGGCCCCACTTACATCAGAGACCCCCCACACAGAGCACCCTTACAGCAGAGACCCCCCAGCCCCCACAAAGAGCCCCCTTTACATCAGAGACCCCCCACACAGAGCCCCCCTTACATCAAAGACCACCCACACAGAGCCCCCTTACATCAGAGACCCCCATACAGAGCCCCCTTTACATCAGAGACCCCCACACAAAGCCCCCCTCACATCAGAGACCCCAAAACAGAGCCCCCTTACATCAGAGACCATCCCCACAGAGCTCCCCTTACATCGGAGACCCCCCCACAGAGCCCCCTTACATCAGAGCCCCCCACACAAAGCCCCCCTTACATCAGAGACCCCCCACACAGAGCCCCCTTACATCAAATACCCCCCACACAAAGCCCCCTTTACATCAGAGACCCCCACACAGAGCCCCCCTTACATCAGAGACCCCCCACACAAAGCCCCCTTACTTTAGAGACCCCTCACACAAAGCCCCCCTTACATCCAGAGACCCCAAAACAGAGCCCCCTTACATCAGAGACCATCCCCACAGAGCCCCCCTTACATCAGAGCCCCCCACAGAGCTCCCCCTACATCAGAGCCCCTCCACACAGAGCTCCCCTTACATCAGAGCCCTCCCACACAGAGCCCCCCTTACATCAGAGACCCCCCTTACATCAGAGACCACCCACACAAAGCCCCCCCTTAAGTTACATCAGAGACCCCCCCATGTTTCCCTTAACCAAGATGACCGCCAGTGCCTCGATCGCACTGCGCATGCGCACGAGCCTCTACTGCGCGGCCGCCGGAATCCCCGCCTCCCAGCGCTGAGACGTCAGCGAATGGAGACAAGGAGGGGAAGAGCGGAGTGGCCGAAGGCCGCCACACATGTCAGAGTGCCGAGAGGCGCATGTGGGAGCACTCCACGCCGGCCCAGCGGAAGCCTGGAGCGGAACAACGCTACCCAAATGGCCAGAGACCAGGTACCCATGAAAAAGGGGGGTATCTTTACCTTTGCCTTCCTGTAGAAAAGGGGAGGGGAGGGGGAAGGCAGAATAGGGAGGATAATTGAAAGAGTAGGAGAGAGCAGTAAGGAGGGAAACCAAACAAAAAAGAAAAAGGGAAAGGCAGAGAAAAGTAACGAGTAACGATGCAGCACAAAAAAAAAATATCAGAGTAGAAGTATCAAAATCATCGAAAAAATGTAGTGAAGTAAAAGTAGAAGTAGGAGAAAAAAATTCTACTTTAGGAAAGTACAGATACCGCATTTCGGTACTTAAGTACAGTACTTAAGTAGTTCTACTTCGTTACTATACATCTCTGTCTGTATGTTGTACATTGTATACCCCTGTATGTTGTACATTGTATACCCCTGTATGTTGTACATTGTATACCCCTGTATGTTGTGGTCTTTAAGGTGCCCATCTAATAGTTTTTTGAAACTATCAATGCTCCCTGCTGATACCACTGCTTGTGGAAGAGAATTCCACATCCTTACTGCTCTGACAGTGAAGAACACCCTACGTATTTTAAGGTTAAACCGCCTTTCCTCTAGTTTTAGTGAGTGGTCACGTGTCTTATTGTATTCCCTTTCTCTAAAAAGTTTGTTCCTTATGCTAGGGTTGCCAGTACAGTATTTGTACATTGATATCATATCCCCCTCAATCGTCTCTTCTCCAGAGAGAATAAGTTCAGTGCTTGTAGTCTTTCCTCATAGCTGATGTCCTCCATTCCCCTAATTATTTTTGTTGCCCTTCTCTGGACTCTCTCCAGTTCCAGCACATCCTTCCTGAGGACCGGTGCCCAGAACTGGACAGCATACTCCAGATGTGACCGGACCAGAGTCTTGTAGAGCGGGAGAATAATCTCTTTATTTCTGGAGTGAATCCCCTTTTTTATACATCCCAGTATTCTGTTGGCTTTGCTTGCAGCGGCTTGGCATTGCATGCCACTGCCAAGCCTGTTGTCTACCAGTACCCCCAGGTCCTTTTCCATCCTAGACTCACCCAGAGGTTTCCCCCCTAGTGAGTAGCTTGCTTTCGTGTTTCTGGTGCCCAAGTGCATTACTTTACATTTTTCAACATTAAACCTCATCTGCCATGAAGTTGCCCACCCCGTTATTTTGTTCAGGTCCGCTTGTAAGGTTTCCACATCCTGCATAGAAGATATTGGCATGCTTAGTTTAGTATCATCCGCAAATACTGAGATTGTACTAGATATCCCCTCCTCTAGATCATTTATGAATAAATTAAACAGGATTGGTCCCAGGACAGAACCCTGGGGGACCCCACTTTCCACACCCGCCCAATCCGAGTACTCCCCATTAATCACCACCCTCTGTACTCTCCCCTGGAGCCAGTTCTCTATCCAGGTACTCACCTTATGGTCCATACCTACCTTCCTTAGTTTTTACAGTAAGCGTTTGTGGGGAACGGTATCATAGGCCTTTGCAAAGTCCAGATACACCACATCCACAGGCTTACCTTTATCTAGGTGGCAGCTCACTTCATCGTAGAAGGTTAATAGATTGGTTTGGCAAGAACGATTTTTCATGAATCCATGCTGATTACTACTAATAATACCGTTTTCATTACTAAAGTCTTGTATGTGGTCTCTTAACATCCCCTCCAAAATCTTGCAGACTACTGATGTTAGGCTGACCGGCCTATAGTTACCCAGGATATATCTCGGCCCATTTTTGAATATTGGTACCACGTTGGCTTTTTTCCAATCAGCTGGCACCATAACCATCTGTAAACTATCCTTAAAGATCAAGAATAATGGTCTGGCAATCACCTGGCTGAGCTCTTTAAGAACCCTCGGGTGCAAGCCATCCGGTCCCGGTGATATATTTATGTTAAGTTTCTCCAGTTTAGTTCTAAGTCTATCTTCTGTTAGCCATGGCGGTATTTCCTGAGGTGTGTTGTTTAGTTTGGCCTTACAAGCTGGGTTACTGTAGCCCCCCAATTCTTTTGTGAAGACTGAAGAGAAGAAATTATTTAACACTACCACCTTTAGATCTTTGAGTTCAGCTCATAAAAAATGGGGGCAAAAACAAAAGTGTTGCATTTATAATTTTGTTCAGTGAAATCTCACAGATACAACAGGCCATTTTAGGGCAGCCATAATGCCCATGCGGCCCACGATAAAAATGAGCTTGACACGCCTAACCTAGATGATATAAATATGGATATCATTTGTTCGGATCTTGTGTGTAATATTTCAAGGATTATTTTCTTTTACCTGGTGTACGAGCCCAGTCATTGTTCTGGAATGTAAAGATTAGGTTGTCTCTGTTCACACCCCAAACTCCAGCAGGTCCAACAGAAACATGGATGAGCTTTCCAGGAATTTTTCTCCAGTCACTGCTCTCCCAGCGGAAAATGTCGTCATCCCTGTTCACGCCGTACACGTTACCAGAGCCGGCGTCAATCTGTCTCAGCTTTCCCGGGATTACAATGCAATTAAAACCTGAATTGGAGAAAAAATGATATAATGAATATAGATGCACAATAACATTTATATATCTATACTGTATATTGTACAGGACACCGGCAATGTTTCCTGGACGGCAGGTATATTTAACCGATTAACGAGTGCCCGCCGCACTTATACGGCGGCAGGCAGCCGCTCCTGGGCGAACCGACGTAACTGTGCACTGCTTGATCTCAAGAGGCTAGGGGGTGAGCACACGCCGGCGCGCTCCCGTCCCTGCTTGTCAGCGGGGAAGCCGAAGCGTGTGTCAGGCGGCTCCAATTGCCGCCTGACACCGGCGATCGTTCCCGCTGAGAGAGAAGAACAGTCAACTATTGTAAACGCAGCCGACCGTTCTTCTCTGTGGAATGAGCATAGAGCGCCTGTGATCCTTCTATATAGGATCACAGGTCTCTATGGTCATTTCAGAAGACACGCCCCCCCACAGTTAGAACCACTCCCCTAGGCTCACATTTAACCCTTTGATCACCCATAATGTTAACCCCTTCCCTGCCAGTGTCATTATTACAGTAAGAGTGCAAATATATAGCACTGATTACTGTAGTAATGTCACTGGTCCCCCCCAAAAGTGTCAAAAATGTCAGTTAGGGGTCCGATCTGTTCGCCGCAATGTCGCAGTCCCGCAAAAAATCACAGATCGCAGCCATTACTAGTAAAAGTAAAAAAGTACTAGTAAAAAAAATTAATAAATAAATAATAATAAATTAATAAATAAATAAATAAATGACATGAATCCTTCCCGTAGTTAGTAGACGTGATAATTTTTGCGCAAACCAAATCAAAATACGTTTATTGCGATTTTTTTTTTTTTTTAACCAAAAATATGTAGCAGAAAACAAGTTGGCCTAAAATGTTAAAAAATTTTGATTGTTACATTTTTTTTTTTTTTTTGGAAATGTCACATAGCAGAATGTGAAAAATATTGTTTTTTTTTTTTTCAGAATTGTCGCTCTTTTTTTTGTTTATAGCGCAAAAAATAGAAAGCGTACAGGTGATCAAATACCACCAAAAGAAAGCTCTGTTTGTGGGGGGAAAAAAGGGCATCAATTTTATTTGGGTACAGCGTTAAAATAACGCAGTGCCGAATTGCAAAATATGGCCTGGTCAGGAAGGGGGCAAATCCTTCCGGTCCAGAACTGGATATTGCACTAATATTTCAGTTGTGGTCCCTTTAAGGGGGACATTTTAACCACTTCAGCGATGGATGGTTATACCCCCTTTTTTTTTTTGCAATTTTTGTTATTCAGCACTGCGCTACTTTAACCACTTCCATGCCACTGAATCTTACAGTATCTCACAAAAGTGAGTACACCCCTCACATTTCTGTAAATATTTTATTCTATCTTTTCATGTGACAACACTGAAGAAATGACGCTTTGCTACAATGTAAAGTAGTGAGTGTACAGCTTGTATAACAGTGTAAATTTGCTGTCCCCTCAAAATAACTCAACACATAGCCATTAATGTCTTAACTGCTGGAAACAAAAATGAGTACACCCCCTAAGTGACAATGTCCAAATTGGGCCCAATTAGCCATTTTCCCTCCCCGGTGTCATGTGACTCGTTTGTGTTACAAGGTCTCAGGTGTGATAAAGAGATTGTAAACCTCAGAAAAAAAAATTTGAAAAAAGAAAAACCTGAGAGACAAAGGCATAATGTGTAGTGTGCATCGCATTGTAGCTCGTAAGGAAATACTTACCTTAGAACGAAGACCCCGCAGTGCCGCCCGCTCATCAATAACACGACAGACATTTTCGACCATCCAGCTTCCTGGTTCGCATCCACAGGCCATCTGATTGGCCAGAGGCGCGATGACATCACTGTTCACGGCACAGGGCTCCAAAGGAATGGCAGGAATGGTGGCCGTTCCTTCAGAGCACATGAGCCAATGACGTCATCGGCTACATGCATTGTAAATATCTCCTAAAGAGTGCAAGTTTAGGAGATATTTACAGTACCTTTATTATAGGCTTAACTATAGGCAAAAGGTTTACAACCTCTTAAAAATTTGGTGTTATCGCTCTCACTCTCTAAGGCCCCATGCACACAGGACGTTTTTGCAGCTGCTGTTAGCAGCGTCAGACGTTTTTTTTTTTGCCCATCCATGTTATTCTATGGTCTCATGCACACATTGAGCTTTTAGGAGCTCCAAGTGGCATAGGCGTTTTACAGCTCCAAAATAAACCCAGGAACTTTGCGTTCTGGAGCTGCAGCGTCAAGCTGTAAAAACGTCTGACGCTGCTAAAGGCTGAATAACGTTGCTTAACGTGCGTTAAGCCACGTTATACGTTTTTTTTCTTCCATTCAAAATCAATGGTTCCCTATGGACCATACCAGGCCACACGCCTTCAACATGGGGGGTGTGGGTGCTTTGGGGCAGAGGGGACTCTGCACCCCCCCACCCCAAAGCACCTTGCCCCCATGTTGATGAGGACAAGGGCCTCATCCCCACAACCCCGGCCGGTGGTTGTGGGGGTCTGCGGGCAGGGGGCTCATCGGAATCTGGAAGCTCCCTTTAACAAGGGGGCCCCCCAGATCCCGGACCCCTCCCTATGTGAATGGGTAGGGGTACATTGTACCCCTACCCATTCACCCCATAAAAGGCAGTGTATGTAAATAATGACAGGAGACATTTTGGAAAGTTTATTAAAAATCTTCATCCGGTCTTCTCCGCTCTGGTCTTCTCCTCTCCACTCTTCTGGTCTTCTGCTCTTTTGCTGTCCGCTCTTCTGCTCTTTTGCTGTCCGCTCTTCTGCTCTTTTGCCCTCGGCTCTTCTTCTTCCTCCGATCCTCCTCAGACGATGTCTCCGGTGATTATGCCGGTCTCTGCAGCTTGTTATATAGCCATTGTGGGCGTGGCTGCCAGATGATGTCATCAGGAGACCCCGCCCCCTCATGTCACATACAACGTCGTCGGTGCCATAAGGGGATGGGACCTCCCGGCGACGTCACCAGGAGGCCACGCCCTTAATTGCTATATAATAAGCTGCAGAGACCAGAGACCGGCATATTCACCGGAGACATCGTCTGAGGAGGATCGGAGCAAGAAGAAGGGCTAAGGGCAAAAGAGCAGAAGAGCGGACAGCAAAAGAGCAGAAGAGCGGACAGCAAAAGAGCAGAAGACCAGAAGAGTGGAGAGGAGAAGACCAGAGCGGAGAAGACCGGATGAAGATTTTTAATAAACTTTCCAATAGAATAGAAAAATAGAATAGTATAGAATATTAAAGAAAAGAATATAATAAAATATAATCGAAAAGAAAGAAATATAATATAAAAGAATAGAATAGAATACAGTAGAAAATAAATAAATAGAATAAAATGGAAAACAAGTGAATAGAATAGAATAAAAAGGAAAGAGTAAAACAGAAAAGAATAGGATAAAAATTAAATAAATGGAATAAAATAGAAAATAAGAGTAAAACAGGCACTAAAAACATTAAAATAAACTAAAAAAATAAAAGAATAGAATAAAATAATATAGAAATTAAAGGAATGGAAAAAAAAATTAGGTTTTTTCTTTGGGGAATGTTATATAGCAGTATGTAAAAAATATTGTTTTTTTTTTTTCTTTTTTTTTCAGAATTGTCGCTATTTTTTGTTTATAGCGCGAAAAAATAAAAATCGCACAGGTGATCAAATACCACCTAAAGAAATCTCTGTTTGTGGGGAAAAAAATAAAAATACATCAATTTTATTTGGGTACACGACCGCGCAATTGTCCGTTAACCACTTCTGGACCGGAAGGATTTTCCCCCTTAATGACCAGACCATTTTTTTTTCGCGATTTGGCACTGCATTATTTTAACTGACAATTGCGCGGTCGTGCGACGCTGTACCCAAATAACATTGATGTCCTTTTTTTCCCCCACAAACAGAGCCTTTTTTTGGTGATATTTGACCACCTGTGCAATTTTTATTTTTTTGCGCTATAAACAAAAAAAGAGCGACAATTATGAAAAAAGAAAAAAAAAAAAACAATATTTTTTTTTTACATTCTGCTATATAACATTCCCAAAAAAAAATTAACAATTTGTATTCTGCTACATATTTTTGGCAAAAAAACAGCAATAAGCGTATTTTGATTGGTTTGCGCAAAAGTTATCGCGTCTACAAACTACGGGATGTTGGGAAAAAAAAAAAACTACGGGAAAGATTTATGTCATTTTTATTTTGCGGGACTGCGACATTGAGGCAGACAAATCGGACCCCTAACTGATATTTTCGACACTTTTGGGAGGGACCAGTGACATTACTACAATAATCAGTGCTAAAAATATGCACTGTTACTGTAATAATGACACTGGCAGGGAAGGGGTTAACACTGTTGGTGATCAAGGGGTTAAATGTATGCCTCATGCTTACTGACTGTGTGGGGGGAGGGGGGTTGTGTGAGACAGACACAGATCGCAGGTTGAGCTATGCTGAATCCTGTGATCTGTCCCTGCCTGTCACAGAGAAGATCCGCCTGCTTTGGTTACACAAGCAGGCGGATCTTCTCACTCTTTCCCCGACGATCGGGGAAGAGAGACGGCAATCGCCACCTCTCCTCCTCCGGCCCGACCCCCGCTGTGTCTAAACACAGTGGGAGCGAGCCTCCGGTGGCACGCACGCGCCGCGGAGACGGGCAGGGACCCAGCGACGTAAGTCTACGTGAGCAGTCCGGAAGTGGTTAAGCAATGCCCGTGTCTATGGACCTCAGAATGCATCAAAGTAGAGCAGGGACTACTTTGAAGTCGCTGCAACTTGAAGTGGCAGAGATATGAACGGGACTCATTGAAAAACATGGAGTACGACTTGTCATGTGACTTTGCAGTCCCGAGTCGCAGGACAAGTCGCACACAAGTGTGAAAGGGAACCCTAAGTCTGCTTGTTCCAAGATCCCCAAATACTGAATTCTGATTGGCTTCAGAAGGAGAACTGCAAACATCTTATAGGGATTTACTAAAACTGGAGCACACAGAATCTGGAGCGGCTCTGTATAGTAACCAATCAGCTTCTAGTTTCAGCTTGTTCAGTGAAGCTTTGGGAATAAAACCTGGAAGCTGATTGGTGCACCAAATTCCGTGTGCTCCAGTTTTAGTAAATCTCCCCCAAAGGGGTGTCTATAACCTCCCTGTGATGTGGATGAGAAGGGGGAGAAGACTTACCTGCAGAGACAGCAGTTCCTAGACACAGCAGGAGGAGGCTCCCAGCGAAGATCATCCTGGCAGCTGAAGATGAAGGTGTTTGATACAGAGAGCTGGCTGGCTATATATATATGATGCCTGGACTCCGCCTACCATGGGAAGCTGCTCCACCATTGGCTGACAAAAAGAATTTCATAAAACAAAAATACAACAAGTTTTTATTGTGCAACTTTTGCATAATCTCAATGTAGAGACTCACCGGCCACTTTATTAGGTCCACCTTGCTAGCAGTGGTGGCCCGTCCATATGGGGTGCAGGGGGTGCAGGGATGCTGCCCCCCCAATCTATGTGCCCGGCCCCTAATTTAGGGTGACCAGATCTTTAAAATGAAATCTGGGGACATATTTATGCACAGGACTCATGGGCGTCCGCAGAAATTTTTACGGGGGGGGGGCATTATTTTAAGGTCATCCATGCTCCGCCCCTTTTCAACATGGTCATGAAGGGGAGGGGCTTAGTCATTATTACATAAAGCACAGTCATTCAAAGGTTTGATTATCCTGATGAAAAAGCCAAGCTGACCCTCTTTGTTTTGGGTTTGTGCAGGCGGCGCATGCGTGCAAGTGACATCAGTACGTTCTGTGACATCACGTGCTGTGCCTCTGTGCAGGGGGCCACAAATCTCCCGCGCGGCTGCTGATGTCAGTCACCACGCAAGCCGCGACTCGCAAATATTTATTTATAAAGGGGAAAAATAAGCCGCTCTTTACCAGTTTTCAGAGCGCCGATCGCCGCTCACGTGACCCGCCGCCTCTCTCCTCCTCTCTCGGCCTCTCCTCCCCATCCGACTGACGTCAGCAAGGAATCCTCGGCCCCACCAGACAGGATAGTATAAAGTGGTTTGGGGCAGCATGGAGGCAGTCCTTCTGGGTGGATAAAGTATGGGGTGGGGTCAGGATAGAGTTGAGCAGGCAGGCAGTATAGAGTGGGGGCACTATGGAGACGGGTGAGAAGTCTATACAGCATTGGGTAGGCAGGCAGAATGAGGTGGAGGTGGAGGCAGGACGGAGGTAGGTAGGCGGTCTATATAGGGCAGGTGGTTAGGCAGGCAGTACAGGGTGTGGGGAGGATGGATTTAGGGTTCTATTATAGAGCTGGATAGGTAGGCAGTACAGGGTCAGGTTAGGATGGACTTGCTTAAGGAGTCAGTATGGAATTGCATTGGCAGGACTGAGTTGGGTAGGCAGGTGGTTCAGGGTTTGGGGCAGCATGGAGGCAGTCATTCTGGGTGGATGAAGTATGGGGTGGGAGCAGGATAGAGTTGAGTAGGCAGGCAGTATAGAGTGGGGGCACTATGGAGATGGGTGAGAAGTCTATACAGCATTGGGTAGGCAGGCAGAATGAGGTGGAGGTGAAGGCAGGATGGAGGTAGGTAGGTGGTCTATATAGGGCAGGTGGTTAGGCAGGCAGTACAGGGTGGGGGCAGGATGGATTTAGGGTTCTAGTATAGAGCTGGGTAGGCAGGCAGTACAGGGTGAGGTTAGGATGGACTTGCGTAAGTAGTCAGTACGGAATTGGGTTGGCAGGACTGAGTTGGGTAGGCAGGTGGTTCAGCGTTTGGGGCAGCATGGAGGCAGTCCTTCTGGGTGGATGAAGTATGGGGTGGGGGCAGGATAGAGTTGAGTAGGCAGGCAGTATAGAGTGGGGGCACTATGGAGATGGGTGAGAAGTCTATATAGGGCAGTTGGATAGGCAGGCAGTACAGGTTTGGTGCAGGATGGATTTAGGCTGGCAGTAAAGAGCTGGGTAGGCAGGCAGTAGGTAGGGTCAGTGTAAGATGGAGTTTGGTTGGAGGCAGTATGAAGTGGGGGCAGGGTGGAGTTTGGTAGGCAGGCATTCCTAGTGAATGCAGTCGAGTAGGCAGGCAATAAGGATGGAGTTGGGTAGGCAGGAATTATGGGGTTTTGGCAGGATAGAGCTGGGTGAGCAGTATATATAGGGCAGTTGGGTGACAGTGACAATCAGACTTACTACTCTTCACTGCCACCACTCAGGTCACATGGCAGGTCACTCCGAGTCTCGCTTCCTCTCCCGCTTCCTCTCCAGGGCACGCTGAGGCTCCTCTCCTTCGCGGGCCGCAGCTATGCTGCTCCTGACTGATGGCAGCAACAGGGAATCCCTGACCCGCCCCATACAGCTGTCGGAGAGAGGAGGGAGCCAGAGCCGGCGGGCGGATGATGTTTGTGATTTGGCGGCAATCACCGCTGAACGAAAGCAAACAGATATTGTGTGTGGAAATTGGAATCAAGCTGATATTCCAGGGGGGGGGGGGGGCACTCACAAGGTACGTTTTGTTTTAAATTATTTTTTCGGAGCTTCTTGTTTATATGAGGAGGATGATATAGAGGAGTTCGGGAATAAATTTGGACCAAGATGCTCCTCTGAGCATTTGAAACCTCTTTGGGTTTGATAGGTCTGTCTGTGCAACCATCTGTATGCTTGATGATCTCTAAATCCCACTCTATCCCTACAAATTTTGCGTTCTTTTTTGGCAATGTTTTCACTTATTATTTTATCTAACTGAATTTTAATGTTGTTTTCCAAATTTTTATATCTTGGGGAGTCCTGAAATAGTGTTAGTTTTTCATATAATTGATCGATTTTTTGATCAAGGCTTTTTATTTGTTTATGAAATTCGTCTATAAGTAACGACATCATATTTCTTGAACAACTCTGTAGACTAGATTCCCAACATTTCTTAAAACGTGTCATCTATATTGTCCATGGTAGGAAAAATTTGTATTCTACGGCCAAAGGGATTTATGTATTGTATTTCTCGAAATTTTCTATGTGTAAATATAGGTTGGTCTTTTTCTCCACTGATTTTCTTAATTGAAAAAAGAGGGAGTCTATCTCGGACTCATGAGCCTCCTTTTTGCCCTGTTCCCTATAAGAAGATAGCAAAGTGTCATAGCTCTTGCCCTTAAACATGGTTTTGAATAATATGATAAGCAATCTGTCAAAAGAAATTAAATATAAACAATTTAGTAAAGTTATAAGATGGTAGTAGGTCAGGGCTCAAAATTTCAAGTCATGAGCTACTACTAGCCAGGCCTTAAGAGTTACTCGCCACTTGTTGCCCCACCCAAACCCTACCCTGCTCCGCCCCTAAACACGCCCTCGTAAAATATCTCAGAAAATTATGTTGTTAAATTTTTTATTCAGAATTAAGTTACAAAAAATATTAACAACAACTTAAACAGTATCAATGTGCCCCCTTTCAATGCAGAGTGACCACAGCGTGCCCCCTTTCAATGCAGAGTGACCACAGCGTTCCCCCTTTCAATGCACGGTGACCACACTGTGCCTCTTTCAATGCAGAGTGACCACAGCGTGCCCCCTTTCAATGCAGAGTGACCACAACGTGCCCCCTTTCAATGTAGAGTGCCCACAGCGTGCCCCCTTCAATGCAGAGTGCCCACAGCATGCCCCCTTAAATGCAGAGTGACCACAGCGTGCCCCCTTTCAATGCAGAGTGCCCACAGCGTGCCCCCTTCAATGCAGAGTGACCACAGCATGCCCCCTTTCAATGCAGAGTGCCCACAGCGTACCCTCTTCAATGTAGAGTGACCACAGTGTGCCTCCTTTCAATGCAGAGTGACCACAGCATGCCCCCCATAAATGTAGTGTGACCAGAGCGTGCCCCCTTTCAATGCAGAGTGCCCACAGCATGCCCCCTTAAATGCAGAGTGACCACAGCGTGCCCCCTTTCAATGCAGAGTGCCCACAGCGTACCCCCTTTTAATGCAGAGTGCCCACAACATGCCCCATTAAATGCAGAGTGCCCACAGCGTGCCCCCTTATAATGCAGGTTGCCCACAGCGTGCCCCCTTCAATGCAGAGTGACCACAGCGTGCCCCCTTTCAATGCAGAGTGCCCACAGCGTGCCCCCTTTCAATGCAGAGTGACCACAGCATGCCCCCTTTCAATGCAGAGTGACCACAGCGTGCCCCCTTTCAAAGCAGAGTGACCACAGCGTGCCCTCTTTAAATGAAGAGTGCCCACAGCATACCCCCTTTAATACACAGTGCCTACAGCGTGCCCCCTTAAATGCAGATTGCCCACAGCGTGCCCCCTTCAATGCAGAGTGCCCACAGCGTGCCCCCTTCAATGCAGAGTGACCACAGCGTGCCCCCTTTCAATACAGAGTGCCCACAGTGTGCCCCCTTACATGCAGAGTGACCACAGCGTGCCCCCTTTCAATGCAGAGTGCCCACAGCGTGCCCCCTTCAATGAAGAGTGACCACAGCGTGCCCCTTTTCAATGCAGAGTGACCACAGCATGCCCCCTTAAATGCAGAGTGACCACAGCGTGCCCCCTTTCAATGTAGAGTGCCCACAGCGTGCCCACAGCGTGCCCCCTTAAATGCAGAGTGCCCACAGCGTGCCCCCTAAATGCAGAGTGACCACAGCGTGCAGAGAGACCAGCGTGCACTTACCTGATGCAGCGGCGGCTTCTCCTCAATCCTCCGCGCCTCCCGAGTCCTCCTCCTCCTCCTCCTCCTTGGCCAATGGCAATTGTTCGCCTTTCGACCAATCAGGAAACCTAATAGAGATTACCAATGAGTAATCACGTGGAGGATGCGTCAACTAAAGCCTAAAAAAATTGTAGGCTAGAGCACAATTAAAGAAGAAAGAAATGCCGCAAATCCACAAACAAACAGGCCCCACAGGGATCCAGGTAGGCCACAAATTGAAGAGGGTCCTAAAATGTATAAGAGGTGTAATTGATTACAATGGCAGATGGAGAAAAAAAGGAAGAGGGGGAAAAAAGGACGGGGGGCAGAGACTGAGAAACCAAAATATCATGGTCATTACCTGTGATGTAAGGCCACTGAAGCAATGGAATTGTGGAGCAAGAACAAATTGAAGTGTTGCCAATGTCTCTATATAAGTTGAGACATGGGGAGATCTGGTGTAACAAAATAAATAAAATGAATATATGACATGCATGACTTAACTAAGTAACCAGAGGTTAGATATCCACCAAAAAGACACCCAAAGAAATCACAATGACAATGTTTCAAAAAAGCATAAATACTATATCTTCCTAACCTGGTGCAGATCTTACGGGACTTTGAGAGGGTTTCGGGCTTAAGTGTTAACCTATCCAAATGTTCGGCCCTTTCTGTTAATATCCCACAGGAGTCCATGAATAGTATTACGTCCTCCTTTGGCTTTGCGGTTACGTCTCAGTCATTGCAGTATTTGGGAGTGCGTCTTGCTCCCTCATAACTGGCCATGTATAACGCCAACTACCCTCAGGCCTTTACTAAGGTGAGACAATGGTTATCCTTATGGCACTCCTCCTTCCTGATCCCTTTTTTGGGTAGGGTGGTAGCAGTTAAAATGTCTATCCTGCCTAAACTTTTATATTTTTTCTGCGCTCTGCCAGTGGCAATCCCGAGGAAGGTTGTGGAAGACATTCAGAGTGAGGTGAACAGATTCATTTGGAGGGGCAAACGCCCCTGCTGTGGAAAGCCCACTGTTTATGGGCCCCTTTCTCAAGGTGGTCTGGGTGTTCCCAACCTGTGGCATTATTATCTGGCTGCTCGGCTTGCTCAGACTGCCCAATGGCATGCGGAAGCCCCGTTTTCACCCTGGCAATGTTTTGAGTCTGTTCGCACTTTCAACCTTCAGGGTTTACTTTGGTCTTCCACGGCGTGTCCTAGGGACGTTAAACAGCTTAATAGTATCGTTTGCACAAAAAAGAAGGATGGCGCTCTTGTGTGCTCATATGAATAATCAAATGTAATGATGACCCAAAGATAGTCTCAAAATAAGCCTTGTAAGTTTAATCAACATAAAACAAATAAAAATATATGAATATATATGCTTCCAAACCAGTCCCTGTAGCCTCCAATTCTCCTAGGGTGCTGTGGGGATCCCTAATGGTGATAATGGGAATCCAAAACGAGTAGCCCAAGATGAAAAAAAGGGCAGACCTTGATGGTAGATCTCACCCTCCAATCGTAGGAGCTCCCACGGTCCTGTGTGCGGCCGATACACTGAACCGGAGCCGATATGTACTTCGTAGCCGAGTCCTCCGTGAGGACCGGAAATCGCGCATGGATGACGTCACCGGAAGTGATGCCGAGAAGGTGGACAGGAAGCGGGGCGGGACGGTGAAAGTATCACGAGAGCTTCTGAGAGCTTCTGGTTGCCGCAACTACATGTCGCTATGCCTAGCTTTGTCAAGTTCTACACCATACCGTGTTAAGGATTGGGCAGCCGTGGTGCAATTTATGTAGAGTTGTCACAGTTCAACGACTCCTGGGTTCATGATTTTACAGGAAAACTGCATCCAGGACTAGCGCTTGAACCTTTTCTGTGTCATAATAGTATCGTTTGGCAGACCTTGAAGCTCTGGTCCACCTATAACGACAAGTTTCGACTGCGCTCCACTAGACCTCCATTGTTGTCTTTTATGGGCAATAGGAGTTTTGAGCCGGCGTTCACGTCTCTGGACACCTACAGCTGGTGGGAACTACACTCCTTGACCACCCTCCATGCCCTGTTTCGAGGAACTTCCTTTTATTCATTTGAAGGTCTTAAAAGTCGCTACCGTATCCCGACTCTGAATTTTATAAGTATCTTCAGATCAGGCATTTCTATGGCTCTTTGGGCCCTTTGACTGGCCGTCTTGAATTCTCCCTTTTTGAGTCGATATGCCGCAGTTCCTCTAGGGACAGGGGGGTGATCTCGAGACTATATGGCTACCTCAATGGCTTGCACCTGCCGGACAAGTCTCGGGCCATGCTCGCATGGGAGGCTGACCTCGGGATGGAGATGTCCATTGAGACGTGGTCGTCTATGCTTCAGAATATGCATAAATGTTCTAAATCTATGTCAATAAAGGATACGGTAGTGAAGCTACACACCAGGTGGTATTTTACCCCTGACAGGGTTCATAGGTTTTATCCTGGAGTCTCCGATCGTTGCTTTCGTGGCTGTGACACGACGGGTACCGTGCTCCATACCTTTTGGGAGTGTGGCCGGTTGTCCGAGGTGTGGGGCAGGGTCTCGGATGTGATTTCTAGAATGCTCGATTCGAGAGTCTCTCTTACCCCCAAATGTGCTTATTATTTGCTAAGATCCCGGACGCTCCTGCACCCACCCAGAGATTGGCACACACGCTCGGTTGCTCGGTGCTGTGGACTATAGCCCTTAACTGGCGATCGGAGATGGTCCCTTGGACTCAGGTACTATTGAGAATGGAGGTGATCGGAAGTATGGAAAGGGTACATCACACACTGTACGATACTATGTATGTTTTTCATAAAAAATGGGAGAATTGGTCTACGAGCTGATTAGGTTCTCGATTTTCTTGGCCGGACTCAGCACTCGGTGGCCTACCTAGATGTTTCAACCATCATTTCTCAGGAATTTATAGATATTACTGTTATTGTTTGTTAACCGAAGTGTGCCTTTTTCAGATGGTATATTAACCACTTTCCGTCTGCTCACATTGCTGCTACTGCAGCAATGTGGCTCGTTATCGTCCAGTAACGTAGACCTACGTCGCTGGACTCCTCCCCTTGTGGGAGGCGCGCACGCGCCCCCGGAGGCTCGCTCCCGCTGTGTTCAGTCACAGCGGGAGACGGGCGATTGCCGCTGCTCTTCCCCGATCGTCGGGGAATCGAGTGTGGAGATCCGCCCGCTTGTGTAAACAAAGCGGGCGGATCTCCTAAGTGACAGACAGGGACAGATTACAGGATTCAGCATAGCTGAACCTGCGATCTGTCCCTGTGTCACTCAGTCACCTCCCCCCACACACGTCAGTAAGCACCAGGCATACATTAACCCCTCCCTCTCCAATAAAATTAACCCCTTCCCTGTCAGTGTCATTTTTACAGTAACAGTGCATATGTATAGCACTGATTACTGCAGTAATGTCACTGGTACCCCCAAAAGTGTCAAAAATGTCAGTCAAGGGTCCGATCTGTCCGCCGCAATGTCGCAGTCCCGCAAAAAAAAATTGCAGATCGCCGCCATTGCTCGTTAAAAAAAAAACACCAAAAATGACAAAAATCTTTCCCTTACTTAGTAAACGCAATAACTTTTGTGCAAACAAATCAAAATACACTTATTGCGATTTTTTTACCAAAAATATGTAGCAGAAAACAAATTGGCCAAAAATTTTAAAAAATTTGGATTTTTACATTTTTTTTGGGGGGGAATTTCTTATAAAGAAACGTGAAAAATATTGTTATTTTTTCAAAATGTACGCTTTTTTTTGTTTATAGCGCAAAAAGTAAAAATTGCACAGGTGATCAAATACCACCAAAAGAAAGCTCTGTTTGTGGGAAAAAAAGGACGTTAATTTTGTTTGGATACCGCGCAATTGTCAGTTAAAGTCGCACAGTGCCGAATCGCAAAAAGTGGCCCAGACGTAAGACATCAAAATCCTCCGGTGGTAAAGTGGTTAATCTACGTGGATTATACAATCCTATGGTATACTAGTTGCACTGTACGTGTACCCTCCTTCCTCTACAGTTAGGATTTTGCACTGATTTACTCTCTGACCTCTACGATTATTTTGTTACATTTCTGTTATATTGGATACCCTGCTGGTTTCTTTTATTTTTGATATCTACGATACTAGACCTTTTTGTTTTTCGTTTTGTTTCCACTCATACCTGTTTGGGATACTATGTAATTGTACTTTTTTATTATGTCATACTTTGGTTTTGACTTTGGTTTTGTCTGTTCTTACAACCTAATAAAAACGTTTGTATTAAAAAAAAAGATGTAGGCTAGAGCACAATTAAAGAAGAAAGAAATGCCATGAATCCGCGAACAAACAGGTCCCACAGGGACACAAATTGAAGAGGGTCCTAAACAGTATAAGAGGTGTAATTGATTACAATGGCAGATGGAAAAAAAGAAAAGTAAGAGGGGGAAAAAAGGACGGGTGGGGGGGGGGACTGTGAAACCAAAATATCATGGTCATTACCTGTGATGTAAGGCTACTGAAGCAACGGAATTGTGGAGCAAGAACAAATTGAAGTGCTGCCAATGTCTCCATATAGGTTGAGTCATGGGGAGATCTGGTGTAACAAAATAAATAAAATGAATATATGACATGCATAACTTAATGAAGTAACCAGAGGTTAGATATCCACAAAAAGGATGGTAGAAATTTGAAAAAATATTGTATAAAGAAGATATATAATATATATATGGTGGGCTGGATGTAAGGAAATATATTGGAGCAGTATCTATTATACTAAGGATATGGAAGGTTTTAAGGGCTGAATATCAGAATGTTTATCTAAGAGTAATAGAGCGATTATGTCATAATAGAAAAAACGGAATGCACATCTAAAAAGGTAACACCAAAGAGATGTGCAGAGTGATAAAGGGTTTATATCCCAGAACAGTGGAGTTGGTGAAAAATGTTAGGACAGTATAACGATTATATCGTGATAGAAATATTGGGTACACATATAAACTGAGGTACACATAAGGGTATTAGAAGAGGTAGAGTATGTATAGTGGTGAGTGGTATGTGAACCAGAACAATAAGAAATATAAGATATACTGTACACAGAGTAAGAAATTTGGATATTGGAGTGAAGGAGGAGGGGACAGGAGAGAGGGGAATAAGAAAGAGGAGGAAGAGGGAGAAGCAATGGGACAATACCCCAACTTTGGAAAACCAAAGTAGAGGGGGAATGTAAATCCAAAGGTCAAAAAGTTGATCATATGTGTGGGCGGCTGAGAGTATAACTCACAAAAAAATCAAAATGAGATCGCATTGGCATCCTCTGCAACTAGTGCAGAGAGATGCCGGAAGATATAGCGTCTCTAGGACGCTAGCGAATGCGCAGTAAGCGGCGCAGGCACGTGATAGGGGCCAATCGGATGCCTCGCTCAAGGGACGCATGGCACGCCCCGGAGGAGGAGGAGCGCCCTGTGTTCCATGAGCGCCGACGCAGGAGAAGTAACAACCACCGCACGCACCGGAACAGGATGTGTTGTGGGCGGCATGGACTTCCGCATTGGGGGGGCGGCAAGGTAGCCAGCGCCCCCTACCTGCGCCGGGGGGACCTGAAATAGGAACGAGGACCACGGCGGTGAAAAGCAGATAGGAAAACAGCCAGAGGATAATGATAAAAGGAAAAAGAAAAAGAAAATAAAGAGGGAAAGAGAGAAAAAAAGGACTAGACAAAGAAATAGACAAGAAATAAAAGAGTAAGAAGAAAAGTAAGCGAGAAAGGAAGAGCTGAAAAGGGAAAAGGAGGAACAAAAAGGAGTCTAGGAGAAAAAAATGATTATTATTGAGTGTACATGTATATGCATGGAACCCCATAAAATATGAAGGAATATCCTGCACTAGACATATAAAGCACATAGGATCTCACAAAGTATATACAATCTGCAAATCAAATATAACAGATATACAGTGCGATATACAGTACGGACAAGAACATCAAAATATGCATTTGATGGTATCCCCAATCATATACAATTCAGACCAATACACAATATAGGGAGATAATACAATAATTTGTTAGACTGAAAGGCAGAAGCATGCATATACAGTATGATAACAGACAATCTATGCAATCAGCATATCATGGTACTATTATAAAGAGAGATTTAATTATGTACAGACTGTTTCTATGACCATAATGAGCACATTGAAAAACAGGGAAGGTTAAACCCACAAAAGATCTAACGGATATACGGATCCAACGAACCAGTTTATAATACCATAGGTGTCATAAAAATGACTCAACATATGGAATAAGGCTAATGAGGTTGTGGTACTGGGAAGGGTGTGATAAATTAAACCAGGCACTGAGATGCCAAGGAGATGTGGGGAGAAGAGAGTGAGAAGAAGGTCCTCCAGGTGGAAGGGAGAGGCAGCCAACCCGAAGAGGGGCTATCTCTCCCATCCACCAAAGGAGAAACCCTCCAAAAAAGGTTTGAAGCTCACAATATCATTAAGGCCAGGGGGTGAGGTGGCGTTGAGGTCTATTATCCAAAGTGTTTCCCTCTGTAACAATCTTTTGTTCCAGTCCCCCCCCTCTGGGGTTTGGATGAGCTCTATCAAGTACTTACAGAAAGGAAAGATTGGCCTCGGACTTTAGATGAGGCGTACACAGGTGAAGTAAATGTAATCTCAATTTAATGATTAGTATCAAAAAAAATTACATCATGTAACATGGTACATAAAATGTTAACCAAGCCAAAGTATAGGCACAAATATAGTACATGCTTGAAGTTAGTAACTGTATCGTTGCATGGTTGTAAACAGGCATCTTAATAACTTTGACGCATTTCCCGAGCAAACTGCTCGCTTCTTCAGAAATGGATGCACACATATGCAGAAATAATATTGTAACAACAATCCAAAAATTAGTTATTGATGATGTTTCCAGGATGCAAAGCCCATGAAGGATCCCAGGTCAGGGACCTATACTTACCAGTTGGCCGGGCCCAACTGGTCCACGTATCGGTAGTTAGGTGGACCTTGCCACAGATGGCGTTGCGCAGTGCACACCTGATTTTTTCCCCCACTTGGTTTTGCAGGGAAGGGATGGCTTGCCTGGAGAAGTAGTGGCGGCTGGGCACGACGTACTGTGGGACAGCCACCGACATAAGGTTTTTAAAACTGTGCGTCTCCACCAGACGGAATGACAGCATTTCAAAGGCCAAGAATTTTGAAATGCTGGCATTCAGGGCCAGGGATGGGTGGGTAGGGGGGTACTTCCTCTTCCTCTCAAGTGTTTGGGAGATGGAAAGCTGAACGCTTCCATGGGACATTGTGGAGATGGTTGGTGACCCAGGTGGTGGTGTTGCTGACAGATCGTTTGTTTGCGGGGTGGCAGGTGCCGGTATCACTACAGATGTGAATGGAGCGGCCGAGACTGCAGCAGAAGAGGAAGCAGGATGAGCCAGAGACGTTTCTTGGTTTTGAAGGTGTCTACTCCACTGCAGCTCCTGCTTTGCACTTAGATGCCTGATCATGCAGGTTGTGCTCAGGTTGAGAAGGTTTATGCCTCGCTTCAGGCTCTGATTGCACAGGGTGCAAACCACTCGTGTCCTGTCATCAGCACATTTTCTAAAGAACTTCCACGCTAGAGAACTCCTTTGAGCTGACTTTGGTGCGCTCGTTCCCTTGCTGCGTTGGGCAGTAGCAGGCGTAGTGTCTAGGGCACGGCCGCTCCGCTTCTGCACCCTGCTCCCTCTTCTGCTGTGCTGGTGGCTCTGTGCGACCACCGCCTCTTCCTCCAAACTACTCAAGTCACCTGCATGACCTTCATTCCATGTGGGGTCGAGGACCTCATCGTCCTCCACATCATCTTCCACCCAGTCTTCACCCCTGCCCTCCTTGTCGGTCTCCACAATTCTGAACGCCGCAGCAGTTGGCACCTGCATTTCGTTATCATCGGAGACGTGCTGCGATGGTCCTTCCATGTACTCATCTTGAGAAATAAGTGGTTGGGCATCGCTGCACTCAATCTCTTCCACTTCTGGGGCAGGGCTAGGTGGATGGCCCTGGGAAACCCTGCTGACAGAGTCATCAAAAAGAAGAAGAGACTGCTGTATGGCTTGAGGCTCAGACTGCTTGCCTGATTTGCAGGGGGGTGAGGTGAAAGACGGTTGGACATCGGCTGCAGGTGCCAACTCTGACCTTTCTGCAGTAGACTGGGTGGGAGACAATGTGAAGGAACTGGAGGCACTGTCAGCAGCAAACCAATCTACTATCGCCTCTACTTCTACTGGCCTCATCACTTCTAGAGGCGTATGATGCCCTACTAAATACTGATGCAGGTTCTGTCGCCTACTAACACTTGAGGAAGGTGTTTCACTTGTGCGTGTAGCTGGCTCAGATCGACCACGTCCTCTCCTTGCAACAGGAGCTCTACCAGCAGCACCACGACCCAGGCCACGGCCCCTATTTGACGGTCTCCTCATATTTCTGTAATTTATGATCTTGCCCTAGAAAGGTGTTTATTGAATAGCGGAACAAAACAACAACAGTATCGCACGGGTGTATCTCACAGTCAAATATGCAAACTATGCCGCAATTTAATGTTTTTTACCCCAAAAGGGTGTATATTGAATAGCGGAATAGGAAAAATTTTATAACACGGTGTATCTCACACGTACAAACGCAGACTAGGCCCCGATTACAATTTTTTGTACCCTAAAGGCAGGATGAGGAAGAGGAGTAGGAGGAGTTGGGAACAGGAGGCAAACTGAAGCGCCCTGCAATCCTCGGCGGTAGAAGGAGATGCGCCAAACAAATTTAAAAAGGTGTATCTCACATGTACCGATACAGACTATCCCCCAATTTGATTTTTTACACTCAAACAGGGTGTATATTGAATAGTGGAATAGGACAAATTTTACAAAACGGTGTATCTCACACGTACAAACACAAACTAGGCCCCGATTACAATTTTTTGTACCCTAAAGGCAGGATGAGGAGTAGGAGGAGTTCGGAACAGGCAGGAGGCAGACTGAAGCACCCTCAAATCCTTGGCAGTATGAGATGCGCCCAAAAAATTGGAAAGGTGTATCTCACACGTACCGACACAGACTATCCCGCAATTTAATTGTTTTTACCCAAAGGTGTAGATTGAATAGCGGAATAGAAAATATGATATCAAAAGGTGTATGTATCTCACACGTGCCGACACAGACTATCCCGCAATTTAATTGTTTATACCCAAAGGTTTTTATTGAATAGCTGAATAGAAAATATTATCAAAAAAAAGGTGTATGTATCTCACACGTACAGAACCAGACTAGGCCCCAATTACTATTTTTTGTACCCCCAATGGCAGGATGAGGAGTAGGAGGAGTTCGGAACAGGCAGCACCCTCAAATCCTCGGAAGTATGAGATGCACCCCAAAAATTGGAAAGGTGTATCTCACACGTACCAACACAGACTATCCCGCAATTTAATTGTTTATACCCAAAGGTTTTTATTGAATAGCGGAATAGAAAATATTATCAAAAAAAGGTGTATGTATCTCACACGTACAGAACCAGACTAGTCCCCAATTACTATTTTTTGTACCCCCAAAGGCAGGATGAGGAGTAGGAGGAGTTCGGAACAGGCAGCACCCTCAAATCCTCGGAAGTATGAGATGCACCCCAAAAATTGGAAAGGTGTTTCTCACACGTACCAACACAGACTATCCCGCAATTTAATTGTTTATACCCAAAGGTTTTTATTGAATAGCGGAATAGAAAATATTATCCAAAAAAGGTGTATGTATCTCACACGTACAGAACCAGACTAGGCCCCAATTACTATTTTTTGTACCCCCAAAGGCAGGATGAGGAGTAGGAGGAGTTCGGAACAGGCAGCACCCTCAAATCCTCGGAAGTATGAGATGCACCCCAAAAATTGGAAAGGTGTATCTCACACATACCAACACAGACTATCCCGCAATTTAATTGTTTATACCCAAAGGTTTTTATTGAATAGCGGAATTGAAAATATTATCAAAAAAAAGGTGTATGTATCTCACACAAACAGAACCAGACTAGGCCCCAATTACTATTTTTTGTACCCCCAAAGGCAGGATGAGGAGTAGGAGGAGTTCGGAACAGGCAGCACCCTCAAATCCTCAGAAGTATGAGATGCACCCCAAAAATTGGAAAGGTGTATCTCACACGTACCAACACAGACTATCCTGCAATTTAATTGTTTATACCCAAAGGTTTTTATTGAAAAGCGGAATAGAATATATTATCAAAAAAAAGGTGTATGTATCTCACACGTACAGAACCAGACTAGGCCCCAATTACTATTTTTTGTACCCCCAAAGGCAGGATGAGGAGTAGGAGGAGTTCGGAACAGGCAGCACCCTCAAATCCTCGGAAGTATGAGATGCACCCCAAAAATTGGAAAGGTGTATCTCACACGTACCAACACAGACTATCCTGCAATTTAATTGTTTATACCCAAAGGTTTTTATTGAATAGCGGAATAGAAAATATTATCAAAAAAAAAGGTGTATGTATCTCACACGTACAGAACCAGACTAGGCCCCAATTACTATTTTTTGTACCCCCAAAGGCAGGATGAGGAGTAGGAGGAGTTTGGAACAGGCAGCACCCTCAAATCCTCGGAAGTATGAGATGCACCCCAAAAATTGGAAAGGTGTATCTCACATGTACCAACACAGACTATCCCGCAATTTAATTGTTTATACCCAAAGGTTTTTATTAAATAGCGGAATAGAAAATATGATATAAAGTTATTATCAGTCAGCTCTGCTGCAGGCTATGGAGGGGAAAAAAATTCCCCTTTTAAGTTTGTAATTTTTAACTAGATTAGTATAGACTATGCCACAATTTAATTTTTTTAACCCAAGGGTGTATATTGAATAGTGGAATAGAAAAAAGTGTATAACTTTTGAAATCACTCAATAATAGCACATGTGAACACAGCAGTGTATTATCACAGTCAGCACAGCAGCACTGAAGGAAAAACGCTGCACACAGTGACTGATAGAAAAAGACTTTTCTCCCTCCTCCTCAGTGGGCAAAAAAGATTGTTTTCACTGCACCCCACACACAGCAAAATCGATGTGGACCACTGACACCTGCCTATCTCCAGCCTCTCCCTAAAAGGATTGATAAGATCGGTCACTGCAACCCCCCCCCCCCCCACACACACAGCAAAATCGATTGTAGAACACTGACCCTAAAAATCAGCAGCCTCGCCCTAAAATGCCCTACAACTCGCCCTGCCTAAAACACTCCGACCTGTCCCTCAATTCTATCCGGACACAAATGATTTTTGCCTGTCTGTCCCTAATCAGCAGCCAGCACGATGTGTGCTCTGTCCCTGAACTACAGCATAATGACGCAGCGGCGCTGGCTCAAACTTATAAAGACTTGGTCACATGCTTCAGATGGCCAATCACAGCTACTAATACATTTGTAGGCATGGCTGGGATGGCTTAAGGCACACCAGTTAAACGCTTGTTGATTAGCTGTTGAAAGCCCGCCATGAAAAGCGCGCCAATGCATACAAAACCCGGAAATAAAATGACCGAACACGGATTTTTACCCGAATATACAGTAAAGTTTTCGGGTCCGTGTTCGGGTAACAAAAATCCAATTATACGAACACGAATAATACAGTCCGTGTTCGCTTAAACCTAGTGATAACGCCTCCATCTCTAAATCATTTACATACAGTAAGGAAAGATTGCCCTCGGACTTTAGATGAGGCGAACACAGGTGGCCACTCAATGAAGTAAATGTAATCTCAATTTAATGATAAGTATCAAAAAAATTACATCATGTAACATGGTACATAAAATGTTAACCAAGTCAAACAAAGTACAGGCACAAATATAGTACATGCTTGAAGTTAGTAACTGTGTGGCAAGCATCGCCACTTACAGAGTATTCTGTCAGGAATGATTGTCCAACTGTATTATGTGTGTATTGTATGTGTAAACGTAACCCGTGCAGTACCTGTAGGATTTTGTATTGTGTTAGCTGCTGGCTCATGAATGTGTATTGGAAACCCCTGCTGCCCCTCTGTGGAGACCCTGTATAAGTATCTTGCTTTTGTTAGCTGCTGGCTCATGAATGTGTATTGGACACCCCTGCTGCCCCTCTGTGGAGACCCCGTGTGGCAAACACAGCCACTGGATATTGTCCTATTGTTTGTCTGGCAGAGTAAGGTATTATGGGATGTTCAGTTTTGTGTGTGGAATGTCTTGAAGAGGGAGGGGTTTTGGCTGAGTGTAAATCCCTGTGTTTTTCAATAAACAAGGCAGTCTAGTGTTGACCTTCAAGCCATGTGTCTGCTGGTTATTATAGGGTTGTTAATATTATACGCTACCAGGATTATTGTATGCTGTGCCTGACTACCAGTGGAGATATCGTGGATCGTACTGCTACTCCGCTACAATTGGTGGCAAGCGACGGGGTCTTTTTCCACACAGCAAAGCAGCGTTCGGCAGTATTCATGCGAACAAAGAGAAAAGAAACCATTCAGATGAACCCGGAGTTCGACAGTACGAAAAACTACACGAAAGGCTGGTGAATGGGAACGGATTATACACGGCTAAAGCGGCAGACATTGAAAGCATTGCTGGAGGCAAGAGGCAAGATAGCCAGCAACAAAACCAAGGTGACACTGATAGAAGAGCTCATGGAGGGAGACAGAGGAAACCCTGCAGCGGGCCCACAGGAGGCAGAACGCAGCGAATTTGACAAGGAGCTACAGAGCAGACTGGCCTACTACCCAGAGCCCCACTCAAGAGAAATACTGGACCGGCTGATGACCAGTGTTGGTCATGTAACCTAAAAAAAGTAATTAGTTATAGTTACTAGTTACTTCTCCCAAAAAGTAACTGAGTTAGTGACTGAGTTACAGCAGTAAAAAAGTAACTAATTACCAGGGAAAGTAACTATTGCGTTACTTTAAAAAAATATTTAAATATGTCAAATAACTTATATGCCCCTTGTATGCGTGGTATTTGGTTAGTGGTACCTGAGTGGTAATTGCTGAGAGTGGCATCGTGGTACCTGCGTGGTAAACTGCTGGTGTATAGGGTGGGTGGGTAGGTGTATATAGGGGTCAGTGGGTGTATAGAGTGGGTAGGTGGTGGTGGCTGATGGTGGTGTGGTGCACTGTGGGGGTCTGAGTCCTGAGTCCTCCTGTCTTGACTGTCTGTTACTGAGTTTTTTTTGTTTTGGTACCTGTTGTGCTGCTGGTGGAGATGCTGTCTGCTGGTGGAGATGCTGGCTGCCTGGCTGCTGGTGGAGATGCTGGCTGCTGGTGGAGATGCTAGCTGCCTGGCTGCTGGTGGAGATGCTGGCTGCTGGTGGAGATGCTAGCTGCCTGGCTGCTGGTGGAGATGCTGGCTGCTGGTGGAGATGCTGGCTGGCTGCTGGTGGAGATGCTAGCTGCCTGGCTGCTGGTGGAGATGCTGGCTGCTGGTGGAGATGCTGGCTGGCTGCTGGTGGAGATGCTGGCTGCCTGGCTGCTGGTGGAGATGCTGGCTGCCTGGCTGCTGGTGGAGATGCTGGCTGCTGGTGGAGATGCTGGCTGGCTGCTGGTGGAGATGCTGGCTGCCTGGCTGCTGGTGGAGATGCTGGCTGCTGGTGGAGATGCTGGCTGGCTGCTGGTGGAGATGCTGGCTGGCTGCTGATGGAGGTGCTGGTGGTGGAGATGCTGGCTGCCTGGCTGCTGGTGGAGATGCTGGCTGCTGGTGGAGATGCTGGCTGCCTGGCTGCTGGTGGAGATGCTGGCTGGCTGCTGGTGGAGGTGCTGCCTGGCTGCTGGTGGCCAGCCCAGCACACTGGGGTCTGTCTGGCTGCGTCCTCCTCCTCCAGGCCTGTGCTGCTGCTCAGGGCTGCTGTTAGAAATTATGGGGCCCCGTACAGTCTACCTGACAGGGCCCCCCCCCCAAAAAAAAATATTGATACTTAGACTAAAAATACACTAAAATCATTATTAGTGGACTCAAACATACTAGAAATCCTACTAAATCTAAAAGCATATTGAGAAATAAATAAAGCTGTGTGTGTGAATAAGGTATTGGGGCTCATTCACAAGAATACTGTGGCCTGTACAATGTGAATCAGTGGTTTATTTAGCTGGTGCCACCTGTGTGCAAGCAGCATATTTTACACTATAGGTGACAGGTGTGTGAGTGCAGGTGTATGGCCCCAAAAAGTGTCCCTCAAGGACCACTCCCCTACAATTGCACACCTGTCAAAATGGGTCCTGTGTTCATACAACCACTGTGTCTCCCATAGAGCAGGGATCCTCAAACTACGGCCCTCCAGCTGTTGCATAACTACACATTCAATGAGGCATTGTAAAACTATGACATGCACAGACATGACTAGGCATGATGGGAATTGTAGTTCCTGAACAACTGGAGGGCCATAGTTTGAAGACCTCTGTCTTAGAGTAAAAGGCAGCTCCAGCTGTGTGGACTGAACAATTTACTCATTCATGCGGCTAGGGTACATGGATGAATGAGTCCTTAGGGCTGATTTACACTCAAGTTAGGGGGTGGTAAAAACCCATGGTTGAGCTGTGCTTTTACTGCCTGGCAAACTGCTACCCTCTTTAGCAATAGAGGCAGTGGCTAGGGGTATACACATGCCACAACTATGATGCTGTGCTTTACAACCATGGCAGAAATTATACCCTTGTTGAAAAAGACCCATTCGAGTGAATAGTGCTGCTCTGCAAGTGCCCTGCAACTGCATGCAAAGCACACGATTGTGGCGTTCTAGTGTGAGGTTTAAACAGGCAGCGAGGAGGCAATTTGCCTCCTCACCACCTGTCAAATGCTGACAGCTCTTCAGATTGCAAAGCACACGTGAACGGGCCCTTCATTTTTTGCTAACTAGGTTTTAGAATTTACATTTTTTTAGAATTGTATTTATTCTTCTTTGAGCCTTTTCCACACTGCTGGAAAGCACTACCCTTATGATCTGCTGCGGGTGCCATTGTATTGTCAATGCCACCTGTATGTAAGCAGATTGCAAACACACCACCAAAATGTAGTGCACGCACTATTTTTTCTGTGTTCTGGTGTAAATGAAAGCCTATTCAAATGAATGGGCTCCAAAATTGCACCACATGGTAACGCTGAGGACAACCAAACCCTTTTCTCTCAGTACAAATCTCCCCTCCAAGGGCATATTCCCCCCATGAAGATTTCCCCCTACAGCCCCAAATCCCCACCCAGTATAGGTTCCCCCCCCCCACAGTCCTAAACTCCTCTTAGCACAGACCAACCTCCCAGCCCCATCTCAGTACAGACCCTCTAATAGGGACCATGGTGGGAATAGGAACATAATAAAATAAACTAGAAAATGCAGAAGGTGCTCCAGCTCTCCCAGCCTTTCTTGCAGCCTACCTTTACTAAAGCCAGTCACGTTATCAGTGCACTTGAGCCAGGTACAAGTGACTGGACAGACCTCCCCCCTTGGTAACGATACTGTCAGGGGCGGACGTACAGGGGTCGCAGGGGTCGCCATGGCGACCGGGCCCCATGCTGCAGGGGGCCTGAGAGGGGCCCCTGTATGTATAGAGATGAGGAGCGGCAAGTGCAGCTGAGACCGGAGCTCCCCAATAAATCGGCACTGAAGGAGCTGGTCTCTCACATAGCAAAGTGAAAGCAGAGTGTGCTGTGCTCTCTGCCTCCCCCTACAGTGCAATACCCGGCAGGAAGCTACAACAGTCCTCTCTCTGCCGTCTTTTAAAAAGGCTTTCTGTATGTATGTATTTATATGCATGTATGTGTGTGTATGTATGTGTGTGCATATGTGCATCTATATATGTATGTGTGTATGTATGTGTGTATATGTGCATCTATATATGTATGTGTATGTATGTGTGTATATGTATGTGTGTATATGTATGTGTGTGCATATGTGCATCTATATATGTATGTGTGTATGTATTTATATGCATGTATGTGTGTGTATGTATGTGTGTGCATATGTGCATCTATATATGTATGTGTGTATGTATGTGTGTGCATGTATGTGTGTGTATGTATGTGTGTGCATATGTGCATCTATATATGTATGTGTGCATATGTGCATCTATATATGTGTGTGTATGTATGTGTGTATATGTGCATCTATATGTGTGTGTATGTATGTGTGTGCATATGTGCATCTATATATGTATGTGTGTACTGTATGTATATGTATGTATGTGTGTGTGTACTGTATGTGTGTGTACTGTATGTATGTGTGTGTATGTATGTGTGTGCATATGTGCATCTATGTATGTGCGTGTGTACTGTATGTGTGTGTATGTATGTGTGTGTACTGTATGTATGTGTGTGTATATATGTGTGTGCATATGTGCATGTATGTATGTATGTGTGTGTACTGTATGTGCGTGTATGTATGTATGTGTGTGTACTGTATGTGCGTGCATGTATGTATGCATGTGTGTGTACTGTATGTGCGTGCATGTATGTATGTATGTGTACTGTATGTGCGTGCATGTATGTGTGTGTAATGTATGTGCGTGCATGTATGTATGTATGTATGTGTGTGTACTGTATGTGCGTGCATATATGTATGCATGTGTGTGTACTGTATGTGCGTGCATGTATGTATGTATGTGTGTATGTGTGTGTACTGTATGTGCGTGCATATATGTATGCATGTGTGTGTACTGTATGTGCGTGCATGTATGTATGTATGTGTACTGTATGTGCGTGCATGTATGTATGTATGTGTGTGTACTGTATGTGCGTGCATGTATGTATGTATGTGTGTGTACTGTATGTAGGTGCATGTATGTATGTATGTATGTGTGTGTAATGTATGTGCGTGCATGTATGTGTGTGTAATGTATGTGCGTGCATGTATGTATGTATGTGTGTGTAATGTATGTGCGTGCATGTATGTATGTATGTGTGTGTAATGTATGTGCGTGCATGTATGTATGTATTTATGTATGTATGTATGTGTGTGTGTGTGTGTGTGTTTGTTTTATATGTGTGTGGATATATGTACGTGAGTGTGCTTCAAGGTATTGCCTATTTGAGTTTATGGACTTTTAAGGACTTTTAAATGATTTTAAGCTGAAGTGTGCAGTAATTCATCTCTATACATACAGGGGGCCTCTCAGGCCCCCTGCAGCATGGGGCCCGGTCACCATGGCGACCCCCTGCGACCCCTGTACGTCCGCCCCTGTATGTGTGTTTTACTTTGTTATACATTGGGGGAAAAAAAGTGTCAAAAAAATGTTTTTTCGGGGGGGGGGGGGGGGGCCCTTCGTGATTTCTTGCACTGGGGCCCTGATCAATCTAGTTACGCCTCTGGATACTGTCCTTTGATCATAGAGGCTCGCAGTTGTTTGCAGTCCGGAAGTGTCTGATTACGGACTGTAGTGTAAACTAGCTGGTCTGCCTGCCCTCCTCACTGCATTTCAGCCTGGATTCCGTATGTATAGTGGCAAAAGCACTGCAACAAGTGTGTTTCCGTGCTTCCTCTGTTACAGATTTCAGCGCCCAAGCCTCTGCCTTGTCTGCCTGGTTGTAGCATGAAAAACAGTGTCAGCATAGGCAGTACAGTCGGCTCTCCTGCTCGGCAGCTGCCCGGGCCCCCCTTTTCAGCTAATGAGGCTCGGGCCCGGTACAGGAGGGCTGGCTGTGCTGCCTTCTTCTCTCTCTCTCATTGACTGAGGCCAATGCTGCGGACAGCGCTGGCCTCCGTCATAGAGGAGAGGAGGAATTACACTACTGCCATCTAGTGGCGGTAGATGTAATTGCGGTAACGCAAGCCAAAGTAATTTAAACTGCATTACCTTGAAGGGACGAGTAGTCAGTTAGATTACTCGTTACCCTCTAAAGTAACTGCGTTAAGTAACGCCGTTTACTTTAACGCAGTTACTTCCATCACTGCTGATGACGGACGTACAGGAATACCTGGTGGTCAAACACCAAGCAAGTCAGCGAGCCGGGGAGAGAGCTCCAACGCCTGTCCACATTACCCAGGGGAAGCCC
The DNA here is from genome assembly GCF_965119305.1 of Pelophylax lessonae. NCBI lineage: Eukaryota > Metazoa > Chordata > Amphibia > Anura > Ranidae > Pelophylax > Pelophylax lessonae. Next base: position 555,582,174 of record NC_138772.1, read on the forward strand.
AAAATACCGTACCAGGCATTTAAAAACTTCACGGACACGGAGGGAGAAATAGATGGGTATTTGCAAGACTTCGAGAGGCTGTGCCAGTTACATAACATTGACCCAGAGGATCAGGTACAGATATTGGCTGGGAAATTGTCTGGCCGGGCGGCCGATGCGTATCGGGCAGTCCCTAATGCCGATATCCGGGACTACCAGAAAGTTAAGCAGGCGATTTTGACCAGGTATGCCATCACTTCCGAGGCATACCGACTCCAATTCCGGGATCTTAAAAAGCAGGACCAAGATTCCCACACTGAGTTTGCCCATCGTTTGCACAGGGCGGCCACCGGATGGTTAGATACAACACAAGCCACTTCACGAGAGGATGTTTTGCAATTATTATTGTTGGAGCAGTTTCTCCGGAGACTACCTCAAGAAATGCAGCTCTGGGTAAGGGACCGTAAACCTTGCACCCTTCCAGAGGCTGCTAAATTAGCAGATGAGCACCAATACAGTAGACGGGAACAACGACCACTGCCTAGGGTAGTTGCCCAGCAACCCTATCACCAACCAGAAGTTACCGAACCAGCACACCCACGTTCAGGAGGAGGTAACAGTCAGTACCCCAGGTACCAACCAGGAGCCCATACCCGGTGCTATCTCTGCAACCAAATGGGGCACATACCGACAGACTGTCCCCGAAATCGGCCTAGTCAGCCCTGGCCGAATCAGGGCTACACACCAGCACCTCGAGCCGCTGTACACTGTTACCAAGCAGCCGCTGCATTACAACCCCCCACAGCAATCCAAATGGAGGAACCCCTGGGCACCCTACACGAGGTTAACCCCATCCATGCGGCATCGGACGATCGACAAAACCACCGACAAGCTGTTCACCTCGAGGGGAGACAACTAGAAGGGTTACGTGACTCCGGGGCTACCATCACGTTGGTCCGGAATCACCTTATTGCATCCAGACAACTCACTGGGGATTCTGTAGCTGTGCGAGTCATTTTCAAAGTTCCCACTGCAAAAGTACACCTGAATTGGGGAGCTGGGTCAGGGAATGTGGAGGTGGGCATTATGCAGGATTTATAGATATCTGAATGAATCCGCGCTAAGGATATCAAAGGACAAGTGAGGTGTGTGCACAAAGGAGCTGCAGCCTCCCTAAACTATAGCCAACAGACTATATAATTAAATGTGTAAAATAAAGGGTGATGGCGCTGCTTCTTATAAGGTGCAAGTAAATATAAATTATTAAATATTATTAAATATATAGCATATGTGTGATTGAGGAATGGGTGAGATTAAAAATCAATGACCAAGTAAAAAAATATATATATATGCCCAGTTAGAAAATATGTTGTTATAAGGAGTATAAAACCTTCTTATAAAATTTGAGGTATAAATTATGACCACCAGAGGGCGTAATGTAAAGTACAGACTACAACCGGAATAAATTATAATAAATATATGACAATGAATAAATTGATAAAAATTCAAGCAGTGCTGATTCAACAAGTGATGATATAAATAGTGGTGGGTCAAAAGTACAAAAATGGTAAATAAAGTGCAAGTGTGCAAGAAAATGTATAGATATTAAATGTGCGGGAAACTGTTATGCACAGGATGAACGTGCAAAAAAGCAGTTGTTATAAAGTGCGACAAGAAGTGATATGATAACTATACATATAATCAAGTGGGTGAAAGATAAATGAATGTGCAAAACAATTATTTGCGGGTGAATACAAAGGTGCGGGAAACTTATTTGTGCAAAATACAAAAGTGGTATTCAATCAGTCCATATAAATAATATGTCCATAAATAAGTGATTGTGACCACGGATAAGGTGAACAGGTATCTTACGGTGACCCCCAGATGGGTGACTGGTGAGTGGTGGGGTGGCCCCTAGTAGAAAGACCTACTCACCAGACGTACCCACCCCACACAGGAGTATAGAGCGGGTACAGTAGAGGTAACTCGTTAGATCCTGGCTCTGTATGGTGATTCCCTTCTTGGGGAGATGTAATGTGGGGTCCGGAGTTCCTTAAATTGGGGTCCGGTAGTAGGATTCTATACAAATGGTGTAGTATCCAGAACTTCGTGGGTTGGTCAAATATGGCCACTCAAGGGTATAGAGATGGAAGGATTCATGGAAAAAGAGAGCTCGATAGTGTGATATCGTTTATAAGCGTTTTATTTATCCAGCAGCAAAAAAATGGGTACTCACATATACAAAATGATATAACAGCGAGGTATCGGCGTCCCGGAACGCAATGCGTTCCAACTAGAGACCGGAACCGGAAGTGACGCAATGGCGCTGTACGCGTTTCGTCATGTGACGTCTTCTGCAGCGTCCTATCACTTCCAGCGTGGGTCCTTTAGTATATAATCTCAATTGCTTTATTTCTAACTTTTAATCCTTTTACCTCATTTTAATATTTTTATATATTTTTTATAGATATTATTTATATATGAAATTAGTATCCACCCTATCATTACATCTATATTCTAAAATTCATCATAAATATATTTTTTATCTACTATATTTTATTACTATTAAATTTATATTTATATCTATTATATTTAATTATATTATATCGGATCTCAATACCAGATATATACTAAAGAAATTTCCCTTCCATTTATTCATCCATCTATATCCATCTATTTATTCTTTGTCCGTATATCAATTCATGGACAATATATATATACCATCCACCAGATGCCTTCTTCTTAAAGTTCTCCATTCATAGTGTCTTCTACACAATACCATATACTAATACTAATATTTACAATTTCCATATCTGCTTTGTTTTAAATATACATATTTTGTTACATCAAATGAAAAGTACACATAAATTAAAATCATATATACTTTTATCCACTAGATGGCGCAATTTCTGCGATTTTAAATGAATTGTATTTATCTATATACATTTATCCACCAGATGGCACAATTTATTTTAAAACACAAATATTAATTAATTTTTCAATCATTCTCATGAATCTGTTAATAAAATATTATTTTAGATGTTTTTATATTATGTACGAGATATCCTTCCCTGTATGTATATATGGCGGTGCAATTATTAGGCACGGAGTATCCTATTTATTTATCTATTATTATCAATCACTTATTTGATGACAATTGGATTAGGGGTAGCCTGGGTCTTGGTCTTCTTTATTATTTGGCAAAGATCATACTAGGTCTTGTTATTTACATTTACTATTGACCCACGGCACCGTCTTCCCTCGTTGAGTTCCGCCAACGAGCTCCGTTGCCTAGCAACCCCCATATACTAAAGAACCCACGCTGGAAGTGATAGGACGCTGCAGAAGACGTCACATGACGAAACGCGTACAGCGCCATTGCGTCACTTCCGGTTCCGGTCTCTAGTTGGAACGCATTGCGTTCCGGGACGCCGATACCTCGCTGTTATATCATTTTGTATATGTGAGTACCCATTTTTTTGCTGCTGGATAAATAAAACGCTTATAAACGATATCACACTATCGAGCTCTCTTTTTCCATGAATCCTTCCATCTCTATACCCTTGAGTGGCCATATTTGACCAACCCACGAAGTTCTGGATACTACACCATTTGTATAGGATCCTACTACCGGACCCCAATTTAAGGAACTCCGGACCCCACATTACATCTCCCCAAGAAGGGAATCACCATACAGAGCCAGGATCTAACGAGATACCTCTACTGTACCCGCTCTATACCCCTGTGTGGGGTGGGTACGTCTGGTGAGTAGGTCTTTCTACTAGGGGCCACCCCACCACTCACCAGTCACCCATCTGGGGGTCACCGTAAGATACCTGTTCACCTTATCCGTGGTCACAATCACTTATTTATGGACATATTATTTATATGGACTGATTGAATACCACTTTTGTATTTTGCACGAATAAGTTTCCCGCACCTTTGTATTCACCCGCAAATAATTGTTTTGCACATTCATTTATCTTTCACCCACTTGATTATATGTATATTTATCATATCACTTCTTGTCGCACTTTATAACAACTGCTTTTTTGCACGTTCATCCTGTGCATAACAGTTTCCCGCACATTTAATATCTATACATTTTCTTGCACACTTGCACTTTATTTACCATTTTTGTACTTTTGACCCACCACTATTTATATCATCACTTGTTGAATCAGCACTGCTTGAATTTTTATCAATATATTCATTGTCATATATTTATTATAATTTATTCCGGTTGTAGTCTGTACTTTACATTACGCCCTCTGGTGGTCATAATTTATACCTCAAATTTTATAAGAAGGTTTTATACTCCTTATAACAACATATCTTCTAACTGGGCATATATATATATTTTTTTACTTGGTCATTGATTTTTAATCTCACCCATTCCTCAATCACACATATGCTATATATTTAATAATATTTAATAATTTATATTTACTTGCACCTTATAAGAAGCAGCGCCATCACCCTTTATTTTACACATTATGCAGGATTTACCCGCAGACGTTATTTTGGGCAACGACCTGGGGGAGCTGACTTCAGCTTTTGTTCCCCAATCTACCATCCATGAAGCTTATTCGGTTGTTACCCGGCAGCCGGCTCGCACCACAGGACCACTACTACTCCAGACGGGGTGAAAGTCCTCCAAACATCAGACACCCAGCTACCTGTCCCGCAGTGGGGAACAGTGCCACAGGTGCAAGCAATTTGGGCACTATCAACGAGACTGTACCCAGAGCAGGAACCAAGCTGCATGGATCCGACCAGGGTCACACCCTCCTACTATCCCACAGAGGTTTCCCCAGTCGTACCCAGGTTCAAACACACAGAGGAACAATGGGGTACCCTTCATGAAGCTAACCCGGTGCAAGCCGCCACGGAGAACCAACAGCATCATCTACAATCGGTCCAGTTAAATGGAATGCCCGCTCAAGGTCTCCGAGACACGGGAGCCACTCTCACCTTGGTCAAGCGACACCTGGTTCCAGATGCCGCCCGAACCGGAGGCTCAGCAGTGGTACAAATGGCAGGGGGAGCAGTACACCGACTACCCACTGCGAGGGTCCACTTGAATTGGGGTGCTGGGTCAGGTCTGATTGATGTGGGGTTGATACAGGAGCTCCCCACCGACATATTACTGGGGAATGATCTAGGCCAGTTGCCCTCAGCGTTCCTGCCAGTCCAGACCCCAGGCCAACATCCCGGAGACCTAATGGCCTTCTGAGGTCCAGACGCTTCAATGTTTGGATTAAGAACGGTACTGAGCCTGGTTGTTGCACTGGAGTTGGGCGTTACAACCTTATGACTAGTCACTACCGCCCCAGAAAACAGAATGGCCATGCTGACGGGTTATCGTGACAAACTGAACTGGAAAAATGATCTGTGAGTACTCCCCGGACATCCCCAAGCCGATCCGTTATGGATCAGACTGTGTATGCCAGCTTGGTTCTGGGGGAGCATTGTGGCAAGCATCGCCACTTACAGAGTATTCTGTCAGGAATGATTGTCCAACTGTATTATGTGTGTATTGTATGTGTAAACGTAACCCATGCAGTACCTGTAGGATTTTGTATTGTGTTAGCTGCTGGCTCATGAATGTGTATTGGAAACCCCTGCTGCCCCTCTGTGGAGACCCCGTATAAGTATCTTACTTTTGTTAGCTGCTGGCTCATGAATGTGTATTGGACACCCCTGCTGCCCCTCTGTGGAGACCCCGTGTGGCAAACACAGCCACTGGATATTGTCCTATTGTTTGTCTGGCAGAGTAAGGTATTATGGGATGTTCAGTTTTGTGTGTGGAATGTCTCGAAGAGGGAGGGGTTTTGGCTGAGTGTAAATCCCTGTGTTTTTCAATAAACAAGGCAGTCTAGTGTTGACCTTCAAGCCATGTGTCTGCTGGTTATTATAGGGTTGTTAATATTATACGCTACCAAGGATTATTGTATGCTGTGCCTGACTACCAGTGGAGATATCGTGGATCGTACTGCTACTCCGCTACAAACTGTATTGTTGCATGGTTGTAAACAGGCATCTTAATAACTTTGACGCATTTCCCGAGCAAACTGCTCACCTCTTCAGAAATGGATGCACACATGCATGTCTGTGAAAAAACATATGCAGAAATAATATTGTAACAACAATCCAAAAATGAGTTATTGATGATGTTTTCAGGATACAAAACCCATGAAGGATCCCAAGTCAGGGACCCATACTTACCAGTTGGCCGGGCCTGGACAGCGAAGAGACACTGAACTCCAGTGGCGGCATGAACGCCTGATCCAGGAGCTGATGGAAAGGGACCCAAAACCACCCAGCCGGGGGAGAGGATGAGGGACAGGGAATTGGTGTGGGTGTGTAGAGTAAGATGCCAGATGTCCATGATCACTGACTAAAATAAATATATATAGGTTATAGCAATGCAAGAATCAACTGCATCATAAATATAAATATGTATTGAATGTACAGCAACAAGGATGTAAATACGAGGGCTGATGCAGGGATCAGGGATACTAATATGTCTATATACTCGTTTGTGAAATGGTAGTTTGGTTTTACCAATATAATAGCAACTGCAAGGACACAGAAGTAAATATACCACTCCTGCGGTCTTGCAGTTGGCAAAATGAAGCGTTTTAAAAGATTTGCCATTAGGTAATTTTACATTGCTTTGAATATAAATAAATTGGCAGTAGCAGCAGCCTCCACATTTGAAGGTACCCGGCCCCTTACAGTGGTCTCGGCGAAATTCCCCCACAAATTCACTCTGTGTTAGGAAGTCTTTGAGAGCCTTGGACCTGCGGTATGTAATTGCAGGTTTTTCAGGGACAAAAGGATTTAGATTGGGATCAATGCAGAGAAGATGCAAAAAATGATTGATGGCCTTATAAATCTGCTGATGTTGTTCAGTGTATTGTATAATGATCCGGGGGATGTTGGGTTTCCTACTCTGATCTTTAAGATTCCTCTCTTTGGCATTTCCAAAGAGGAGGTCATGTCGTGTGTGTGAGATAGCACGATTAAAGGCTTTCCTAAGGCAGGTCTTAGTGTAGCCCCTTTTGAGAAGGCGTTTTCTAAGATTGTCGGCTTCAAATTTAAAGGTTTTGTTATCTGAGCAGTTTCTACGGATGCGGAGGTATTGGCTGTAGGGTATGGAACGGATCAAAGGTAATGGATGGGAACTAGTAGCGTGGAGAATAGTATTGGCCGGTTTACGGTAGAGAGAGGTTTGCGAATTGCCCTGGGGATCCTTACTGATCGTGACATCCAAGAAATTGACAGAGTGTGGATCACATGTCATGGTAAAGTTAAGGTTGAAATCATTGTTATTCATATGCATCATAAATTTGTGTAACAATTCTCTAGAACCACTCCAAATTACCAAGACATCATCAATATAACGATGCCATGACATAATGTACTGTGTCCACAGGGTCAGAGATTTGTCTGAAAGAAAATGTTGTTCCCACTCCCCCAGGTACAGGTTGGCGTATGATGGGGCACAAGATGTCCCCATCGCAACGTCCTGTACCTGGAGGTGGTGGGAACCATCACAGGAAAAAAACATTATGGGTGAGTATATATTTTAAACCCAATATAATAAACTCGTTCATATCACGCATTGTTAGGTCAGACTGGAAAAGGACCGGATGGATGGTATAGATGCCCTGTTGGCGTGGTATAGAGCTGTAGAGAGCCTCTACATCTATAGCCACCAACAAGGCATCCGAAGGAATAGATAAATCATCCAAAATTTGAAGTAGATGAATGGTGTCTTTGACATAAGAGGGAAGACTCTGAACAAAAGGTCTAAGTTTGGAGTCGACAAATTTGCTGAGATTTTCAGAAATGCTACCGCATCCAGATATAATGGGGCGGCCTGGAGGATTGGTCCTACATTTATGTATCTTTGGCAAACTGTAGAATGTTGGTACTATAGGGTATTGGGTACGAAGGAAGTCCCATGTTGATTTATCAATAATATTTAGCAAATATACATTGTCAATGAGGGTGTAAAATTCAAGATTGAATTTATTGATCACCGTTTTCGATATGGGTCTATAATAGGGTTGAGCGAACACAGACTGTATTATTCGTGTTCGTACCGAATAATTGGATTTTTGTTACCTGAACACGGACCCGAAAACTTTACTGTATATTCGGGTAAAAATCCGTGTTCGGTCATTTTATATCCGGGTTTTGTATGCATTGGCGCACTTTTCATGGCGGGCTTTCAACAGCCAATCAACAAGCGTTTAACTGGTGTGCCTTAAGCCATCCCAGCCATGCCTACAAATGTATTAGTAGCTGCGATTGGCCATCTGAAGCATGTGACCAAATCTTTATAAGTTCGAGCCAGCGCCGCTGCGTCATTCTGCTGTGTAGTTCAGGGACAGAGCACACATAATACGTGCTGGCTGCTGATTAGGGACAGACAAGAAAAAACCATTTGTGTCCGGATAGAATTGAGGGACAGGTCGGAGTGTGTTAGGCAGGGCGAGTTGTAGGGCATTTTAGGGCGAGGCTGCTGATTTTTAGGGTCAGTGTTCTACAATCGATATTGCTGTGTGGGGGGGGGGGGGGGGGGTTTGCAGTGACCTATCTTATCAATCCTTTTAGGGAGAGGCTGGAGATAGGCAGGTGTCAGTGGTCCACATCGATTTTGCTGTGTGTGGGGTGCAGTGAACACAATCTTTTTTGCCCACTGAGGAGGAGGGAGAAAAGTCTTTTTCTATCAGTCACTGTGTGCAGCGTTTTTCCTTCAGTGCTGTGCTGTGCTGACTGCGATCATACACTGCTGTGTTCAGTGTTCACATGTGCTATTATTGAGTGATTTCAAAAGTTATACACTTTTTTCTATTCCACTATTCAATATACACCCTTGGGTTAAAAAAATTAAATTGTGGCATAGTCTGTACTAATCTAGTTAAAAATTAAAAACTTAAAAGGGGAATTTTTTTTTCCCTCCATAGCCTGCAGCAGAGCTGGTCCACATTGATTTTGCTGTGTGTGGGGTGCAGTGAAAACAATCTTTTTTGCCCACTGAGGAGGAGGGAGAAAAGTCTTTTTCTATCAGTCACTGTGTGCAGCGTTTTTCCTTCAGTGCTGCTGTGCTGACTGTGATAATACACTGCTGTGTTCACATGTGCTATTATTGAGTGGTTTCAAAAATCATACACTTTTTTTCTATTCCACTATTCAATATACAGCCTTGGGTTAAAAAAATTAAATTGTGGCATAGTCTGTACTAATCTAGTTAAAAATTACAAACTTAAAAGGGGAATTTTTTTTTTCCCTCCATAGCCTGCAGCAGAGCTGAATGATATAAGACACTGCTGTTCACATGTGCTATTGATAAATCACTGATTTTATATCATATTTTCTATTCCGCTATTCAATAAAAACCTTTGGGTATAAACAATTAAATTGCGGGATAGTCTGTGCAGAGATGTATAGTAACGAAGTAGAACTACTTAAGTACTGTACTTAAGTACCGAAATGCGGTATCTGTACTTTCCTAGAGTAGAATTTTTTTCTCCTACTTCTACTTTTACTTCACTACATTTTTTTGATGATTTCGATACTTCTACTCAAGTATTTTTTTTTTGTGCTGCATAGTTACTCGTTACTTTTAAAAAAATTACCACTGCCAGAACAGTAGATGGCAGGTTGCATAAAGCTCAAAAAAATGTGTATAATGTCATTTGTAAATCAGCGCATACGAAAATAAAGGCTGTGTATAATAAAAGCTGCTATACCAAATCTTTCCAATAAAAAGAAAATATGAAACAAACAAATAAATGGTGCTACAGCGCTTAAAGTGCATCAAGAAACTACTAACAAACACAGGTTAATCATTTGAATAAATCATTTGAAATAATAAAAAACAATATGATGTTCAAACTTTTGACTTCTTTAATAACTACATAACACAGTACTTGTACTTCTACTTTCAGTACTTGAGTAGAAATTTTTTTTCAAAACTACTTGTACTTTTTACTTTTATTTCTTAAGTAGCAAATTTTTTGAAAAAACTACTTGCAATACTTAAGTAAAAAAAATGTTGAATACTTTAGTACTTCTACTTAAGTAACTTTTTCTGTGAGCACTTCCACTTCTACTCAAGTCACTTTTTGATCGAGCACTTGTACTTTTACTCAAGTAGAAATTTCGAGTACTTTATACAAGTCTGCTGTGTTGGTACCTGTGAGATACAAACATGAAAGGACTGGCGCAACCGGGCTCAAAGGTAACCTCAATGGGCTCCTAATAATCATGTAGAAAAGTAAACGGACCTGAATAGTGTTATGAAAAAGTCCATGGAGTCCATAAGTGAAACCGGTCTATGCTCTCCTGAAGGCAGCTTAATCTCAAGTATAGAAGAACAAACTTGCAGGATGCTGGAAAAGAAGAAAAGCGCCACTCTAAGTGCAGTAGACTCGGTACTTTATTAAACATATACCATCATGGGTACTCACAAGATTAAAAATGTAAAAGTATGGTGAATTCCTCAAAGGATCGGTGGGTCCAATGCCTCGGCGAGGGGGGACTGTTGTACTCCGAACGAATCCGTGTCTGACAACAGGAGTCAGCGATATGCGGACCTAGGGGACACCAGCAGCGCCTCCGGCGGCGGACTTCCGGGTTGGGCGTGGAGCGTGGGGCGTGATGACGTAGGCGACGCGTTGTCGGAGCATGCCTTCCTTCCTCAGGCCTCTGAAACCGCCATCTTAGAGAAGGGCATTATATAGGGGAGGAACAGTCTGCTGCCGCAGGGTCCTAAGAAGAGTCCATTATGGCGAATACCTAACTGAGGACACCTGAATGGCACTGGAATCTAGTGACTGATCATGGATGATGTCGAATATATGAGGGAATATACGTAGATGTGATCATATAATACAATACAATTTAAATAACACACATGTTTAATGGAGACCTACTACTAAAAAGTAATGTATCTGGAACCGATCCTAATGATAACAAAAGATAATACAAATTACCCTGGGAAAAAATAATAAAAATAAAAATAATAAAAATAAAAATAAAAATAAGAATAAAAAATAAATAAATAAATATATATAAATTGAAAATAAAAATAACAATGATAATAAAAATAAAAATAAAAATAGAAAAATAAAAATAAGAAAACACATAAATATAAAAAAAAATATAAAATTAAGAATATAAATGTAAATGGAAAATAATAAAAATGAATGGATCGAGCTAGTGGTAATTTAAATAAAAGAAGAAAAGGGGAGAAGTGTACATATAACATACACTCTCGCAACCTTCACTAAAATGTGAAGAAAGGGAGCTGTGTGCATATCCACTTCTGTGCACACGGTCTCGCAACCTTCATTCGCAACCTAGTTTAAAAGTTCACAATAAAAACACACTGACGTATGCTAAAAATACATGAATAAAAATAAAAATAAAAACTATCACGTTGTACCTAAAAACATATGCATAAAGGTGTGATAGTGAAATAGAAATGAGACCTAAATTTGTAAGATTATATCATAATCAAAGTCATAAATAGAAAGAAGGGGTTATAGGTAGTGTCCAATTCAAGGGACCAATTAAACATACAATAACTATCACACCTTTATGCATATGTTTTTAGGTCCAACGTGATAGTTTTTATTTTTATTTTTATTCATGTATTTTTAGCATACGTCAGTGTATTTTTATTGTGCACTTTTAAACTAGGTTGCGAATGAAGGTTGCGAGACCGTGTGCACAGAAGTGGATATGCACACAGCTCCCCTTCTTCACATTTTAGTGAAGGTTGCGAGAGTGTATGTTATATGTACACTTCTCCCCTTTTCTTCTTTTATTTAAATTACCACTAGCTCGATCCATTCCCATCTATTCCATCTAATTCTTGATTTCGTTTTATTTTTATTTTCATTTTTATTATTTTCCATTTACATTTATATTCTTAATTTTATATATTTTTTTTATATTTATGTGTTTTCTTATTTTTATTTTTATTTTTATTATTTTCATTTCTACTTCTATTTTTATTTTTATTATTATTTTTATTATCATTGTTATTTTTATTTTTATTTTCAATTTATATATATATATTTATTTATTTATTTATTTATTTATTTATTTATTTATTTATTTTTATTCTTATTTTTATTTTTATTTTTATTTTTATTTTTATTATTTTTATTTTTATTATTTTTTCCCAGGGTAATTTGTATTATCTTTTGTTATCATTAGGATCGGTTCCAGATACATTACTTTTTAGTAGTAGGTCTCCATTAAACATGTATGTTATTTAAATTGTATTGTATTATATGACCACATCTACGTATTTTCCCTCATATATTCAACATCATCCATGATCAGTCACTAGATTCCAGTGCCATTCAGGTGTCCTCAGTTAGGTATTCGCCATAATGGACTCTTCTTAGGACCCTGCGGCAGCAGACTGTTCCTCCCCTATATAATGCCCCTCTCTAAGATGGCGGTTTCAGAGGCCTGAGGAAGGAACGCATGCTCCGACAACGCGACGCCTACGTCATCACGCCCCACGCTCCACGCCCAACCCGGAAGTCCGCCGCCGGAGGTGCTGCTGGTGTCCCCTAGGTCCGCATATCGCTGACTCCTGTAGCTAGACACGGATTCGTTCGGAGTACAACAGTCCCCCCTCGCCGAGGCATTGGACCCACCGATCCTTTGAGGAATTCACCATACTTTTACATTTTTAATCTTGTGAGTACCCATGATGGTATATGTTTAATAAAGTACCGAGTCTACTGCACTTAGAGTGGCGCTTTTCTTCTTTTCCAGTACCTGTGAGATATACCTTTCCGATTTTAGGGGTGCATCTCATACTTCCGAGGATTTGAGGGTGCTGCCTGTTCCGAACTCCTCCTACTCCTCATCCTGCCTTTGGGGGTACAAAAAATAGTAATTGGGGCCTAGTCTGGTTCTGTACGTGTGAGATACATACACTTTTTTTGATAATATTTTCTATTCCGCTATTCAATAAAAACCTTTGGGTATAAACAATTAAATTGCGGGATAGTCTGTGTCGGTACGTGTGAGATACACCTTTCCAATTTTTGGGGTGCATCTCATACTTCCGAGGATTTGAGGGTGCTGCCTGTTCCGAACTCCTCCTACTCCTCATCCTGCCTTTGGGGGTACAAAAAATAGTAATTGGGGCCTAGTCTGGTTCTGTATGTGTGAGATACATACACTTTTTTTGATAATATTTTCTATTCCGCTATTCAATAAAAACCTTTGGGTATAAACAATTAAATTGCGGGATAATCTGTGTTGGTACCTGTGAGATACACCTTTCCAATTTTTGGGGTTCATCTCATACTTCTGAAGATTTGAGGGTGCTGCCTGTTCCGTACTCCTCCTACTCCTCATCCTGCCTTTGGGGGTACAAAAAATAGTAATTGGGGCCTAGTCTGGTTCTGTACGTGTGAGCTACATACACTTTTTTTGATAATATTTTCTATTCCGCTATTCAATAAAAACCTTTGGGTATAAACAATTAAATTGGGGGATAATCTGTGTTGGTACCTGTGAGATACACCTTTCCAATTTTTGGGGTTCATCTCATACTTCTGAAGATTTGAGGGTGATGCCTGTTCCGTACTCCTCCTACTCCTCATCCTGCCTTTGGGGGTACAAAAAATAGTAATTGGGGCCTAGTCTGGTTCTGTCCGTGTGAGATACATACACTTTTTTTGATAATATTTTCTATTCCGCTATTCAATAAAAACCTTTGGGTATAAACAATTAAATTGCGGGATAGTCTGTGTTGGTACGTGTGAGATACACCTTTCCAATTTTTGGGGTGCATCTCATACTTCAGAGGATTTGAGGGTGCTGCCTGTTCCGAACTCCTCCTACTCCTCATCCTGCCTTTGGGGGTACAAAAAATAGTAATTGGGGCCTAGTCTGGTTCTGTACGCGTTTGTGGGGAACAGTGTCAAAAGCCTTTGCAAAGTTCAGATACACCACATCCACAGGCTTTCCTTTATCTAGGTGGCAGCTCACTTCATCGTAGAAGGTTAATAGATTGGTCTGGCAAGAACGATTTTTCATGAATCCATGCTGATTACTACTAATAATACCATTTTCATTACTAAAGTCTTGTATGTGGTCCCTTAACATCCCCTCCAAAATCTTGCAGACTACAGATGTTAGGCTGACTGGCCTATAGTTACCCAGGATATATCTCTGCCCCTTTCTTAAATATTGGTACCACGTTGGCTTTTTTCCAATCAGCTGGCACCATACCCATCTGTAAACTATCCTTAAAGATCAAGAATAATGGTCTGGCAATCACCTGGCTGAGCTCTTTAAGAACCCTAGGTTGCAAGCCATCCGGTCCCGGTGATTTATTTATGTTAAGTTTCTCTAGTTTAGTTCTAAGTCTATCTTCTGTTAGCCATAGTGGCACTTCCTGAGGTGTGTTGTTTAGTTCGGCCTTACAAGCTGGGTTAGTGTAGCCCCCGATTCTTTTGTGAAAACTGAAGAGAAGAAATTATTTAACACTCCCGCCTTTTCTTTGTCCTCAGTGGCCATATTTCCTTTGTCATCTTTTATGGGGCCAATGTGTTCTGGCCTCGCTTTCTTACTGTTTATATACTTAAAGAATTCCTCCGCTATATGTCTCTCGTGTTCTATTTTAGCCGCCCTGATTTCGTCTTTACATTTCTTATTGCACTCTTTGTAATGCTTAAATGCTGCCAATGACCCCTCAGTCTTGTATTTTTTGAAGGCCCTTTCTTTAGCACTAATATGCATTTTTATGTTGGAGTTTAGCCACCCAGGGTTTAGTTTTGCTCTTTTAAATTTATTTCCCTTTGGAATGCACTGGCCAATCCCCTTGTTAAGTATGCTCTTCAAGCACTCCCATTTTTCCTGCGTGTTCTTTGTTCCCAGGGTTCAATTGAGATAGCTTCAGTTATGGAAATGGCTGTGAAAGATACAGAGGCATTGAACCCCCAGAGCAGAAGGGAAGAGGTTAAAGAGGAAGTTTTCAGAACAGCAGTCAAGCCAACTGCAGCAAACTGGAAGTATAGACCCTCACCAAGCGGGAGTCAGCTTGCTACTGTTGTGGGAATACAGACCATGATCACAAAGTCTGCCGGTTTAAGGATCAGCTGTCATAATTGTGGTAAGGCAGGCCATCTTAAACGAGTCTCCCGTAGTAAGAAGGTGCGAAACAAACATCCTCTGAACACCAGGACAAAGGCATATATGGTGGGAAGAAATGGGGGGGGGGGTAGGGGGTGGCGCTGTCTGTTTGCTAGAAGAGATAATAAAGTGCCAAGTGTGGAAATACTATCAACATGTGGTGAAAAATGTTAATAAATAAAATAAAACCGATATATAAAATGTGGTAAAAAATGGTATAATGAACAGTGAATCAAAATGACATGTGCATATACGTCACCGTTAAGGTGACGTGTGCTATATTAGTAAAATTGGTGATGTTGGAATAAAATAGCAATATATGTACAGTATATATGCACTATACAGATGATATAAAAAGGTGATATTATCAATGAATAAACACAAATAAAAAGTGCAGCAGTGCATAAAGTGATACAAGTGACAGCCCCAATTTAAAGTGACATATGCTAAATAATATATAAACTGGATTATACAAATCCTCCTCATAAAATATACGAAAGATAAGAATATATGTGGCTAATATGTGAAGAAAAAAATTTTGATGAGGGAAAAATGGGGGCTATATTGTGCCTGTAAAATGACACACGCGTGAAGAACCAAAGTAATATGTCCAAATTCCAACAACAGGACAAATTAGTGATAGATTGATAGTAGATCAGTATTAGTCTGTTTCAAATAAGGCAGTGATGGGTGACAGTCCTAGAAAGGTGATTGTGGGATTCTTCGTGTATGCTTAACACAATACCGAATAACCCCGTGGTGGGTGGTGAGGTGCCCGGTGACCCCTACGATATACGGCACACTCACCAGAGATACCCACCCCACACAGGGGTAAAAGGCGGGTATATATTGATGTATGGGTGGTAGGTCCTCACTCCTTCTCCAGGTCCAGGAAGGGACGTCTGGGAGGATCCCTGGTGGTCCAAGGGTGAAGGGTCTGGGCTATATATTATAAGGGTCTATTGGGGTCTGGGAATATCCACTCCGGGGGTCTGTGGTGGTATGGGACAAGTGATCAAAAAGTAGAAAGGCACATAGTGTAATACTGTAGATACAGTTTATTATTTCAATAGACAGGGTAAAAGGTACTCACAAATGAAAATTGTCAAGCAGGCAGTGAATCCGAGCGTCCGGAACGCTATGCGATCCAAGCCTCGTTTTGGGAACCTGAAGTGATGCGACATATATGGTGGGAAGACATACATTGTCATCTGAATCAGAGGATGAGGAAGTGCTCCACAGATTGGACATACATCATCCTCAGCAATGACTGTAGAGGTAACCGTGGAAGGAAAGAAACTCAAGATGGATGTAGACAGAGGAGCAGCAGTTTCAGTTATCACCCAGAAGCAATGGAGAAAACTTCTGATCCGAACAACTGTCCGTCCAACACCAATAAAGCTGCAGACATACTCAAAGCAGATACTCCACCCACTGGGGTACGTGAAAGTACAGGTATCATACAAGGGTCAGACGAAGAGAATGCCATTATATATCCTAGAACATGGGGGACCCCCTCTCTTTGGTAGAGACTGGATTGCTCACTTTGGCATGCCAGACATCGCCATAAACCCCTGCAACCCCGTGACCATCCCATCAAGAGATAACGAGGGATGGGTGGAATCCCTGAAACAGCGATTCCCACAAGTCTTTGATAACCATTTGGGGAAAATAAAGCATGACTGTGTGAGACTCAGGCTGAAACCCAACGCCCAGCCTAGGTTCTTCAAAGCTCAGACGGTAGCTTTCGCACTCCGAGCAGGAGTGGAAGCTGAACTAAGCCGGCTGGAGGAACAAGGTGTCATTTCAAAGGTAGAGCACAGCGAGTGGGCATCACCAGTTGTACCAGTAAAGAAAGCGAATGGGGACTTACGTATTTGTGGCAATTTCCGCATGGCACTAAATTCTCAACTGGAGATAGACCAGTATCCCCTACCCAGAGTAGATGACATTTTTGCCTCTCTTGCAGGAGGTCAAAAGTTCACCAAGCTTGATCTCAGGCAAGGTTATTTACAGTTTGAGGTCCACCCTTCGTCCCGCAAGTTTCTAACCATCAACCCTCACAATGGACTGTATGAATACAATGGGATGGTGTTTGGGGTAGCCTCCGCCCCAGCCATTTGGCAACGCAAAATGGATGAGATTTTGGCGAACATTCCTTTCACACAGTGCCTGTTAGATGACATGCTCATCACGGGCCTGACGGACCAGGAACACAAGCGGAACGTGGAGCTTGTGTTGACGAGACTCCAAGAGCAGGGTCTAAAAGTGAACTTGGCGAAATGCCAATTCATGGTACCTAAATTGGAGTTTTGTGGCCACCTTGTGGATGCAGAGGGTATACACACCACAGAAGCCAAAGTTGATGCTTTAGTAAAAGCTCCAGCCTCAACCAACGTCCAACAGCTGCGATCATACCTGGACTTGCTGAACTATTACCACAAATTCCTGCCAGATCTAGCACACACTTTGTTTCCGTTAAACAAGCTTTTGGTGAAACACTCCAGATGGAACTGGTCGGCTGCATGCCAACGTGCTTTTGATGTTTCTAAGCGAAAGCTGTTGGCGTCATGCATGCTCGTGCACTATGACCTCCAAAGGCCTCTCACCTTGGCTTGCGATGCTTCACCCTATGGTCTAGGGGCTGTACTATCTCACGTTTTACCAGATGGGTAAGAGAAACCAGTGGCATTCGCCTCCAGGTCCTTGACAAAAGCAGAAAGCAATTACTCTCACATTGACAAAGAGGCTCTGGCGCTCATATGGGCAATTAAGAAGTTTCATCTTTACCTGTATGGTAGGGAATTCACCATACTGACAGATCATAAACCACTCCTTCAGATCTTTAGCCCTGACAAAGGCATCTCCCAGACGACTGGGGCCCGTCTTCAACGCTATGCCCTATTCTTGGGAGCATATAGCTACAAAATCCAGTATCGCAGCCATGATGCCAATGCTAATGCGGACGCCATGTCCCGTCTGACAAGGACATTAATGGACTCTTCTCCACCAGTCAAGAGTTGTCGTTACACCAGCCTGTCCTTTTTGTCTTCTGAGGAGGTAGCAGCCCACACAGCCAAGGATACCTTCCTGGGTACGGAACGGTTGGCCTGCAACTGTCACACAGGATTATGAACCTTACTTCCGTAGGTGTCTGGAATTAACTGTGGCTGGTGACTGTGTTTTATGGGGAGACTGAGTAATCGTTCCACAGACCCTCCGGAGACACATTCTGGACTTGCTACATACTGGTCATCCCGGGGACACACGTATGAAACAAAAGGCCCGAGGCTTTGTGTGGTGGCCGAACCTAGACTCAGATATCACGACATATGTGAATGCGTGTGCTGGATGTGCACAAACTGCAAGAGACCCTCCTCGAGGGTGCGTCCAGCTCTGGACTTGGCCCACGGTTCCCTGGTTTCGCCTACACTTGGTCTTTGCAGGCCCGATCAGAGGACACACCTTTTTGATCATAATTGATGCCCATTCAAAGTGGCCTGAGGTCATTCCTGTTACCCAGCCAACGACTAAGGCGACGATTTCCATACTGTTACATCTCGCTGCTACGTTTGGATACCCCAGAGAAATCGTCACAGGCAACGGTGCACAATTCACAAGCCAGGAGTTTCAGAGTTTCCTGACTGCCCACAACATCAAACACAAGTTGACCGCACCTTACCACCCGGCTACAAATGGTCAAACAGAAAGGTTTGTACAGACCTTCAAACGCTATTTCAAAGCTACTGTGGCTACAAGTAAACAACAGTCCCTGTCACCCCAGCAGTTGGACTCCTTCCTTTCTGCTTACAGAAACACACCACACGCAACCACTGGGAAAACTCCAGCTGAACTTCTTTTGGGTCGGCAGCCATGGACTGTTTTGGACATGCTCCGCCCTCAAACGGTCCAAGAACATGTACAGCAGTCACAAGACGAGAGGGTCGAACACGACGAGATTCCCCGGTTTACAGCCCAGCAAAAGGTATGGACCCGATCTTATGGCACTTCCAGCACTCGTTGGCTTCCTGGTATCATCGCAGAGACTTTGGGACCCAAAATGTATAGGGTCTGCCTGGAAGATGGTTCCATTTGCAGACGGCATGCGGACCAATTGCGTCCTCATTCTCAGCTGCCCGAATCCCTGACATCGGCTGCACATCCAGTGTCTCAAGGATCTGCTCCTACCGGATCAGGAGGCATTGAGACTGATGCTTGGGGGGACTCTGAACTTTTGAACTCAGCTTCAACAGAGCCTCCAGCCCTGGTCCAGAGGTCTGTTCACCCTCTGAGCTAGGGGATCCCCTCTTGGCCCCTCCGGTGTCCATTCCGGCCAGCCCTGCTTCCTCCGGCCCCGAGTCACTGAGTGCCCATCCTCAACGACGCTGTCGCCCTCCTGACCGGTTTCAGCTGACGGGCCCGCCGAAAGTGATCCACTGCCATTTTCTCCCCGTAGTGTCCCTGGAAGTTGTTCTCACATGCGGACGCGGAAGAAGCTATGTAAATCTCCTGAGTTGGAGGACTGAATTGGACAATTATTAGTTACTGTTTTATGCCTGTTCTCGTTTTGTTGTGTTTTTTTTTTGTTTTGTTTTTTTTTTAGGGATGGATGGAAGGTGTTATACCTGAAGGGTTTCACATGTACTGTTACTTTAAGACTGGCTCCACCCAGGAGTGATGGCAAGGGTCAAGGGGCAGAGTGGCCATCTTAGACACATGTAAGAGATACATTGTTATATACCGAGCTGTCCTGTAATGCATGTTGGAGTGTACAGTGAGTACTGAATAAACATCCGTTGTTCCAGATCAGAGTCCTGTGTCTCTCACAACACGGAGAATATAACATACAGTGACCCAGGCAGAGAAAAGTGGTCAGTCTTCTACAGTTGGCAGAGCAAATAAAGATGAGTCCATGTCCACCTCAAGTCCTCCCTTAGACCCAACTTCAGACATGGCAGAGGAGTCAGCTGAGCTGTTTGACCACAGTGTCGGCCATCTACTCCAGCCTGATGCTCAGTCCTTTATGGAGTCTGATGTTGGGTCTGAGGTTCAGGAGGAGGCAGAGCAAGCAAGAGGGGAGAGCAGACAGCCCACTCCATCTAAGGCCGCACCTGTTGTCTCCCGGGCCAGGCCTGATGCTCAGTCCTTTATGTAGTCTGATGTTGGGTCTGAGGTTCAGGAGGAGGCAGAGCAAGCAAGAGGGGAGAGCAGACGGCCCACTCCATCTAAGGCCGCACCTGTTGTCTCCCGGGCCACTATACAAACCTCTTCTTGCTGGGCCTTTTTTGAGACATCTCATGCAGATCGAACAGTTGTGATCTGCAAGATTTGTCAGATGGGTATAAAACGTGGCAAAAAAGGTCAACCACTTGGGTACAAGCTGCCTAAACAGGCATTTGACAACCCACCACTTGAGCCATTGGCAAGAGCATTTGAAGAACCCGCAAAAGGGCCAAAGATCGGTCAGTCAGTCTCCTAGTCCTCCTCGCGCTCCTCCTCGTGCTCCACCTGCACATCAGTCTGTCCCTGCTATAGTCACTCGTCACCTGTTGGAAGCCTCCACTGACAGGGATGATGATATAGCACGCAGTGTCGCATCTACCTCCAGCACACCACCAGCTGTAACATCTAGACGGCAAATTTGGATTCCACACATGCTGGAATGAAAAAAAAAGTATACTCCCCGCCACCCACATGCCCAACGTCTTAACAGTAGTTTGGCAAAACTACTGGCTCTGCAACTCTTACCATTTAACCTGGTAGAGTCTGCTCCCTTCCGCAACTTTGCAAAATGTGCAGTTCCACAGTGGCAGGTGCCAAGTCGGCATTACTTTGCCCGTAAGGCCCTGCCATCCCTATACCAACATGTGGAAGGCAATGTAGTGTCGTCCCTGGCCAAGTCAGTCACCTGTAAGATACACCTGATGGCTGACACTTGGTCAAGCAAACATGGGCAGGGACGGTACATTCCTGTCACTGCTCATTGGGTGACACTGCCAGTGGAAGGGATTGTGGCCAGGGCTCAGTGCTGCAGCCAGTATTGCCCCCAAGTCTGCAAACAGCTGGTGGTGTCGCTGATCCGGGTAGATCGATCACTTCTACACTCTCCTGCTTCTCCTCCTCCATGCCCTCCTCTGCAGAATGATCCTTTGAATATGATGAGGTACCACGTAAGTGTTCAAAGGGCTATTCTATGTCTCAGGCCAAAACGTGTCACGCAGTGCTGCAGCTTGTGTGTCTAGGGGACAGGCAGCACACTGCCCCTGAGATTCTTGGGGCTCTGCAGGCACAGGCCCAGAGGTGGTTGACACCACGCCAGCTGCAGCCAGGAATGGTGGTTTCTGATAATGGGTCAAACCTCCTGGCCGCCCTTCGGCAGGGAAAGTTGACCCACGTGCCATGCCTGGCGCATGTCCTGAATCTAGTGGTACATCGGTTTTTGAACTCGTACCCGGGAATGCAGGATGTGCTAAGGATGGCAAGAAGGGTGTACAGTCACTTCAGGCGGTCGTACAGTGCCACTGCACATTTGGCCGAAGTGCAGCGCGAGTTTCACCTGCCAGCACACCGCCTCGTCTGTGACATGCCCACCCGCTGGAACTCCACCTTGGCTATGCTGCAGCACCTGTACATGCAGCAGAGGGCCCTCAATGAATATCTCTGCGAGTATGGCACCAGCACTGGCTCAGCGCGCCTGTGCTTTTTTTCGCCACGGCAGTGGCTTTTGATTCAGTCTTTTTTTAGTCCTCACCGCCCAGGCCTCTCAGCTGCCACATCGCATCGACAGCGTCTGCATCACATGGTGGACAAATACGTCAGGGCACAAAGTGACACAGAGGGCTTTTCATGTGACGAATCCGATCCACTGGCATACTGGGTCTTAAGATTAGACCACTGGCCAGAACTGGCCCAGTATGCCATGGGGTTGTTGGCCTGCCCTGCTTCCAGTGTCCTATTGGAACGGGCATTCAGCGCAGCAGGAGGATTCGTCACAGACCATCGAAGGAGACTCTCGACCGTTTGACATTCATTAAAATGAATCAGTCATGGATATCAAGCTTTGATGCACCTGATGCAGACCTTGTAGACTAGTCTATCATTGCGATGTGGCAGCTGAGCCTCCGTTTAAGCCTGGACCAGGGTGCCACCCTCCAACCCTCCTCTCGTTCTGTTTAGGTTCAGAACCTCATTTTAGTTTCCACTAGAAAAGATAATTTTTTTTTTTTTTTTTTTGGCCTTCTGCAACACCAGCTCTTTGGGCTTATGGTGGGGAGGCTCCGCCAACACCAAAAATACCATGTTTGCGCACCTGTTCCACAGGTGCACACCTTCTTAATTTTTTCGCCTACTTCAAAACCAGCTCTTTGGGCTTATGGTGGGGAGGCTCCGCCAACACCCAAAACACGATGTTTGCTCACCTGATCCACAGATACACATCTTCTTAATTTTTTCGCCTTCTTCAACACCAGCTCTTTGAGCTTACAGTGGTATGGCTCCGCCAACCCCCAAACAACAATTTTTGCGCACCTGTTTCACAGATGCATATCATTGCAATTTTTTCCCTACAAAGGCAATTATTGCCTTCATAACCAGCACTTTCATAGGGTTATGGTGTTAAGGTATCGTCAGCACCACCAAAGGCCCAATTTTTAAGCATCCTTTACTTCTATTCAAAGTCAAGAGACAACAGTATTCAGCCAAAACATCTCTAATCTTGTTCACTCTGCACTACATTGTGGCCCCTACCCCTAACCCTCAATGTATCCGAGCATATATGTCTGTTTCTTGTGAGAATTTAAGTTAAAGTGCACCAAACACCATTTTACATGAAATAAAGTGCATCTACATACATCTTTTGACTTCTTGAAAACATTTGGTAATAATAGCCCAATCGTGAAAATACACCCGTTAATTATATCCATTTAAAGAGACAGCACCTTTTTCCAAAAAAAACTCTAATCTTGTTCCCAGTGCACTGCATTATGTCCCCATCATACACATTGGCTGTGCAGTTGATTAGGAGCAAAAGAAAGGCAAAAAAGTCATTTTTGAAGGTTTGGCATGCTATAATTCTGGTTCTGGACATGCTACAGAGCTGAAACTTCACAGGTACACTCTTTAGACCCCCCAGACACGAAATCCAAAGAAATCTCATTTTTATTTTTCAATAATTGGCTCTCTATCTATCAAAAACGACAATTTTTAAGAACTTTTTTTTGCCTGATTCATAGTCCCTGGGGCATGACCCAGAACCCTAGGCACTTTTTAGGGGCATTTATTAGGTTTTAGGGCTTCAAAATGGTGTTTTTTGATTCCCGAAGTTCGGGTCCCATTGATTTCAATGGGGGTCCGGGAATCCGAACCGAACTTTTGGGAAATTCGGGTGTTCTGGTCGAACCGAACTTTTCAAAAGTTTGATTATCCCTACTTCTCACCAAGCTGCTTGGCGATGGTCTTGTCGCCCATTCCAGCCTTGTGTAGGTCTACAATCTTGTCTCTGACATCTTTGGACAGCTCTTTGGTCTTGGCCATGGTGGAGAGATTCTGAACAGGTATCTTTTATACAGGTAACAATACTCTCCCTTTAGGAAAGTGCTCCTAATCTCAGCTCGTTACCTGTATAGAAGACACCTGGGAGCCAGAAATCTTGCTGATTGATAGGGAATCAAGTACTCATTTCACTCATTAAAATGCAAATCAATTTATAACTTTTTTTGAAATGCGTTTTTCTGGATATTTTTTGTTGTTATTTTGTCTCTCACTGTTAAAATAAATCAACCAATAAAATTATAGACTTAATCATTTGGGCTCCCAGGTCAGTGGGCAAATGTACAGAATCAGCAGGGGATCAAATACCTTTGTTCCCCTCACTGTAAATGTTAATTTGAAAGTAGAGTACCCCATAAAGACCAATCAGAATCCATCATGTACTGACCTGACTTCATTAGGCTGATTTCAGATTGTTTTCCCTTGGAATTAACACCCCCCCCCCCAATAATGACTATAGCCCTTGTGCCCAAACTGCTGCCTGAGGGCCACATTGGGCCCTTTGGTGTAGGACACAGGTGTCAAACACAAGGCCCGCGGGCCGAATGTGGCCCCCCAGGTAAGCGGGTGCATTGTGATGTAAGAAAGGGTGGGTGACTCCTGACTTATGATGGTGGGGGGCTCTTGACATCTCATGTAAGGGGGCGTGGGTTGCTCTGGACATCTAATCTTACAGATATAACCGGCCCTTTGAGGGCAACCATAATGCTGATGCGGCCCCACTATGAAATTGAGTTTGACAACCCTGATGTAGGATGTGTAGCCCTCAGAGCTCAGCATTCTGTAGTGGGAACATTAATTAGGGCAATAGCATTAATCTCTACTATCCTCATGTAACATGTTCCAGGCTTTAGGAAAAGTATTTTTATGCTATAACACCGCCTACATTTCCTGGTATTTATTATACAGGTGCTATTACAGGATATTTTGGGCACTGTCACACCTACAGATCAGGGAATCTATTATCATAATGTTAAAGAACAAAATAAATATTTTCTGTTTCCCGTATTTCCTTCTTCCTCATCTTCAGCTCTTTGTGCTATGTGTTACACCCATAAAGAACAGGTTTTATGATCCTCGATTCTTCTATGTCATTTAATTATCAGAGGTTTTTCCATTTTTAGTAGAATAGGGAAAGCCCCTGAGATGGGGAGTTGTGTTCTCTGGTCCCTAGATGTTGGCTGAAGGACAAAGACTCACAAGCTTTCCAGACCATCACAACCTGGGAAGGACCAGCCGATCACATGGCCACTGTGACTGGCTGTCACAGTGCTAACGTGGTCTAGAGCTGGTCCCACTGCCTCCTGATCATTAGTAGAGACAGGGCACTGTTAGGGCTGCACTGATAATCAGGACACTGATGATCATTGCTCTGATTATCAGTGTAGATGTCCCTTTTCACACTTGCCAGTTACTTGCCCTCCTCTTCTCACACTGGGACAGGAAAGGAATGTAAGACAACCAGCAAGTTACGAACAGAATGCACCGGGGAGGTGGGTTTCAGTTCTAGGAGGACATCAATAGATGCCCTCCCAGGACTGGACGACCACGCTGTAGCCGTCATTCAGGTATAGCATGGTCGGCAAGTGGTTAAGTAGGACTAGGTCATAAAGTAAGGTTTGAGTAATTGTTCTAGCCCAGTTTACTGCAGGCTGGCTCTGAAAGTTGTCATCTGCCCCAAATCAAAGTCCTTTCAAAGACATATTGTCCAAGCCATATTGTCCCCATGTCCCATCTGCTTTAATATCATTTTTTTCCAATATTGCAAGTAGACACCATTATTGACGATGGAATTTCATCCCTGGCTGCCATGACTAATGATGGATTTTCATCACTGGTTGCCATGATTGATGAGGGATTTTCATCACTGCTTGCCAAGATTGACGATGGATTTTCATCACTGGTTGCCATGATTGACAATGGATTTTCATCACTTGTTGCCAAGATTGAAATTGGATTTTCATCACTGGTTGCCATGATTGATGACGGAATTTCATTACTGGTTGCCATGATTGATGAAGGATTTTCATTACTGGTTGCCATGATTGATGATGGATTTTCATCACTGCTTGCCAAGATTGACGATGGATTTTCATCACTGGTTGCGATGATTGATGATGGATTTTCATCACTTGTTGCCAAGATTGAAATTGGATTTTCATCACTGGTTGCCATGATTGATGACGGATTTTCATCACTGCTTGCCAAGATTGATGAAGGATTTTCATTACTGGTTGCCATGATTGATGATGGATTTTCATCACTGCTTGCCAAGATTGACGATGGATTTTCATCACTGGTTGCGATGATTGATGATGGATTTTCATCACTTGTTGCCAAGATTGAAATTGGATTTTCATCACTGGTTGCCATGATTGATGACGGAATTTCATTACTGGTTGCCATGATTGATGAAGGATTTTCATTACTGGTTGCCATGATTGATGATGGATTTTCATCACTGGTTGCTATGATTGATGATGGATTTTCATCACTGGTTGCCATGATTGATGATGGATTTTCATCACTGGTTGCTATGATTGATGATGGATTTTCATCACTGGTTGCCATGATTGATGAGAGATTTTCATCACAGGTTGCCATGATTGATGACAGAGTTTTATTACTGGTTGCCATGATTGGTTGCTAGAGGTTACTGCACATCCTTACTGCTCACCCATTGGTTGCTAGAGGTTACTGCACATCATTACTGCTAACAATTGGTTGCTAGAGGTTACTAAAAAAAGTGTAAATTAAACTATACTCAGTTCAAGTCAGTCATCAATAAATATAGCAGCACTCACAAATATACCCAATACTACGGTATACATAAAAGATTTAAATAGAAAACTGTTGTACAAAAATATCCCTTTTAAACGGAAAAGCATTTCAATAGGTCCATCCATATAATCAGTGTCAGTGAAAAATCCACTGCTAAATGAAACATCCACCGATGCTTTAAAAAACAGGCTATATCACCATAAAGCACTCTGGATACCTCCACCATTCAGATGTGCTTACCAGATAATTAGACCTGCCAGGGCTAAGGTCAAACACGCTGGAAGGATTACCACAGCCGATTTTAAATAGCTTCACTGCTTATTTGGGCTCCTGCTTTCATTAGAATGGGGACACTTTTAATCTATGCAGACTTCCTTTTATTGCCAACCAGTACTCAGGAAAAAAGGCACACTGGTGTGAACCAAGGTTTAGGGTACGAACACCGAAAAAGAGGACTAAAAAATGCTCATAGTGGCTCATATTGCACAAGAGTTTAGGAGAGTTCATGGGCATTAGGCTAGGTTTACACTGTAGCGGGTGGTTGCGGGTGCAGGAATTGCAGGGAAATCGCATGGTGCTTTTGATTTTGATGTCCTTGCAACTGCATTTTGAAAAAGGTGCAGGCACCTTTTTTGTGGAAAATGCAGGCACAGCAGCCTATTCAAACCCGCTCAAGTACCAACCTAGCCTTAGGATGTAGGGGAGTATACAGAGGTCAGTAGGATGTATTGCAATGTACAGAGGTCAGTAAGATGTAAGGCAGTGTATAGAGGTCAGTAGGATGTAAGATATCGTATAGGGGTCAGTAGTATGTAGGACAGTGTACAGATGTCAGTAGGATGTAGAGCAGTGTACAGAGGTCAGTAGGATGTAGAGCAGTGTACAGAGGTTAGTAATATGTAGGGCAGTGTACAGAGGTCAGTAGTATGTAGGGCAGTGTACAGAGGTCAGTAGGATGTAGAGCAGTGTACAGGGGTCAGTAGTATGTAGGGCAGTGTACAGAGGTCAGTAGTATGTAGAGCAGTGTACAGGGGTCAGTAGTATGTAGGGCAGTGTAGAGGGGTCAGTAGTATGTAGAGCAGTGTACAGAGGTCAGTAGGATGTAGAGCAGTGTACAGGGGTAAGTAGTATGTAGGGCAGTGTAAAGAGGTCAGCAATACGTAGGGCTGTGTAAAGAGGTCAGTAGGATGTTGGGCAGTGTACATAGGTCAGTAGTATGTTTGGGCAGTTTACAGAGGTCAGTAGTATGCAGGGTAGTGTACAGAGATGAGTAGTATGCAGGGTTGTGTACAGGGGTCAGTATTATGTAGAGCAGTGTACAGGGGTCATTAGTATGTAGGAAAGTGTACAGAGGTCAGTAGGATGTAGGGCAGAGTACAGAGGTCAGTAGGATGAAGAGCAGTGTACAGAGGTCAGTAGGATGAAGAGCAGTGTACAGAGGTCAGTAGGATGTAGAGCAGTGTACAGAGGTTAGTAGGGCAGAGGGCAGGGGGCAGGGGGTTAGAAGGGCAAAGGCCAGGAGTTGACATAACAGAGGATAGGGGGTCAGTGGGTAAGCCCCTCCTCCACTCCCACCCTATAGGACCCCACTCCCATAAATCTTTGCTCCCATTCAGCATTGTGTTCTTTTTTGTCCTCCTCTGAAGCACCTGTAGGGTGCCCTGTTCCTACCCTCGAAGCCAAGCTTACCTTAGTTTTTCATGAGAACCAGGAGATTGTTCTCCCCACCTTCAGATCAAGTGAAAATTCTGTAATCCATCCTCTTGATGTGGGCAATACGCTGAAGCAGTATCTAGAAGCCACGGCTCCCTTTCGACAGTCTGAGTACCAATTTGTTCTCTGTTATGGGAAGAACAAGGGGATGCGTGCTTCGTCAAGGTCAACTGCTGCGTGGAACGTGCAGGTCATTCAGTGGGCCTACAAAGCGAAGGGCTTGGCCCCTCTGGAAGCGGTGTCAGCACACTCGACCTGAAGCTTCTCAACATCTTGGGCAGTCTCAAGGCACCTCGCCCCTGAAGTAATCTGCAGGGCAGCCTCCTGGTCTTCTATCAACACTTTTTCGACCCATTATTGTGTTGAGCCGGCCGCTTTATCTTCTGTTAACTTTGGTGTACAGGTACTGTCAGATGACGGTGTCAATTAAAATTTTTCTGTTCAGCATCTGCCCACCCGGGTGTGTATGACGAGTTGTTTCCCGTACGCATGCTGCCATGGAGTCTGTCAAGAAAACAGAAAATTGTCTATCAAAAACTTACCGTAATTTTCCTTTCCTGATGGACTTCATAGCAGCAGGAGTCCCCTCCCAGTTCCTGAGTAGGCTAGTTACAGAACACGGATGCTGAATGGGAGCAAAGATTTATGGGGGTGGGGTCCTATAGGGTAGGAGTGGAGGCTGGCTAAACCAAAATGTATGCTGCCATAGAGTCTGTCAGGAAAACAGAAAATTGTCTATCAAATGCTTACCGTAATTTTTCTTTCTTGATGGACTCCATGGCAGCAGGAGTCCCCTCCCAGTTTCTGAGTAGGCTAGTTACAGAACACGG
Source organism: Pelophylax lessonae (assembly GCF_965119305.1). Classification (NCBI taxonomy): domain Eukaryota; kingdom Metazoa; phylum Chordata; class Amphibia; order Anura; family Ranidae; genus Pelophylax; species Pelophylax lessonae. The sequence goes on from NC_138772.1 coordinate 555,611,213, forward strand.
ATGCTGAATGGTAGCAAAGATTTATGGGAGTGGGGTCCTATAGGGTAGGAGTGGAGGCGGGGCTAAACCCAAACGTATGCTGCCATGGAGTCCATCAGAAAAGGAAAATTACGGTAAGTATTTAATAGACAATTTTCTGTTTTCTAAATATTTTTGTTGTTATTCTGTCTCTCACTGGTAAAATAAACCGACCAATAAAATTATAGACTGATCATTTCTTTGTCAGTGGACAAATGTACAAAATCAGCAGGGGGTCAAATACTTTTTCCCTCACTGTATATAATATTTGGGGGTTCCAAGTTATTTTCTAGGAAAAAAATGCAAATTTTTAACGTGTGTTATAAATGTCAAAACTGGCCTGGATTTAAAGTGGTTAATTTCTGCTCCAGCATTCACAAGTGAACTTTCCTTCCTGGCACAATGATGCAAACTATAAGGCCTCATGCACACGGGGCGTTTTTACAGTGGCTGTTTTTGGGGTCAGACTTTTTTTCTGCAGTCAATAAATTCCCCAGCATGTTCTCCTATGTCTCCCCAGCATATTCTCCTATGTCCCCCCGGCATGTTCTCCTATGTCCCCCCAGCATGTTCTCCTATGTCCCCCCGGCATGTTCTCCTATGTCCCCCCAGCATGTTCTCCTATGTCCCCCCGGCATGTTCTCCTATGTCTCCCCGGCATGTTCTCCTATGTCTTCCCGGCATGTTCGCCTATGTCTTCCCGGCATGTTCTCCTATGTCTTCCCGGCATGTTCTCCTATGTCTTCCCGGCATGTTCTCCTATGTCTCCCCGGCATGTTCTCCTATGTCTTCCCGGCATGTTCTCCTATGTCCCCCCCCGGCATGTTCTCCTATGTCTCCCCGCCATGTTCTCCTATGTCTCCCTGGCATGTTCTCCTAGGTCTCCCCGGCATGTTCTCCTAGGTCTCCCCAGCATGTTCTCCTAGGTCTCCCCGGCATGTTCTCCTAGGTCTCCCCCGCATGTTCTCCTATGTCTCCCCGACATGTTCTCCTATGTCTCCCCGAGTATTTTCTCCTATGTCTCCCCCACATGTTCTCCTATGTCTCCCCGGCATGTTCTCCTATGTCTCCCCGGAATGTTCTCCTATGTCTCCCCAGCATGTTCTCCTATGTCTCCCCGGAATGTTCTCCTATGTCTCCCCGGAATGTTCTCCTATGTCTCCCCCAGCATGTTCTCCTATGTCTCCCCGGAATGTTCTCCTATGTCTCCCTGGCATGTTCTCCTATGTCTCCCCGGCATGTTCTCCTATGTCTCCCCGGCATGTTCTCCTATGTCTCCCCAGCATGTTCTCCTATGTCTCCCCAGCATGTTCTCCTATGTCTCCCCCGCATGTTCTCCTATGTCTCCCCCGCATGTTCTCCTATGTCTCCCCCGCATGTTCTCCTATGTCTCCCCGACATGTTCTCCTATGTCTCCCCCAGCATGTTCTCCTATGTCTCCCCCCCAGCATGTTCTCCTATGTCTCCCCGGCATGTTCTCCTATGTCTCCCCAGCATGTTCTCCTATGTCTCCCCAGCATGTTCTCCTATGTCTCCCCAGGCATATTCTCCTATGTCTCCCCAGGCATATTCTCCTATGTCTCCCCGGAATGTTCTCCTATGTCTCCCCGGAATGTTCTCCTATGTCTCCCCGGCATGTTCTCCTATGTCTCCCCAGCATGTTCTCCTATGTCTCCATGCACACACAGGCTGTTATCAGCAGTTTTTGGCAGGGGGGCTGTAACGGACCGTTTCAGCAGACAAGGGGTTAAAATCCGTGTAGGTGATATGCCCCTTTCTGAGAGACAGGCACAGCTACTGCAGAACATCAAACTCCCGAACTGGATACAAAATAGCACTCCAACCTGGAACCTCACGAATAGCTGCTAGCAGACGAACAGGAAAAGCATACATCAGCTTACACTCCTAGCAATCAGTCTCCAACAGCATACAGTGAATCCCCCCAAGGACGACACAAAGCTCTGAGTTGAGGGTAAAACAGGAACAACATTTATTGGAAGAACACAGCACACTTTTATACAGAATTTGGAACATCCTTCCCCCAACAACCGCTTTCCCATTGGTCAATTGCACAGTACCTGCAGTTCCCAATAAGGTCCTCTCCAGCCATGCAAATGAGGGCTTGAAAATGAGTCAGCAGTGATTGGTCAGATAACTTGACCAGAAGGACTGCCATGCAAATGAGGACTTGAAAATTTGTCAACAGGGATTGGTCAGATACAGAACAATGGTTCCCTAACGAGCCCTCAATACACATTACTCTGAGTGTCAATACATCCCTTAGCAGACAACAGGTGGGGTCATTAGCACACCTGACAATAGGTGAATGGAGAGCCACCTCAGACAGTCCGTCTCCTCAGAACTTCCTGTAATGACCATATTAGGAGTTGACTTCTTGTTCAGAGACCTCATGGCAAATGGGAACAAAAATCTTCATATTACAAGGGAGACATTATTCCTGAATATGACTGTCCCATTTGTAGTAGTCCAAACCATATTTTCAGTGTTCACCACTCTCCTGGTCACCCTGCATCCATAACAGATGCAGGGTGACTTAAACATAAGAAAGCCACACAAGGCTGGACATAGTGCCTCCCAACCTCTTTAAAGGAATTTGGGGTCCACAACCCCCATGCCCAAAGTGACTCCTGTCACATTTCTCCCCTTTTCCAAACAGACTAACAGGTTATCTGACCTTCTGCCGGTCAGTGCCCTTGTTAGTCCAGCAGCCCACCCACAAAACAGAAACAGCAGTACAGCCCACCCAAAATAACTGGTTACTACACCTGGGTAGAAGAGAAATTTGTCCATGTCCAGGTGCCTCGCCTTGGCTGTGTGGGGGACTGGTAGACTGCCTTGGTGGGTTGCTGAGTGGGCAGAGACCAGCGGTACTCTGCCCTGTTGCAAGCGCTACCACGGAAGTAGCCTAGTTGGAGCCTGGTTGTTGGAGGGGGAGACCGACTGTCTCCCCTTTAGATACACCACCATGCTGCTGTGGGGGAAGACCAACTGTCTTCCCTTTGGCTAAACTGCCCTGTTGCTGGGGGTCAGGACCGACTGTCCCTACCCCCTGTGCTGTGAGTGCAGAGACCACGGTCCCATCTGCACTGTTGGGGGGCTTACTTTCTCCCCCTGGTACGTTAAGCTGCCGCTGGGGAGAGGGGATAACAAGCTCCTCTCCCGATAGAACACTCTGCCCATCATTGATCCGCCGCTGGGGAGAGGTGGTAACAATCTCCTCTCCCATACATACTTCCAGTCTTTGTGGAGGGAGACCGACTGTCTCTCCTCCCAACACAGAGTCCTGCTGCTGGGGAAAGGAGACTGGGCTCTCTATTCCCTGTAGCATACTCTGCCGCTGGGGAATGGAGACTGGGCTCCCAATTCCCTGCTGTATCTCCCGCTGGGGAATGGAGACTGGGCTCCCAATTCCCGGCACATTACACTGCCGCTGGGGAATGGAGACTGGGCTCCCAATTCCCAAAAAATCACTCTGCCGCTGGGGAGGGAGGACACTGCTCTCCTCTCCCTGTACTTCACACTGCCTTCCCGGCATATAACTCTGCTGCTGGGGGGCAGGAACAATTACCTCTGCCCCCTGTAACTAAGCCTGCCGCTGGGGAGGAAGGACACTGCTCTCCTCTCCCTGCACTTTACACTGCCACTGGGGAATGGAGACTGGGCTCCCAATTCCCTGCAGGACCGGTGGAGAGACCTCGGTCCCATCTCCACTGGCCACCTAGGGTTCTTCCCAGTAAACTGTACCATCTCGTCCCCCCTGAATGGGTCTAGCTCTGGGTCTGTCCTGCTGCTCTCCTGCTGAGCCTTCTCACTGTATTGGAACAGCTGCTGGTAGCCCTGTTCTAGCTCCATCTCCCGGGTCACCAGGTGGACCAGGTCTTGCTCAATTTCGTGAGCGTTGTCCCAGTCATACCTGCTCTCCCTCCACTCCAAGAGATCACTGAACCGGGCTTGTTTAGGGCTCCCAAATTCCAGCTCTGAAAAAGACTCCCATAACAAGCCAGGACCATCAAACTCCTCTCCCTCTGGTTTGTCATGCTCGGCTGTCCAGGGCAGGTACTGTGCAACATACCACCACAGCACCTGGTAGGCATCCTCCAGCCACATCTCCTGCCATACACGGAGCTCCAATTTTTTTACCCATTCCTCCCGGGGCTGCTCCCCCAGGAAGGGCATCCGCAGGGCTACTCGCTTCTGCAACCGCTGGTCTTCCTTGGGGAGTCTCTCACCCTGCTGGTACTCCACAATGCCCAGTGCCTGGTACCAGATGCCTTTACGGACTGCATCTCGGTCATCCATGGCACCCTCATCGAACTCCACTGCTGGTTCCATGCTGGTGCTGTCAGGGTCGCTGTACTGGGACATGCGTTGCCCTCAATTGTAAAATCCAGAGCAATGGTGTCTCCTGTAGCTGTCCTTCTGGCTGTAGGAATGATCCCGCCGCTTGCCACCAATTGTAACGGACCGTTTCAGCAGACAAGGGGTTAAAATCCATTTAGGCGATATGCCCCTTTCTGAGAGACAGGCACAGCTACTGCAGAACATCAAACTCCCGAACTGGATACAAAATAGCACTCCAACCTGGAACCTCACGAATAGCTGCTAGCAGACGAACAGGAAAAGCATACATCAGCTTACACTCCTAGCAATCAGTCTCCAACAGCATACAGTGAATCCCCCCAAGGACGACACAAAGCTCCGAGTTGAGGGTAAAACAGGAACAACATTTATTGGAAGAACACAGCACACTTTTATACAGAATTTGGAACATCCTTCCCCCCCCAACAACCGCTTTCCCATTGGTCAATTGCACAGTACCTGCAGTTCCCAATAAGGTCCTCTCCAGCCATGCAAATGAGGGCTTGAAAATGAGTCAGCAGTGATTGGTCAGATAATTTGACCAGAAGGACTGCCATGCAAATGAGGACTTGAAAATGAGTCGACAGGGATTGGTCAGATACAGAACAATGGTTCCCTAATGAGCCCTCAAGACCTCATGGCAAATGGGGACAAAAATCTTCATATTACAAGGGAGACATTTTTCCTGAATATGACTGTCCCATTTGTAGTAGTCCAAACCATATTTCCAGTGTTCACCACCCTCCTGGTCACCCTGCATCCATAACAGATGCAGGGTGACTTAAACATAAGAAAGCCACACAAGGCTGGACATAGTGCCTCCCAACCTCTTTAAAGGAATTTGGGGTCCACAACCCCCATGCCCAAAGTGACTCCTGTCACAAAAGGGAACTGAGGGAGCAAGGATTACGCACACGACCCAGGCGCAGGGTCTGCAAGGTCCATATATGATAGGTGAATAGGTGAATATCCTTTGGAGGTCATAGGGGCTGTATTGAGCTATAAATAGTTAATGGTAGGGTAATCCATGTAATAATATACAGGTACAATATTAAGCCCAAAACCAGAGATAGTCTGGCATTAGATGGGCTATATGGGGAAATAAGTTCAACGATATAATGGGTAATGGGGTAAACTGTAATAATAATGGAAAATATAGTATAAAGTAAAATGCTAAACCCAAGACCAAAGGTGATAGAAAGTGGAATGAACCCAACACCAGAAGTGTGAGAAGGAAAAGAAGCCAAGACCAATGTGTGTGACAGTGTGTCAAAGTGATGAGATAAAGGGGGGGATGGAAAGTGTCCCATCCAAAATAGGTAACTGAAGTGGCCAATAGGCATGCTGAGGAATCCAGCAAAGGACAAGTGTAAGGAAAGGGAGAATCCCAAAATAGAGTGAAATATAAAAGTATCCCAAAAAAAAGAGAGAATAAAGTGAAAGGCATCTCAAGCCTACATGGAAAGGGTAACCGTGTGCTATGGAATTGTGAGGGTAAAATTGTAGAGGGTGAATGCAGACCTGCACCGAGGAAGAGGCAGAGATCACTCCCAGCGTTACTAGCCGTTCAAACTACGGGACATCACCAGGCAGACAACAGCTGCTGAAGATGGCGTCCCTATAAGAACACTGATGGAAATCACGTGCAAGGACGCCGACGCCGTAATGATGTCACGTTCTGCACGGAAAGTAGTGGCGCCGATGCGCTGCGGCCGCAACCACGCCCCCCACCCCCTTCCCAGCCAATGGGTCGGGGCGGGGGAGAGGGGAGCGGAAATGGAAGGAGCGCATCACAGTTCCCGGTCTGTGACGGATCAGAGTGGAAATCCCAGCCCCATAGCAATGCAATAGGATAGACTGGTATCGGTGATAGCCGTAGGTGGGTTGAAGACCCCCCATGGCAAATACTAACAAAATAGAATGGGGAGAGTATGAAGGAGTATACTTGTTACTGCTAGGTAAAAATAGATGGATAAACAAGTTAAAAAACTGGTGACACACCTCCATCCCTGATGAATATTTCAAAAGGCGGATATAGGGAAAAATGGGGAGGATGGGGGAAAAAAACAAGTCGGGGAAGAAGTGGAAATTGGGACTTTAAATGAGACCTGTGCAATAGGATCTCCATCCATAATGTATACATATAAAATATGGGGGAACACATAGTGTTCAAAACTAAAAACGTGGGACTTTATATGAGGTGTGGCCAGTGCGTACATGATGATAAATTGGTAATACATATACAACTGCTGGTAAGCAAAAGGGAGCATATGATAAATCATCACGTGTTTATTGACATATTCCATAGCACTTAAACATTTATACATAGAGTATTAATAAAATCAAACGGGGGATGTAAACAATGTACACAAGAATACCATGATACAATCATAATGAATGATACATAGATTGACCAAAAAATATCAACAAATAAACTATATAAAAGGTAATTGGATGCCTGCTGTACAATGGCTGTCAGTTGAAAAGGCCTCTTAAGCTCTACGCGTTTCGTGAAACATAGTTTACTTCCTCAGGAGCAGGCACATTTCGATCTCTAGAAAATATAACATGTTTGGTATAGCATCCAAAAGAAGGGTTATGGATTGGAAAAAATGTAAAATTAAACTTACAATAGGGTAAAACACTGCCAAAAAGGGCTGGAGGCCACCCGAAAATATGTCCATAAAGGGAACTGAGGGAGCAAGGATTTTGCACACGACCCAGGCGCAGGGTCCGCAAGGTCAACATATGATAGGTGAATATCCTTTGGAGGTCATAGGGGCTGTATTGAGCTATGTTTAAGAAAATAGTTAATGGTAGGGTAATCCATGTAATAATATACAGGTACAATATTAAGCCCAAAATCAGAGATAGTCTGGCATTAGATGGGCTATATGGGGAAATAAGTTCAACGATATAATGAGTAATGGGGTAAACTGTAATAATAATGGAAAATATAGTATAAAGTAAAATGCTAAACCCAAGAGTGATAGAAAGTGGAATGAACCCAACACCAGAAGTGTGAGAAGGAAAAGAAGCCAAGGCCAATGTATGTGACAGTGTGTCAAAGTGATGAGATAAAGGGGGGGTGGAAAGTGTCCCATCCAAAATAGGTAAGTGAAGTGACCAATAGGCATGCTGAGGAATCCAGCAAAGGACAATTTTAAGGAAAGGGAGAATCCCAAAATAGAGTGGAATATAAAAGTATCCCAAAAAAAAAGAGAGAATAAAGTGAAAGGCATCTCAAGCCTACATGGAAAGGGTAACCGTGTGCTATGGAATTGTGAGGGTAAAATTGGAGAGGGTGAATGCAGACCTGCACCGAGGAAGAGGCAGAGATCACTCCCAGCGTCACTAGCCGTTCAAACTACGGGACATCACCAGGCAGACAACAGCTGCTGAAGATGGCGTCCCCATAAGAACGCTGATGGAAATCACGTGCAAGGACGCCGACGCCGTAATGACGTCATGTTCTGCACGGAAAGTAGTGGCGCCGATGCGCTGAAGCCGCAACCACGCCCCCCACCCCCTTCCCAGCCAATGGGTCGGGCGGGGGAGAGGGGAGCGGAGACGGAAGGAGCGCATCGCAGTTCCCGGTCTGTGACGGATTAGAGTGGACATCCCAGCGCCATAGCAATGCAATAGGATAGACTGGTATCGGTGATAGCCATAGGTGGGTTGAAGACCCCCCATGGCAAATACTAACAAAATAGAATGGGGAGAGTATGAAGGAGTATACTTGTTACTGCTAGGTAAAAATAGATGGATAAACAAGTTAAAAAACTGGTGACACACCTCCATCCCTGATGAATATTTCAAAAGGCGGATAGAGGGAAAAATGGGGAGGATGGGGGAAAAAAACAAGTCTACAGGTACTGTTGTGGAGGGATCTGGGGGTCTTAAAGACCCCAAACCCCTCCTTTGCACTTTAAAGTTTGGCTGTTTTAAATGCTGTAAGTTTTTTTAATTCGGCGCTGCCAGTACTCGGAAGTGATGTCATGACATCACTTCCGGATACTCGGCGCCGAATTTAAAAAAATAGGATGGGAGACCCGGGTGAGCTGCAGAAGGCCGCGGGAGAGGGGGGGGCGTCCTCTCCCATTCTTTGCAATGACAGCCGAGCGGCTTCTCAGCCGCATCGGTTGTCATTACAAGACAACCGACCGTCGGCTATGGACGACGGTACCGGGGTGATGCCTCTAGCTGCAGCCATTACTCCGGTTCAAGCACTTTCCCGAAATATCGGTAACCTCAGGGGCCTATTCCGATATATCGGGGAAAGTGAATATCGGCCACCGATATATATCGGTGTTGTCGATAATCGGTCGATCCCTAGTTTAGGAGGCATTTTTCAGCTGTAAAAATGCTCTAACGCCGATAAACGCCAATAAACGGCAATAAACGCCAAAAAAAAACGCTGCTAACTGGCATTTTTTGACGTTTTTTATTCCATTGCTTTTTTTAGGCCTGGGTTGTGTTTGGAGGTGTCATTGATGGAACATAGCCTGGGGTCACACTGGGGCATGCTGAACACCGCATGTGATTTGCACCAAAAACGCACCGCATTCCTGTGTGCATCACATGTGATGTCTGTGCGATGTGATTTGAGCCATAAATATTGTACGGCTTAAATTGCATCACATTTGCACCAAAATGTTGTAGGACCCTTTTTTTTCTCTCCACACCTAATCGTATTGCATGGAAGTATGAAACACCCAAAGATGTGATTCTGGTAAGCGCACTGCATTTTGCGATCTGTTTCGGTGCATTGTTCATGGAACCTGAAGCCCCTGTTGACATTGTGCCGATTTGGCATGCGATTTGTCATGTCGAATCGCATGTCAAATCGGAGCCTATTGCCAGCAACGTCACCGTTTCACAAAGAGGGCGGGAGTGAAATCATTCAGCTGAACGGGCGTAATTTCAAACTCGCATGGCAGTGCGACTTCGAGGGCAATTTGACAGACATCTGTACGGGTTCATGCACAGATGTCTATGGAAATCGCCCTGAAGTTGCCAAAAAGAAACTACTTTTGGGAATCGGTGCAGTGCCGCAAAGTCAGGGTCGCACCAATTCGGACAGTGACGTTGCTGGCAATAGGCTCTGATTTGGCATGCGATTTGACAAGTCAAATCGAATGTCAAATCTACTGATATAAATGGGGTTTAATGTTCCATGGACGACACCCGGAAACAGATTGCAAAATGCAGTGAGCTTGACAAAATCACATCGCATGGGGTGTTCACATCCATGTGATGTGATTTTGATGCAAGGAAAAAAGGGTTCACATTTGCACCAAAATGTTGTAGGACCCTTTTTTCCCCGGCACCTAAATCTTATCGCATGGATGTGACCATCCATGCAATGCTATGGTAAGCATTGGGAAAGTGGGAGTTACTAAAATAGCAGAAAGGTGATTTTTAGCTCAAAACGCCAAAAAACGCTGCAAAGCGTCAATGCAAAAAAGCTAAAAAAACGCTAAAAAACTCTCTACAAAGCTACTGGCGTTTTTATAACGTCCCGTGTGCATGAGGCCTTATTGTAATAAATATTCTCACCCCCCCCCCCCTCACTGACTTTTCTCTGTCTTGTACTGAGATCCGGTTTGTCTGCTTTACGGGTTATTATAATGAATATTTCATGTCACAGATTATTAATCTCTCTCACAGCTCTGCAATCATTATAAAATATAGAAATATATTATTTGCATAATTACAGGTTGCAGTTTCTAATTTAAAGTGCGGGAGTTGTGTGCGGCTCTGATCTCCTCTGCTGGGAGCGGACTGAGCGCACCGTGGAATAGAACGTTGGCGATCGTCTTTCCACCCATCACACCTAACAATGAGGTGGCTGTGGACTCTCCTGCTTGTTGGGTTATTGGTGGCGTCCATCTCAGCGCTGGCCCTGCCGGAGGACAATGGACCATCAATATGTTGTGTTAACCGGTTGCCAACCGCCGCACGACTATATACTGTGGCGGTCAGCCCCGGCCAGGCAGAGTGATGTACCGGTACGTCACTCGCCTGTCACTGACTTGAGAGCCAATTGCGGGCGGGCGCGGCTTGTTCCCAGACAAGTCAGTGCGTGTGACCGGCGGACCCGATGTCCGCCGGTCACACTACGATCGCTCCGGTGAAGGGAGAAAGGCGGATGGCTTATGTAAACAAGCCGCCCGTCATTCTCCCTGGTGTAAAGATGATCAGACGGTTCTACTATGTAGGACCATTGATCTTTGTTTTTACACCAATAGCCATGTCCCTTTACAGTTAGAAACACGCCCCTAGGACACACTTAACCCCTCCCTCTCCAATACAGTTAAGCCCTTCCCTGCCAGTGTCATTTTTGCAGTAACAGTGCATATGTATAGCACTGATTACTGTAGTAATGTCACTGGTAACCCCAAAAGTGTCAAAAATGTCAGTCAAGGGTCCGATCTGTCCGCCGCAATGTCGCCGTCCCGCAAAAAAAATCTTTCCCTTTGTTAGTAAACGCGATAACTTTTGCGCAAACCAATCAAAATACACTTTTTGGGATTTTTTTTTACCAAACATATGTAGCATAAAACAAATTGGCCGAAAATGTTAAAAAATCTTGATTTTTACATTTTTTTGGGGGGAATTTCATATAAAAAAATGTGAAAAATATTGTTATTTTTGCAAAATTTACGCTCTTTTATTGTTTATAGCGCATGATCAAAAAATCGCACAGGTGATTAAATACCACCAAAAGAAAGCTCTGTTTGTGGGAAAAAAAGGACGTCAAATTTGTTTAGGTACAGCGTCGCACGACCGCGCAATTGTCCGTTAAAGTCACGCAGTAAAAAATCGCAAAAAAAACCCTGGTCTTTTAGCAGCCAAATCCTCCGGGCTTAAGTGGTTAAGAGAGGATGCTCAGGCTGTGTATGTAGCCCCAAAAACACCCGGGTAAGAAAATGCAAATCATGGGAATTAGGGTTATGTTGGGGCTTTTCTGGAAAAGTGTTTACTAGAAGAGAAGAGGAGCGGAGAGGAGAGGAGAGGAGAGGAGCGGAGAGGAGAAGAGAGGAGAAGAGAGGAGAGGAGAAGAGAGGAGAGGAGAGGAGAGGAGAGGAGAAGAGAGGAGGTGGAAAGAGGGGAGGAGAGGAGAAGAGGGAAAGAAAGAAGAGGAGAAGGAAAAAAAGACAGAAGAGGAGAAAAGAGGTAAAAAGAGTCGAAGAGAGGAAAGGATGGGGGGGGCGGTGAAGAGAAAGGAGGATAGGAGAGGAGGGGAAGAAAGGAGACAACAGGATGAGGAGAAGAGTAGGAGAGAAGAGGAGAGAAAGGAGGAGAGGAGAAATGAGGAGGTGAGGGCAAAAAGGTAAGAGAGGAGGAGAGAAGAGTAGAGGAGGGGAGGGTGAAGGAGAGGACAGGAGGGGAAAGGAGAGGAGAAGAGAAGAGAGAGGGAAGAGGAGATAGAGGGAAGGAGAGAAAAAAGACAGGGAGGAGAGGAAAAAAGATGTAGCAGGATTCCCAGCCATTTTGTTGGATATGGGTCAGCCAGGGTTACCGCTAGCAACAGCAGCACAGTTAGGCATATTCTCCAAGTGTGAGCACTGAGACAAGAATCAGTCCGGTATCTTTGGGTTTTTTTGTTTATTGAGAACTTGGTTGGGAGAAGGGATGAGTGGGATACTCTTCTGCCTCAACTATGCACAAGATTAGGGGGACAACTGAAAAAATGCCTGCTGATGCTGACTTGACGCTGGCTGAATGCCGGTCAATGTCAGTTGGCGCTAATGAACGCTGACTTGCGTTCTGTTAGAACTGAACTGACTCCTGTCACTTTCCTGTGGCGCAAAGTCCTTATAGAAGCTCCCCTAACACTTTCCTTTGAGGTATCTACTTGTACATCTGCTGCAACGATTAACTCTTCAGGGCCGGCACCGTCACCCTCTTTACACACACACACTTCTCTTCAGGGCTTAGACTCTGGCACCCCCTTTCTAAGCCTCCTCCTGGTTAGCTGGCTCCTGGATCCCTCTGACCTTCTGGAGTGGTCCCCTCTCCTAGGCAGACCCATGGGCAGTTTACAGTACTCATGACACTGCTTTCCTGGAAACTTCTGCCCAGCAGCTCCATTCGGTCCTCAGCAGTGGCGGCTGGTGCTCAAAATTTTTGGGGGAGTGCAAACAGAAAAATGAGTGACCAGCAAGCCCCCATCAATGCAGAATGCCACAGCATGCCCCCAATCAATGCAGAGTGCCACAGCGTGCCCCCATCAGTGCAGAGTGCCACAGCATGCCCCCAATCAATGCAGAGTGCCACAGCGTGCCCCCAATCAATGCAGAGTGCCACAGCATACCCCCATCAATGCAGAGTGCCACAGCGTGTCCCCCATCAATGCAGAGTGCCACAGCATGCCCCCAATCAATGCAGAGTGCCACAGCGTGCCCCCATCAATGCAGAGTGCCACAGCATGCCCCCAATCAATGCAGAGTGCCACATCGTGCCCCCCATCAATGCAGAGTGCCACAGCATGCCCCCCATCAATGCAGAGTGCCACAGCATGCCCCCAATCAATGCAGAGTGCCACAGCGTGCCCCCCATCAATGCAGAGTGCCACAGCGTGGCCCCCATCAATGCAGAGTGCCACAGCGTGCCCCCAATCAATGCAGAGTGCCACAGCGTGCCCCCCATCAATGCAGAGTGCCCCAGCGTGCCCCCCATCAATGCAGAGTGCCACAGCGTGCCCCCATCAATGCAGAGTGCCACAGCGTGCCCCCATCAATGCAGAGTGCCACAGAGTGCCCCCCCATCAATGCAGAGTGCCACAGCGTGCCCCCATCAATGCAGAGTGCCACAGCATGCCCCAATCAAACCAATTCGCGTATATTATTGTGATTTGGAAGAGTGACACCATACCTTTCATTTCCTACAGCTTTATTGTTACTATTGGACTTTGTGTCTCGGATCCCATATTCACATTTGGGACACGGTAGGCAAAGTCCTGTCATATTCCTTCATTGCATATTTGTTTGTGTTGATCTGTATCTGTTACACTTTAATTGTTCCAGTAAACAGTTAATCACTTAAGCCCCGGAGGATTTGGCTGCTGAAAGACCAGGGCCTATTTTGCGATTCGGCACTGCGTGATTTTAACTGACAATTGCGCGGTCGTACGATGCTGTACCCAAATGAAATTTACGTCCTTTTTCCCCCACAAACAGAGCTTTCTTTTGAGGGTATTTGATCACCTGTGCGATTTTTATTTTATGCGCAATAAACAAAAAGAGCAACAATTTTAAACAAATAACAATATTTTTAACATTTTTTTTATATGAAATTCCCCCCAAAAAATGTAAAAATCAAATGTTTTTAACATTTTAGGCCAATTTGTATTCTGCTACGTATTTTTGGTAAAAAAAAATCGCAATAAGCGTATTTTGATTGGTTTGCGCAAAAGTTATTGCGTTTACTAACTACGGGAAAGGTTTATGTATTTTTTATTGTTTTTTTGATGACTGCGACATTGCGGAGGACAGATCGGACCCCTGACTGACATTTTTGACACTTTTGGGGGTACCAGTGACATTACTGGGAAGGGGTTAATTTTATTGGAGAGGGAGGGGTTAATGTATGCCTGGTGCTTACTAACGTGTGGGGGGGGGGGTTAACTTTATTGGTGATCAAGGGATTAAAGAGGTTGTAAACCCATGAACGTTTTTTTTTTTTTTTCTGTAACCTGAAAGAGAAACACATAGTGAGCATACTAGATCATTATGAAATACTTACCTAAGAACGAGCCCCCGCTGTGCCCACCTGTATGACGGGCGACATGTCCAGTCGCCTGTCTTCCGGGATCTGATTGGCCGGAGCCGCAGTGACGTCACTCCTGCGCGCGCGGGAGCTGACGGTCACGGCAAGGGGCTCTGAAGAAACGGCACCAGCGGCGGCTCCTTCAGAGCGCATGCGCCAGTGACGTCACTGGCTGCATGTAAGGCAAATATCTCCTAAACGGTGCATGTTTAGGAGATACTGTATTTACAGTACCTATAGGTAATCATTATTACAGTATAGGCTTACCTATAGGTACAAGTGTCAGAGGAGGGTTTACTTCCTCTGTAAAGCGGAGTTCCGGGCACAAAATCGATATTTTTTTTTGTGCCCGTCCGCTTCTTCACCTTCACCTGAAAAGGAATTGGATAGTTAGGTTTTTTTTTTTAAAAACTCACCTTGTAATTGAAGATCGAAAATACTCACCTCAATGTACTTCCTCCCTCTGTGCCGCGGCTCCGCCGTCACTTCCTCCTTCGCGATGATTCCTGGGAGCTGAACGTCATCGCTCCCAGGAATCAATGCGACGGCACCGGCCCCGCTCGTCACTTCCGGGGCGACGCCGCATTCCCTGCTAAACAGCTTCTGGGCATGCCCAGAAGCTGTGGAGGAATGCGGCGCCGCGCCGGAAGTGACGAGAGGGGCCAGTGCAGGTGCATTCTGGGAGAAGAGGATGCGGAAGAAGACGCGGAAGAGGATCGTGCCGGCTTCAGCTGCCCACAAGAGAGATGGAAACGCTGTGGAAGAAATTTTATAAGTAAGTATTTCTTCTTGCAGGTAAGTGCGAACCGGGACAGATCAGAGGCTAGCCATTGTGGAATGTACTAGCCCTGACTGTCCCGGGGGTATGTTTGTTGAAAAATGCTTTCTGTGCCCGGAACTCCGCTTTAAGTGTGTAAAACAAAAACTATCAGCGCAAACCATACAGTGATTATGATAAATGAAACAGAAAATTGCAGGGTCAAATAATATAAAATCCTACAGTGCAAAAAATATATGTGCATAAATAGTGGTCTAGAGTAGACCGGCAGCATACAATAAATCGTCTCCACACCTCACAATCAAATGATCAATATAAAGAAAGTGATGCACCAGATAAATCAAAAATGCATATACAATCAGAAAAAATGTGTGTCCATCAAACAGTCCATATAATAATCGTGCTCTGTGTCCAAAGTGTTAACAGGAAACCAATAATCCCATCGGGTATGACATACACCTCTTGTGTGCAAATCCCTTCACCAGGAGAATTGGCCTCTCACCTCAGCACAGGACCCAGACGGGTCAGCATCAGCTTATATGCAGATATACAGGACAAAAGAGATCTCTTTCCAGCCTCTCACCTCCAGAAATGAGGACATATAATATGGGGATAAAGAACACAATCTAGTGCTCTCCAGAGAAGTATAGTAACTAAGTAGAACTACTTCACTACTGTACTTAAAGCGGAGTTCCACCCTGGATTTTTTTTTTTTTTTTTTAATACCCCCGGGACAGTCAGGGCTAGTGCATTCCACAATGGCTAGCCTCTGATCTGTCCCGGGTTGCACTTACCTGTTAGGACAAATACTTACCTTGCAAACGTCTTGTCCAGCGCTGCCATCTCAGATGTGGGCAGCTTGAAGCCAGCGAGATCCCCTTCGGCGTCTTCTTCCGCCTTCTTTGGTCCCACGATGCTCTGCGCCGGCCCCGACGTCACTTCCGGGTCGCGCGTCATCCCTCTACAGCTTCTGGGCATGCCCAGAAGCTGTTTAGAAGGGGATGACGCGCGCGACCCGGAACTGACGTCGGGGCCGGTGCAGGCGCAATGATTCCTGGGAGCTATGACGTTCAGCTCCCAGGAATCATTGCAGAGCCAGGAAGTGACGACGGGCCTCGGCCGAGGAAGGAGGAAGAAGGAAGTAAGGTAATTATTTTTTCTTCGCTACGAGGTAAGTAAAAAAAAAAAAAATATGCGATTATCCATTTCTTTTTCAGGTGACCCGGAGCGAGAAGATGGAGGTAAGTATAAAAATAGGGTGGAACTCCACTTTAAGTACGGAAAGGCGGTATCTGTACTTTCCTAGAGTAGAATTTTTTTCTCCTACTTCCACTTTTACTTCACTACATTTTTTCAATGATTTCAATACTTCTACTCCGATATTTTTTTTTTTTGTGTTGCATAGTTACTCGTTACAATTATAAGGCCCCATGCACACAGGACGTTTTTGGAGCTGCTGTTAGCAGCGTCAGACTTTTTTTTTTTTGCAGCTGCAGAACGCCCATCCATGTTATTCTATGGCCTCATGCACACATTGAGCTTTTAGGAGCTCCAAGTAGCATAGGTGTTTTACAGCTCCAAAATAAACCCAGGAACTGTGCGTTCTGGAGCTGGAGCGTCAAGCTGTAAAACGTCTGATGCTGCTAAAGGCTGAATAACGTTGCTTAACGTGCGTTAAGCCACGTTATACGTTTTTTTTCTTCCATTCAAAATCAATGGTTCCATATGGGAGCCTATTGATTTGAAAGGAAGTCGCACCGCAAGTCGGATCAGGGTGATCCGACTTGCGGCACGACTTGCGCTGTGAGAATCTTGAGGGGGAACTCCACGCCAAAATGGGGGAAAAAACAGCGTGGGGTTCCCCCCCCAGGTTCCAAACCAGGCCCTTCAGGTCTGGTATGGAATTTGAGGGTAGCCCCACGCCGAAAAAACGGCGTGGGGTGTTGTGGAATTTTTCCTCAGGTACAAAATACCTGTTACCTGTTAGTCAGTGATACCAAATCAGACAATATATAGCTATATATATAATGAGATCAGACAAGACTCAAGATGGCTGAATCATAGTGACCTGGTTTATTACAGCATTGCTGGAGTTTATATATACTCAAATATGGGTTTGTCATTACAATCTGACGTACAGAAATGGGTTGTTATTAACATCTTTTATCCAATCAAAGTTAACAACTAATTATAGTAAGCATTATGTCAATCTAGATCGTGATTCTCTGTCATAAGGGAAATTTCTTGGTGACGCACAATAAAAGTTCCAAAGGGGCTTTTTAGAAGATATTATTGGCTTTGTGGTCAGCTGTCCAGACAGAGTTGATATTCTGAGAGATAGGGAATTTCAAATGTTTCGGTCATCTGATATATTCTTAGCCTTTGCAAGCTCAGTGACACATGTAAAGAAATCAAAGTAAAATGAGATTAACTCAAAAGACATTTTGTTTAAGATAACCATTCTAAATGCCAGTCAAGGCATCCTGTAAAGGCCAATAAGGTATCCAGAAAATGCGAGATAGGTATGCCACGACATCTCCCCCCTCTTGAGAATTTATTGATCAGGTTAACTAACTACCTATTCCGCTTATCAGATTCCTCCAAGGGAGCAGCCCCTTACGCTTGGAACACTGGCCCAGAGGGCAAACCTCAGTGGGGGGTGTCCGAGTCTTGGTAAGGTTCTGAGGCGGAGATTACTTCATACATGGGGGTTTGAGGTGACAGATTTCTCATTACAGCATACTCAGCATCATCAATCCCTTCTTATTTCCGTATAGAGTTGAAATAGGTTGTCTCCTTGGCCTTGGTAACCTTATCACCCAAACACATAATTATTTTAATTCAACAGATAACTAGAGATCATAATTATCATTAACATCAATATAAATACACCACTTTCATTATTTTAGGAGATAAAGCAAAACCTCCAAAAGACTGTGTTCATTAGGATGGGCGGACACCATTGGAAATAAAGAGGCTATCGTACCTGTTCCTGTGACACACTGAGAAAGTCAACTATGGGCCTTATTGCCACAGACACAATAGATTCCCAACCCTGAATGTGACCACCCTGGGGTGAAAATGGGTATTAATAACTTTTCTGCATAATACCCCAGTCTCTGTCTGAACAACAGAAACCTGAGGGCTTCTCCTAGGTGAGAAATGTCCATATTGTCATTTAATATGGCTCATATTTTATGTTTAACGGTTTCATTTCTGTAATGCATGCATGTTTCATTTCATGGGCTGTTCACAGTCAGCTGTAGGCAGGATATGCTTATCAGTGCTTGTGAACAGTCCACCCTCCCCACATCAGTTTTATTTCCATAGAACGCTATACACACTGTAGGATTCTTGATTAGACCTTCAGCTTTCAGGGGAACTAACATGTCCTTTTGTGCACTGGTAATGTTTCTATAGGATTTTGAAAACTCTGTCTGATTTAGATCCTCTAATGCAAGTGGGTTTACTAGCACAGGTATAGTCTGGGACTCTGGGTGTAATTGTGGACATATCTAGCACCCTGAGTACCCTGACTTCCTGGCTACCTGGTATTTAAACTTAACAGTACATTGGGCCTTAGGTTGTCTGTCTCTTTTATACCCAACATTCCCATACATATTAAAAATTAAAAGAAAATCATTGTACCACCTTTTTTCAATGACTGGCGTGAATCCATGTATCCCTTCTACCTTGAGGGATGTTGGTGTAACCAATTGCACTCTTAGTAGCCTTACTTTATGACTTAGTATCCTCATTTGGATCTGGTAGGGAATGAAAACACACTATTATGCATTTTTGTCAATTGCTTTTAAAGCGCTGCAACACATCTAGTGAGATCTGAGTGTGTGGCCTGCAATTGCTGTGGTAAATAGAGACCTGCTTCAGGTACCCACACCTCTCTTGGGGGTGTTCCTGACAAAGGAAAAAAACGTAAAACAATCTACCTGTTTCTGCTATTATTTTACTCAACTTGTGTTTTTTTTTTTTTTTCATACAACCTTTTGTACCTTTCCGCTACTCTGTGAGTGATATGGAGTGTGAAAGGCTTTCTCTATATTTAGTGTGGATTGCAACACATCTAGTGAGATCTGAGTGTGTGGCTTGCAATTGCTGTGGTAAATAGAGACCTGCTTCAGGTACCCCCCCAAAATCCATACCAGACCCTTATCCGAGCATGCAGCCCGGCAGGCAAGGAAAGGGGAGGGGACGAGCGAGCGGCCCCAGCCCCCCTGGACCATACCAGGCCACACGCCCTCAACATGGGGGGTGTGGGTGCTTTGGGGCAGGGGGGGCTCTGCACCCCCCACCTCAAAGCACCTTGCCCCCATGTTGATGAGGACAAGGGCCTCATCCCCACAACCCTGGCCGGTGGTTGTGGGGGTCTGCGGGCAGGGGGCTCATCGGAATCTGGAAGCCCCCTTTAACAAGGGGGCCCCCCAGATCCCGGACCCCCTCCCTATGTGAATGGGTATGGGGTACACTGTACCCCTACCCATTCACCCCATAAAAGGCAGTGTATGTAAATAACGACAGGAGACGTTTTGGAAAGTTTATTAAAAATCTTCATCCCGTCTTCTCCCTCTCCGGTCTTCTGCTCTTTTGCTGTCCTCTCTTCTTGTCCTCTCTTCTGGTCTTCTCTTCTCCTCTCCGGTCTTCTGCTCTTTTGCTGTCGGCTCTTCTTCTTCCTCTGGTCCTCCTCCAACGACGTCTCCGGTAATTATGCCGGTCTCCGGTCTCTGCAGCTTATTATATAGCCATTAGGGGCGTGGCCGCCAGATGACGTCATCGGGAGACCCCGCCCCCTCAAGTCACAGATGACGTCATCTGTCTGGCGCACCTAGATCTACGTCACTTTGCCTGTGAGGTTCTGACCGCCGACGTAAATCGTCGTTAGGCAGTCGGCAAGTGGTTAATAACTACATAACACAGTACTTGTACTTTTACTTTCAGTACTTGAGTAGCAACATTTTTTTAAAAAAACTACTTGCAATACTTAAGTACAAAAAATGTTGAATACTTTAGTACTTCTACTCAAGTCACTTTTTGATCGAGCACTTCCACTTCTACTCAAGTCACTTTTTGATCGAGCACTCGTACTTTTACTCAAGTATGGGTTTCGAGTACTTTATACAACTCTGGAGCTCTCTGTATGCAATATAGTGAACTTTATTCATATAGCACAAGGTACTCACATTTTACAGGCACTCAGCCGTGCCTGCTTGTGTGGCAGTAAAACATGCGCGCCTGACGCTGACCTTCTTCCGGGTATCGCTACATGTGAAGGGATTTGCACACAAGAGGTGTAGTTCATACCCGATGGGATTATTGGTTTCCTGTTAACACTTTGGACACAGAGCACGATTATTATATGGACTGTTTGATGGACACACATTTTTTCTGATTGTATATGCATGGATTTAATTTGATTTATCTGGCGCATCACTTTCTTTATATTGAAGGGGTTAAATGTGTCCCTAGGGGCGTGATTCTAACTGTCAAGGGGCGTGGCTTGTTAGATCATAACAGAGACATTCGATCCCATATAGCAGGATCGTATGATCTCTGCTGTTACACCAGGGAGAATGACAGACGGTTGTGTTTACATCAGCTGCCTGCCTTTCTCCCTGTCCAGCGGGAGATCGCAAGGGGCCGGAAGACATCGGAGCTGCCGGTCACTCATGCGGGGATGGCCGTGAACGAGCTGGGGTTCGCCTTCGGCTGAGAGAGAAGGATGGGCAGTTGATGTAAACACAGCCAACCGTTCTTCTCTCTGAAATGATCACAGAGCCCCTGTTATCCTTCTATATAGCAACACAGGTCTCTATGGTAATTTCACAAGTCCCTCCCCCCCCCCACAGTTACAAAGCACCCCCTAGGGACACACTTAACCCTTTGATCACCCCTGGGTTAACCCCTTCCCTGCCAGTGTCGTTAGTACAGTGACAGTGCATATTTTTTTTAGCACTGATTTCTGTAGTAATGTCACTGGTCCCCCCAAAAGTGTCAAAAATGTCAGTTAGGTGTCAGGTCGCCTCTGATCGTCGCCATTAATAGTAAAAAAAAAAATAAAAAAATAAAAAATAAATACAATTTACATAAATATTTTCCCTAGTTTGTAGCCTGGTCAATAAGGGGGGAAATCCTTCCGGTCCAGAACTGGTTAATGTTCAGTCTTTGTAACATTCATTTAATATAGTAACATTATTCTACATTGTTTCTCCCTACAGGGATGGAAAGATAATAAAGACCACACAAATATCAACACCCAACATATGAGAGCTTCATTTCCAATGAGTGTTCCAAATTGTATTATAGACTGCGAATTATGCAGAATGAGAAACTGCTGGAAAAAAAGAGACAAACGCCATCAAAACACAAACAATGGAAGTGAAGCCGCAATATTTACCCCCTAAGTTATGTGCAAATCTTCTTTTTCCTGGCCATCGCTGGTCCGCCCCGGAGTTTCTCTTGTCGCTGGACTCTCAACTTTATTATTATCAAAATACTAATGGTTAGACTCCGCCTGTGCCACGCCCCTCATGAACTATACAGAATTGTTTCCCCTGGATATTGGGACTTTTTAGGCATTTTTATGTTTGATCCTACAAATTAAAAAATGTTTATAAAAAAATGATATATTACATTAATACATGTTAAAAAATTGGTTTTTACTAGGGTTGAGCGAACACGGACTGTATTATTCGTGTTCGTACCGAATAATTGGATTTTTGTTACCCGAACACGGACCCGAAAACTTTACTGTATGTTCGGGTAAAAATCCGTGTTCGGTCATTTTATTTCCGGGTTTTGTATGCATTGGCGCGCTTTTCATGGCGGGCTTTCAACAGCCAATCAACAAGCGTTTAACTGGTGTGCCTTAACCACTTTAACACTAGCCACTGTGCTGCTACTGCGGCACAGTGGCTCGTTATCGTCCAGTGACGTAGACCTACGTCGCTAGACTCCTCCCCCTGTAGGTGGCGCTCGCGCGCCGCCGGAGGCGCGCTCCCGCTGTTTTCATTCACAGCGTGAGTCGGGCCGGGGGAGGAGCGGCGGCGATCGTCGGGGAATCCAGTTTGGAGATCCGCCCGCCTGCGTAAACAGAGCGGGCGGATCTCCTAAGTGACAGGGAGTGATAGATCGGAGTGTTCAGCATAGCTGAACATAGTTACATAGTTACATAGTTACATAGTTAGTGAGGTTGAAAAAAGACATCAGTCCATTCAGTTCAACCCATGATGTGTGTGTGTGTTTGCTTTTAACCGTACATTGTATACCCCTGTATGTTGTACATTGTATACCCCTGTATGTTGTACATTGTATACCCCTGTATGTTGTGGTCTTTAAGGTGTCCATCTAATAGTTTTTTGAAACTATCAATGCTCCCTGCTGATACTACTGCCTGTGGAAGAGAATTCCACATCCTTACCGCTCTTACAGTGAAGAACCCCTTACGCACTTTAAGGTTAAACCGCCTTTCCTCTAGTTTTAGTGAGTGGCCACGTGTCTTATTGTATCTCCTTTCTCTGAATAGTTTGTTCCTTATGCTCGGGTCACCAGTACAGTATTTGTACATTGATATCATATCCCCCCTCAATCGTCTTTTCTCCAGAGAGAAAAGGTTCAGTGCTTGTAGTCTT
The DNA here is from genome assembly GCF_965119305.1 of Pelophylax lessonae. NCBI lineage: Eukaryota > Metazoa > Chordata > Amphibia > Anura > Ranidae > Pelophylax > Pelophylax lessonae. The sequence continues at coordinate 555,633,806 of NC_138772.1, forward strand.
TCCTCATAGCTGATGTCCTCCATTCCCCTAATTATTTTTGTTGCCCTTCTCTGGACTCTTTCCAGTTCCAGCACATCCTTCCTGAGGACCGGTGCCCAGAACTGGACAGCAAACTCCAGATGTGGCCGGACCAGAGTCTTGTAGAGCGGGAGAATAATCTCTTTATTTCTGGAGTGAATCCCCTTTTTTATACATGCCAGTATTCTGTTGGCTTTGCTTGCAGCGGCTTGGCATTGCATGCCACTGCCAAGCCTGTTGTCTACCAGTACCCCCAGGTCCTTTTCCATCCTAGACTCCCCCAGAGGTTCCCCCTCTAGTGAGTAGCTTGCTTTCTGGTTTCTGGCCCCCAGGTGCATTACTTTACATTTTTCAACATTAAATCTCATCTGCCATGTAGTTGCCCACCCCGTTATTTTGTTCAGGTCTGCTTGCAAGGTTTCCACATCCTGCATAGAAGATATTGGCATGCTTAGTTTAGTATCATCCGCAAATACTGAGATTGTACTAGATATCCCCTCCTCTAGATCATTTATGAATAAATTAAACAGGATTGGTCCCAGGACCGAACCCTGGGGGACCCCACTTTCCACCCCCGCCCAATCCGAGTACTCCCCATTAATCACCACCCTCTGTACTCTCCCCTGGAGCCAGTTCTCTATCCAGGTACTCACCTTATGGTCCATACCTACCTTCTGTCCCTGGCTCACTCAGTCACCTCCCCCCCCCCCCCCCACACGTTAGTAAGCACCATGCATACATTAACCCCTCCCTCTCCAATAAAATTAACCCCTTCCCCGCCAGTGTCATTTTTACAGTAACAGTGCATATTTATAGCACTGATTACTGCAGTAATGTCACTGGTAACCCCAAAAGTGTCAAAAATGTAGTCAAGGGTCCGATCTGTCCGCCGCAATGTCGCAGTCCCGCAAAAGAAATCACAGATCGCCGCCATTACTCGTTAAAAAAAAAAACACCAAAAATGACAGAAATCTTTCCCTTAGTTAGTAAACGCAATAACTTTTGCTCAAACCAATCAAAATACGCTTATTGCGATTTTTTTTACCAAACATAGGTAGCAGAAAACAAATTGGCCAAAAATTGTTTTAAAAATTGTTTTTTACATCTTTTTTGGGGGGAATTTCATATAAAAAAATGTTAAAAATATTGTTATTGTTTCAAAATAAACACTCTTTTTTTGTTTATAGCGCAAAAAGTAAAAATCGCACAGGTGATCAAACACCACCAAAAGAAAGCTCTGTTTGTGGGAAAAAAAGGAAGTAAATTTCGTTTGGGTACAGCGTTGCATGACCGCGCAATTGTCAGTTAAAGTCGCACAGTGGTAAAGTGGTTAAGCCATCCCAGCCATGCCTACAAATGTATTAGTAGCTGTGATTGGCCATCTGAAGCATGTGACCAAGTCTTTATAAGTTCGAGCCAGCGCCGCTGCGTCATTCTGCTGTGTAGTTCAGGGACAGAGCACACATTGTGCTGGCTGCTGATTAGGGACAGACAGGCAAAAATCATTTGTGTCCGAATAGAATTGAGGGACAGGTCGGAGTGTTTTAGGCAGGGCGAGTTGTAGGGCATTTTAGGGCACGGACCCGGACTTTTTTTTCAAGTTCGGCCGAACCCGCCGAACACGGACATCCAGGTGTCCGCTCAACTCTAGTTAAGAACATTCTTCGCAAACATTGGGCAGTGATCAAGAGTGATCGGATTCTTGGCCCTATACTACCTGAACATCCTTCAGTAGTCTTTGGAGGGGCCCCCTCCCTTAGGCATAAAATAGCCCACAATGTCATCGATCTACCGAAAAAACTGGATATCGGATCTGAGCTGCCTGACACTAGTGAAGTGACATCTTGTGGATCGTTTTGGTATTACTATTAAGCCTACAGTGGTCTACCCATTAGTTTGGGTGACCAACTTGCTCTGGTAAGCTGCTAATCCGTTCTTATGGTGATCTTTGCACGGTTGTCTCTTCCATATCCCTGGTTTTTGTAGAAACTAAACATACCTGCTGGGACTTGTGGTTCCTTGAATCCTCATCCAAACACTCTATATCACATTTGAAGAATTTTGTTTGGATACTGCTTGATTGCATTTTTTTCATTCTATTTGCATGGACTTTGTTGTTTATACACATGTTTTTTTGGGGCACTGTTATTTGCTTATTATCACAGAGTGTTCCTTTACATTTGATTACCAACTTTGGCACTCATTTTTTTTTCATTTGTGTCAGTTTAAAAATTCACATTGTTTGTTAGCGCTACACATATTAATACTGACACCAATCCCTGCTCTTCTGACACCATCCACTGCTCTACTGACTGACACCGTCCACTGCCCTACTGACACCGTCCACTGCTCTACTGACACCGTCCACTGCTCTACTGACTGACACCGTCCACTGCCCTACTGACACTGTCCACTGCTCTACTGACACCGTCCACTGCTCTACTGACACCATCCACTGCTCTACTGACACCATCCACTGCTCTACTGACACCGTCCACTGCCCTACTGACACCGTCCACTGTTCTACTGACACCATCCACTGCCCTACTGACACTGTCCACTGCTCTACTGACACCGTCCACTGCTCTACTGACACCATCCACTGCTCTACTGACACCGTCCACTGCTCTACTGACACCATCCACTGCCCTACTGACACTGTCCACTGCTCTACTGACACCGTCCACTGCTCTACTGACACCATCCACTGCTCTACTGACACCATCCACTGCTCTACTGACACCGTCCACTGCCCTACTGACACCATCCACTGCTCTACTGACACCATCCACTGCTCTACTGACACCGTCCACTGCTCTACTGACTGACACCATCCACTGCCCTACTGACACCGTCCACTGCTCTACTGACACCGTCCACTGCTCTACTGACACCGTCCACTGCTCTACTGACACCATCCACTGCTCTACTGACTGACACCGTCCACTGCCCTACTGACACCGTCCACTGCTCTACTGACACCATCCACTGCTCTACTGACACCATCCACTGCTCTACTGACACCATCCACTGCTCTACTGACTGACACCGTCCACTGCCCTACTGACACCATCCACTGCTCTACTGACACCATCCACTGCCCTACTGACACCATCCACTGCTCTACTGACACCATCCACTGCTCTACTGACACCGTCCACTGCTCTACTGACACCATCCACTGCCCTACTGACACCATCCACTGCTCTACTGACACCGTCCACTGCTCTACTGACACCATCCACTGCCCTACTGACACCATCCACTGCTCTACTGACACCGTCCACTGCTCTACTGACACCGTCCACTGCTCTACTGACACCGTTCTCTGCTCTACTGACACCGTCCTCTGCTCTATTGACACCGTCCACTGCCCTACTGACACCGCCCACTGCTCTATTGACACCATCCTCTGCCCTACTGATATACACACATGCATGTTTGTGCAATAGGCTGCGCACACCAATGTCTGTGTCACTGTTGTGGGGAGTGACTCACCTCCTCTCCCATTGACACCCAATATTTTTTTATTATGTAGCAGGTTTTCCAGCCATTGGGCCTGATGTGGGTCTGCCATTGTTTACCGGTTATCTTTCCAGCCCATGTGAGCTGCGACCCTGGGTGTGAGCACTGAGACATTGACAACTCCGGCATCTTTGTTTGGTTGTTTTATTGTATTTAGGGGGATGGGAGAAGGAAATGATTGCGGTACTCCTCTGGCTCCTCTAGGTACGCTTTTGGGACTCTTTAGCAAAAATGTCTTGGCGCCAGCCAACGCTTCCTCACGCTTGAAAGTAATGTAACACTGAAAACTGTGCTGGAACCTCGACCTTAGTCCAGAAGATCCAGGACTGTAGAATATTGAACCTTTGACATTGCTTTGTTCAAAAGTCACTGATTGGCTCCCTCCAGCCCTGCGCTGGCTTGAGGCAGCTCGTTGTGAATTCCTGTACTGCTGCAACTCTCAACTGATGCACTCACACTGTGCACTACAGTAACTCTTCAGGGCCCCAAACTGCAGGCCCCCCTTTACCACTTCAGGGTCCTCAACCTAGGTACCCCCCTCTATCACTTCAGGGTCCTCTGACTCCCCTTTACAGCAAGCTGATACTTGGATTCTAGAACCTTCTCCGGAGTGGTCCCCACTGACACTAGGCGGACCCCCAGGGGCAATCCTCAGTACTCACGACCTGTGTAGGCTTTCCTGGGATTGGACCCCTCTCTCACTCCGCTGGTTCTCGGTACACCGGATCCTCTTCAGCTCAACTCAGCACTCTCTGGATTGGATTCTCAGACAGCACTCCGAGATATCCGCTTCCTGTGACAGGAGGAGAGACAGCCGTCCTCTCCCTCCTGGGACTCTGCCTTCCGCCAAAGACTCTGATTCACGCACTCCCCTCAAACTTATACCCACTCCCAGAATCCTGTGCGACATAATCTGCCTTCCAGGGTAGTTACAAGCCTGAATGTGTCCCTGATTGGGTTTCCTCCACTGCCCTATGAGAAGCCTCTCACAGAGCCAGTGGGGAAATTTCCCTTTCAGCAGGCACACCTGGAATCCATGACACCCAACATACAGAAATCATGGCCCTGCTGTTAGGCAGACAAGGCCCACTATACATTTACCTAGCACCTACCTGTAGGGTGCTACAATTATTAGAATTATTGTTACTATTTTATCATTGTAACTTTTTTATGTTATTATTATTTTCATATATCTGATTTGTAGATATGACAGCCTCTTATTGTTACATAATGTTTTTAACATTAAGAAATTTGGATTTATTTTTTTATTCTGGTTTTTCAGGTACAATAAATTAATTCATTGTGTGCCAGCTGCTGTCTGACCCGGTTTCAGTGATGATTCAGGGATAATAATGGGAGTTCCAGGGTGTGGACCGGGCTGATGGGGAGATATAAGTCAGAACTTTATTCTGAGATACCATATCGGCAGAAATCTGATGAGGATACAATGAAGGATCTGAGAGTCATTCTCCTGGTTGGGGCCGCGGTGGCGCTAATGACAACGTGCGCCAATTCACAGACAGAGGAGGCTGAAACGGCAAAACCAAATTCGGAGATAGACGGGGCGGTGATGGATACGCCCTCTATAAACGAGATGGAATCGGCTAGGATGCCAGTCCCCATGTGCTGCCAGAGTCGCTTCTGCTCAGGATGTCCATGCCGCACACCTAACCAAGAGGTATGTATTATGGCAGGAAAAGGAGAGTTGCAATAATATTGTTTTTAGTTGTTTTTTATCATCATCATCACTATTATTATGAGTATTATTATTATTATTATCGTTGTTTTTATTATCAGTATTATAAATAATATTATTTATTATATTATTATTATAAATATTATTATTATTATTTTTCTTCAGTATTATTATTTGTATTTATTGTATCATTATTATTATAATTATTATTATTTATTTCATTATTATTATCATCATCAACATCATCATCACTATTATTATCAGTATTATTATTATTATTATTATTGTTATCGTTGTTTTTATTATCAGTATTATAAATAATATTATTTATTATATTATTATCATTATAAATATTATTATTGTTATTTTTCTTCAGTATTATTATTTGTATTTATTGTATCATTATTATTATAATTATTATTATTATTTATTTCATTATAATTATCATCATCAACATCATCATCACTATTATTATCAGTATTAGTATTATTATTTATTGTGTTATTATTATTATTATTATTATTATTATTATTATTATTATTTTTGTTATTATCAGTATTATAAATATTATGTATTGTACGATTATTAATATAATTATTTATTGAATTATTATTATTATTATTGTTATCCTTGTTTTTTATCAGTATTATAAATAATATTATTTATTATATTATTAGAAATATTATTATTATTATTTTTCTTCAGTATTATTGTTTGTATTTGTATTATTATTATTATTATTATTATTATTTTTGTTATTATCAGTATTATTCATATTATTATTTATTGTATTATTATTATTATTATTATTAATATAATTATTTATTGAATTATTATTATTATTAGCATCATCATCACTATCTTTCAATATTAGTATTATTATTATTTATTGTATAAATATTATCATTATAAATTTTTTTCAGCATTATTTGTATTTATTGTAACAATAATATTATTATTATTATTATTTATTGAATTATTATTATTATCATCATCACTAATATTATTATTATTAAAATATATATATATATATATATATATATATTAAAAAATATATATATATATATATAAATATATATATATATAATTTTTTAAAAAAAATTATTATATATATATATATATATATATATATATATATATATATATATATACTGTATATATGTATTTAATTTTTTTTGTATAATTATTTGTAATTATTATTACTGTTCAGGATTTTTATAGCACCAACAATATGCACAGCGTAGTTTTATTATTAAATAACATTGAGAAACTTCTGATAATCCTGGGAGTTTAAGTGGTTGTAAAGTCAGAAGGTGCATTCTATCTATTAAGATAAAAAGCCTTCTGTGTGTAGCGCCCCCCTTTGGCCCCTTTCACACATATGGTCCGTTCAATTCATCGGTTCAGTCACGTCAAAATGTATCAGTTTTCCATCCGTTTTTCGTCCATTTTTCATTCGTTTTCCATTCGTTTTCCATCCATTTTTCATCAGTTTTCGTCCATTCTTCATCCATTTTTCATCAATTTTACATCCATTTTTCATCTGTTTTTCATCCGTTTTTCACCAGTTATTCATCCGTTTTTCATCTATTTTTCATCCGTTTTTCATCCGTTTTTCACCAGTTATTCATCCGTTTTTCATCTATTTTTCATCCGTTTTTCATCCGTTTTTCACCAGTTATTCATCCGTTTTTCATCTATTTTTCATCCGTTTTTCATCCGTTTTTCACCAGTTATTCATCCGTTATTTATGCATTTTTCATCCATTTTTCATCCTTCTTTCACCAGATTTTCATCCATTTTTCATCCGTTTTTCATTCATTTTTCATCCGTTTTTTTTACATCCACTGCCAATGCAAAAACAGATGAAGAACGGACCGGTTGTCGGTTCACATCCATTTTTCGTCCGATCCATTTTTTTGACGTATGAAAAATAGGACGGAAATTGGACATTGACGGAAGCAGATGAAAACGGATGCTAACGGATGATTATTCGTTGTCATCCGTTTTTACATAGAGATACATTGATGTCCGTTTTTCATCCGTCAACGGATGGATGAAAAACGGACAAAAGGACCGTATGTGTGAAAGGGACCTAATACTTACCTGAGCCCCCTCTCTGTCCAGTGATGTCCACGAGTCCCTCGACCATCTGGGACTCTCCCTTCTGATTGGCTAAAACACAGCAGCGGTACCATTGGCACCCGTGGCTGTCAATCAAAGTCACTTGGCCAATCAGGAGAGAGAAGGGACGAAGCCGAATGGCAGCTCCGTGTCTGAATGGACACATAGAGCTGCAGCTCAGCAAGCTGCTTACTGTGGGGGCACTCGATGGGAGGGAGGGGCCAGGAGCAGGGAAGAGGGACCCAAGAAGGGGAGGAGCCGGGCTGCTCTGTGCTAAACCAACTGCACAGAGGAGGGAAGTGTGACATGTTTATTATTAAAAGACTTTGCATTCACTTTAAGGGCATCAGATCCCAATCTCCTTCCTTGGCTTCCGTGTGAATTTCCTCCAATTTGGGTTCCAAACATCCGGCCCCTCTTACAGGGGAGATAAAATGATGTCTCAACCACCTGATTTAACTGCCCTACAGCCACACGTGTTAATGAGTAGGGATGATCGAACTTTTGAAAAGTTTGGTTCGGCCAGAACACCCGAACTTCCCGAAAGTTCGGGTCCGGATTCCAGAACCCCATTGAAACCAATGGGACCCGAACTTCGGTAATCAAAAAACACAATTTTGAAGCCCAAAACCCAATAAATGCCCCTAAAAAGTGCCTAGGGTTCTGGGTCATGCCCCAGGGACTATTAATCACACAAAAAAAAAGTTCTTAAAAATTGTCGTTTTTGATAGAGAGCCAATTATTGAAAAAATTATTGGAGCCAATTATTGAATGTATATTGTGTATATATACATATATGTGTGTGTGTATATATACCCCTACACAGAAGTTCAGATGTCATACCTGCCTCCAAAGACGTCCACAAAAAAGGCCAATAAACGCCGGCAACAAAAACGCCCAGGTGTGACAGGAACGGAGCCACATCCCTGCTCTACTAAAAATTCTAAGACAAACAATCTTTTTCTTATGGCGGTCACCCTGACATGGATGAATTCGATCACCCTGGCATAAAAGGAGTGGAGCCTCATCCCTGCTCTACTAATAATTCTAAGAAAAAATATCTTTTTCTGATGGCGGTCACCCTGACATGGATGAATTCTGTCACCCTGGCATAGCAGTCAGAGTCAGTTCACCCTACACTACACTACGGTCACCCTGACACTTAACACTTTCCCTACAGAAACTAGATTATTGAATCTAACTATAGTGGAAAATAGTACCCTAACTACACTAGATATCCCTTTCATCACACTAATAATTGCTAAATAACACTTTTGAAGCAGGAGTAACACAAATGCTTCCACTCTCTTCCACAGCCCCTGTATTACAATGCTAGAGATTTGCCGGGGCTATGTTATATACTGGGGGGGCGTATTCACTACTGATTGGCCTCTGGACCCCCTAGTCACACCAATCACATTCCTAGCATCCTCCTGCCCCCTCAATTGGCTTTTACTGATGGTTCTGGTCCAATCACGGGCTTTTAAAGCCCATTTCCTGTCCCATTGCATTTTGGTCGGTTCTGGTTGCCGAAATCCGAACTTTTTCCGCAAAAAGTTCGGAATTCGGCCCAATTTCGAACAGTCAATGTTCGGGTCGAACCGATGGTCGACCCAAACCATTCGATCATCAGTATTAATGAGCCCTACAGATATGCAAGACAGAAACTTTTGTTTTGTTTCAGATTCGTCATCTTCGTTATGATTAATTCTCTGAATTTCAGAAGATGGCTATATTCCTTCTATTTTATTATATTCTTTTATTTTGTATTCTATTCTATTCTTTTCTTTTGTATTCTATTCTATTCTTTTATTTTCTATTCTATTTTCTTCTGTTCTATTGTTTTATTTTCTATTCTATTCTTTTCTAGTCTATTCTACTCTATTCTATTTTATTCTATAAAACAGCCTACATAAGAAACCTCATAATATTTCACTTTTATACCTTACTGTATTTATTGCAATATGTTTCAATTTCAAATTGCAATTCTTTTTTGACCTAAAATTTTTTTTCGAATTCGGATTAATTTATTCAGTTGTAACAAAAGTTTTATTCAGTCTGTTTTATTCTTTTATATTTTAGCTTTTTATTTCCTATTCTTTAATAGCTTTTTATTTCCTATTCTTTAATATCCTATTATTTTCTATTCCGTTTTATTTTATTCCACGCTATTCTGTTCTATTCCATTATTTTCTATTCTATTTTATTTTGATATATTCTATTTTATTCTATTCTATTCTGCTTTATTCTATTATATTAAGCAGCCTAAGTAGGAATCATCATCTTTTTTCATTTTTATACCTTACTACATTTATTGCAATATGTATCCATTTCTAATTCAAATTCATTTTCAAATTTAAATTTATTTTCAAATTTGGATAATCTGTTCAGTCATAATGAAGGCTATATTCATTCTATTTTATTTGATTCTATTTTATTATTTTATTTTCTATTCTATTTTTTAATATACTATTCTTTTCTATTTTTTTCTATGCTATTCTGTTCTATTTTATTTTGATCAATTCTGTTTTAACTTGTGAGACTTGTCCTGCGATTTTGGGACTACAAAGTCGCATGACAGGTCGTACTCCATAATTTCCAATGAGTACCGTTCATATCTGTGTGACTTCAAGTTGCAACAACTTCAAAGTAGTCCCTGCATTACTTTGGTGCAACTTTGATGCGTTTTGAGGTCCATAGACACGGGCATTGCTTCAAGTCCAGTCAAAATCGCGGCAAAAGAATTGCGGCAAAATCTTTACACTTACCCGCTCTGTGTAATGGTTTTGCACAGAGCAGCCCCGACCCTCCTCTTTTCAGGTTCCACGCTGGTGCTTCTGGCCCCTCCCTCCTGCCGGAGGCCACAAGAGCAAGCAGCTTGCTCTGGGGGCACCCAAGCAGGCACGCTCCTGAGCTGCCATGGCTTTGTATGTCCATTCACACACGAAGCTCCTCCCCCCTCCTTCATGAAGAAATTTTATTTTATTGGATATGTTTTAAAAACAGAAAGCTGATTTTTTTTTTTTCTAAAAGGTTTAATTTATATAATAATAAAAAACACACACACAGTAGTGATCAAATACAACCTAAAAAAAGCTCTGTTTGTTGAAAAAAAAAAATTGATATAAATTTTATTTTGGTACAGCATTGTATGTATGCACAATCGCCAGTTAAAGTAGTGCAGTGCTGAATAGAAAAAAAATGGCCTGGTCATTAAGAGGGGCAAATCCTTGCAGTCCAGAACTGGATAATAATAATAATAATAGTAATAGTAATAATAATAGTAATAATAATAGTAATAATAATAATAATAATAATATTTAACTCTTGCGCAAACCAATTAATATACACTTATTGGGATATTTTTTTTTTTTTTTTTTACCAAAGATATGTAACAAAATACATCTTGCCAAAATTTATGAAGACATTTTATTTTATTGGATATGTTTTATAACAGAAAATAGAATTTTTATTTTTAATTTATATATTAAAAAAAAAATAACAATAATTAGTGATCAAATACCACCTAAAAAAAGCTCTGTTTGTTGGGTAAAAAAATTGACATAAATTTTATTTTGGTACTGCGTTGCATGGACGCACAATCGCCAGTTAAAGTAGCGCAATGCTGAATAGCAAAAAAATGGCCGGGGGGTAAATCTTCCGGAGGTGAATGAAATGTTGAATATATATTGCACAGATTTTGTTCCCAGCTAGGATAGAATGTGAATAGCGGAGGAATGACCGTTCTCTCTCTCTTCTCAGTATCCTCTGGAATATTTGGAAGCTTTACAACGAAGTCGAGAAGAAGTTGAAGAAAATTTTGGTGCCCATATTCTAAGTAGGATCCCCATAGACAAAGGGACAGGGACTTACCCTTTCGGTAAGTCTTTGATGGATTGTTTAATCTGCAAAATATCGTACTGTTGAGGAGATCAGCGCTGGGATGGATTTTAAAGAGTGACGACGCCGGAGTCCTGAGAGCGTGGCTTCACTACCCTGCAGTGCTGTGACCATACACAAGATCTGATTGGCTGCATGCTACTTCCCCGCCTACTACCTCATCAGACGTTTTACTGGACATATAGAGCTGAAATACCCTGCACTACTGGGGATCATACCCTGAGGCTCATCCTTATCTCACTTCCAAAGGTGGTGAATACAAAATTCTTTGACTTTAGATACTTTAATCCAAACACAAGAATAAATGAGGTACCAATGTTACCATCCTCCGATTACTTGTTTTTACTGACAACACATGAAAAATGTATTGATGGAGCACATTTTTGCTTACAACCTGACCAGTGCCTACAGAGTGCCCCCTTACATCCTCCTCCAGAGTGCCCCTTTACATCCTCCTCCAGAGTGCCCCTTACATCCTCCTCCAGAGTGCCCCCTTACATCCTCCTCCAGAGTGCCCCCTTACATCCTCCTCCAGAGTGCCCCTTACATCCTCCTCCAGAGTGCCCCCTTAGATTCTCCCCCCCCCCCGTAGTGTCTCCTTACATCCTCCTTCAAAGTGTTCCCTTACATCCTCCTCCAGAGTGCCCCCTTAGAGTCTCCCCCCCTGTAGTAGTGCCCCCTTGCATCCTCCTCCCAAGAGCCCCCTTGCATCCTCCTCCAGAGTGCCCCCTTACATTCTCCTCCAGAATGCTCCCTTATATTCTCCTCCAGAGTGCCCCCTTAGATTCTCCTCTGTAGTGCCCCCTTAGATTATCCTCCATAGTGGCGTCCTTAGATTCTTCCCCCAGAGTGCCCCCTTAGATTCTCCTCCATTGTGCCCCCATAGATTCCTTCTCCGTAGCGCCCCCTTAGATTTTCCTCCCAGAGTGCCCCCTTAGATTCTTCTCCAGAGTGCCCCCTTAGATTCTTCTCCAGAATGCCCTCTTAGATTCTCCTCCCAGAGTGCCCCTTAGATCCTCCTCCGTAGTGCCCCCTTAGATTCTCCCCCCAGAGTGCCCCCTTAGATTCTCCTCCCAGAGTGCCACCTTACATCCTCCCCAGAGTGTTCCCTTAGATTCTTCTCCAGAGTGCCCCTTTAGATCCTCCCCCCCAGAGTGTCCCCTTAGATTCTCCTCCAGAGTGCTCCCTTAGACTCTCCTCCACAGTGCCCACTTAGATCCTTCTCCAGAGTGCCCCTTTAGATCCCCAAGAGTTCCCCCTTAGATTCTCCCCCAGAGTGCCCCCTTAGATTCTCCCCCAGAGTGCCCCCTCAGAGCCTCCTCCAGAGTGCCCCCTCAGAGCCTCCTCCAGAGTGCCCCCTCAGAGCCTCCTCCCAGAGTGCCCCCTTAGATCCTCCCCCAGAGTGCCCCCTTAGATCCTCCTCCAGAGTGCCCCCTAGATTGTCCCCCCAAAGCGCCCCTTAGATCCTCCCCCAGAGTGCCCCCTTAGATCCTCCCCCAGAGTGCCCCCTTACCCATACCCACCTGGCCGTTGGAGGTGGTGGGAGGAGACTCAGGTGCGGCTGTTGGGAAAACTCTTTAAAAAATCCTCGTCGGCGACTCTGAGCTGCGCATGCTCACTTCTGCAGCCGGGCGATTAGAGAACTGCAGAGCTCAGCCTCAAGTCGTGCGGTGGGCGTGTGAAAATAAGCCACACCCCTCTGTGTGATCCGAGGCCAAGCCTGTCAGTTCTCTAATTGGCTGGCTCCAGAACTGAGCATGCACAGCTCAGAGTCGCCTCAGGGATATTTTTTCTGCGGTCACTTTTTTCCTGTCTATGGATATTTATGGACAGGAATAAAGCGCCTGGATGTTTTTTACAAACCATCCATAAATTTAGGAACAGTTGGCAGCACTGGGGGGGCGCTGGATTCAGTCCTTCTAAGGGTCATTGAACCGGTTGTTGGACAAACTGGCTCCGGTTGGAAACATTGGGTGGCGCTGGATTTAGTCCTTCTAAGGGTCACGGAAATGGTCGTTGGGCTCACTTGCTCTGGTTGGCAGCACTAGGCGACGCTGGATTCAGTCCTTCTAAGGGTCATGGAACCAGTCGTTGGGCACACTGGCTCCGGTTTGGCAACACTGGGGGGCGCTGGATTCAGTCCTTCTAAGGGTCATGGAACCAGTCGTTGGGCACATTGACTCTGGTTTGGCAGCACTGGGAGGGCGCTGGATTCAGTCCTTCTAAGGGTCACAGAAATGGTCATTGGGCACACTGGCTCCGGTTGGAAACACTGGGGGGTGCTGGATTCAGTCCTTCTAAGGGTCACAGAAATGGTCAGTGGGCACACTGGCTCCGGTTGGAAACACTGGGGGGCGCTGTATTTAGTCCTTCTAAGGGTCACGGAAATGGTCGTTGGGCACACTGGCTCTGGTTAGCAACACTGGGGGGGCACTAGATTTAGTCCTTCTAAGGGTCATGAAAATAGTCTTTGGTCACACTGGCTCTGGTTGGCAACCCTGGGGGGGCGCTGGAGTCAGTCCTTCTAAGGGTCATGGAAATGGTCGTTGGGCACATTGACTCCGGTTTGGCAGCACTGGGGGGCTCTGGATTCAGTTCTTCTAAGGGTCATGGAAACGGCCGTTGGGCACACTAACTCCGGTTTGGCAGCACTGGGGAGCGCTGGATTCAGTCCTTCTAAGGGTCATGGAACTGGTCATTGGGCACACTGGCTCCGGTTTCTCAGCACTCCACAAAATGGGTGACTCCCCTCAGGAACATGGAAAGGGCTCAGAGTGGAATCCACGTACAATCTAATAGAAGTGCCAAAAAATCCAAGAGTTTTAAGGATAAAATTGATTCATAGCCAACACGTTTCAGGCCAAAAACACTCCCACTTCATCAGGGTTTAGAAGGGCAGGTTAGTGTTGATGAACATTGTTGCATTCACAAACAGTGAACGTTCGCTCCTGAAGGACTGATTACAGATCCATCGAATATCTGCTTACCCGAGTCTATTTAAGCATAGTCAGGATTCCGAAGCCCTGATGAAGGGGGGGTGGAGTGTGTTTGGCCCCTGAAACGTGTTGGCTTATTTTTTTTTTTTTGCTATATATCGGTTTTATCGTTAAAAATATGGATTTTTTCCTACAGCTTACCTGTAAAATCTATTTCTTGGAGTACATCTTGGGACACAGAGCAGCCATATGCATTACCATATGGGTTATACGCCATCTATAGGTAAATGGACACTGGCAACCAATCAGATGGGAAGTCCCCCTACATATAACCCCTCCCATACAGGAAGTACCTCTGTTTTGTAGCAAGCAATAAACATCCCATGGAGGGGCAGACCGGCAACTTTGGGCCCAGGGGGCAAGTACAACCAGAGGCTCATGGTGCAGTGACTCGGCCCCCCCTCCCACTCTCCCAATCCTCCTCCTGACCCCCCATTCCAAGCTGAAGACCTGCTCCAGATACTCTCTACTCTACCGGGTTTCCGACCTGGCCAGCAGGGGGAGGTTGGGGGGAGCTGGGACAGCTCGGTTGGGGCTGGCCGGGGCAGAAGGGTCTCCAGTGGGGCATGGAACCGGCCTCTGCTCAGACACAGTTTACACCGTCCATGCTGGGGGAGGATGGAGGGAGTGGCCTGCACTTTGTCTATGTCCTTGCCTTCAACCCGCACTCAGGAATCCTTAAGGCATGTCTGTGGCAGAAGCGGTGCAGGCTTTTTTATGGGGCATCAGAGCGGCCCAGGGGGCAATTGCTCCCCTGATCCCATAAAAGAGGGGAGGGACCTCTGTGTACAGTGATGTACTCCCAAGAAATGGATTATTCAGGTAAGCTGTAGGAAAAATCCATATTTCTTTAGCGTACATCACTGGACACAGAGCAACCATATTCATTACCATGTGGGACGTCCCAAAGCAATGCACTTGAGGGGAGGGGGACATCATAAATAACGCCATCAGACCACAAGATCTTCACCGCTGCCTGCAGAACACTGCGGCCAAATGCAGACTCCTCTCGGGGTCTTAACATCCACTTGATAGAATCTAGTGAACGTATGTTCTGAAGACCAAGTAGCGGCCCTGGAAATCTGAGCCATAGACGCTTGATGGCGAACTGCCCCAAGAGGCACCTACTCTTCTGGTGGAGTGTGCCTTTACAGGTAAAGGTGGAACTTTCCCTTTTAAACCATACGTCTGGGTAATATCCTGGCGAATCCATTGAGAAACTGTAGATTTAGATGCTCCCAACCCCTTTCCTGGGCAGCATGAACAAAAGGTCAGTCTTACGAATCTGAGCCAACCTTTTCAAGTAAATCTTGAATGCACGTACTACAACAAGAGAATGTAATAACTTTTCCTCTGCTGTTTGAGGATTTGGAAAGAAGGAAGGCAGTATAATGTCCTGGTTGAAATGAAAAGGGGACACCGCCTTGGGCAAAAAATCATTGGGAGAAGTCTTCAACTTAACCACTGGCCGACCAGCCATAGTAGTTACACTGAGGCAGGTTGGCTCTTTTACCCAAAACGATGTATATGTATGTTGCTTCGTGTAGCACGCGCCAATTGGCTAGAGGGGGAGCCACTCAGGGGTCCGGCAGGCACCCGCCATCGCTCCCCGTGGAGAATGAACAGCGGTCTGGTTAAAATGAAAAGTGGACACCACCTTGGGCAAAAAACTTGGGTGTGGACATAGAGTCACCCGATCTTGATGTAAAATCAAGAATGGCTCTTTACAGGAAAGAGCTGCTAGTTCCGATACTCTTCTGGCTGAAGTTATCTGGTCAGAAGAACCAGGGGAACCTGCCCCATGGGCTCAAAAGGCTGTTTCTGTAAAACTGTCAACACCAAATTTAGATCCCAAGGACACAATGGTGGTTTCACTGGTGGAAGCATACGTAACACCCCTTGAGCAAAGCTTTGAACCAAGAAATGCAAAGCGATCAGTCTCTGGATAAAAAACGATAAGGCTGAAATTTGACCCTTAATAGTGCCTAAGGCTAATTTCATATTCACCCTTACTTGCAAGAAGGCTAGAATTCTCCCGATGACATATTTGCAGGGATGCCATTTTCTGGCCTCACACCAGATAATGTAGGATTTCCAGACTCTGTAATAAATGCCTCCAGAGACTGGTTTTCTAGCATTTATCAGGATAGAAACTGCAGGGCCAGATATACCCCGCTCCTTGAAAAAACATAAAAATGTGGAGAGCTTCTCCACCCTGACCATAACCTTTAGACACTGGCGAAAAAACTGGGGTACTTCCTGTGTAGGAGGAGGGGTTATATAGGAGAACTTTCTGTCTGTTTGGTTGCCAGTGTACAGTTACCTATAGGTGGCATATAACTCATATGGTAATGAATATGGCTGCTCTGCGTCCCATGATGTACTCCTAGAAATGGATTTGACAGGAAAACTGTGGGAAAAATCCAATTTTCTTTATCGTACATCATGGGACACAGAGCCATATTCATTACTATATGGGATGTCCCATAGCAAATGCACTTGAGGGGAGGGGGACACCATAAATGCTGCCATCAGACCACAAGATCTACACCCCTGCCTGCAGAACACTGCGGCCAAATGTAGATTCCTCCCGGGTCCTAACATCCACTTGATAGAATCTAGTGAATTTGTACAGGTACCGCTTACCGGAAATAAATTGTAAATGTGCCAATCAGGCCTCCGATGGTGGATCCAGGTGGACCGTCTGGTTGAACCACAGATCCCTCAGCAGAATGATAACATGTGTAATACAAAAAACACAACGCCATAGCGTAAAACCATAAAACAACAAAAATATATATAAATATATATAAACACCCAAGGTGAGTGGGAGCTTGACGTTCCCGTAAGAGAATAAAGTGTGAAAAATGTGAACCAGGATATAATGTGAAGAGCATAGACCTTTTGCTTTTTATGGGAAGTGGTTACATCGGAGTGAATTCCTCTACATTTTCCTGCCCCTATATCATTGGGAGTCGTTTCACACTCTATCTGGAATTTATGAAAAGTGGTTATACCGGAGTGAATCCCTCTACATCTTCTGCCCTTCTATCAATGAGAGTCGGTAAGGGTGTTTAACCTCTGGTGGTGTTCCCCATATCTGGTCTGGCTTGCATGGTCGGGATCTACTAGTTAAAAAGGTCTATGCTCTTCACATTCTATCCTGTGGTAAGCTGCTGTCCAACTGGGTGAATTCATTGACTTACTTGGTGATTTCTGCCTTTTTACTTCTGGTAAGAAATACCTATAGATTTTCTGTGGGATCTAGTTCACATTTTTCACACTTTATTCTCTTACGGGAACGTCAAGCTCCCACTCACCTTGGGTGTTTATATATATTTTTGTTGTTTTATGGTTTTACGCTATGGCGTTGTGTTTTTTTTAATTAGCCATGTTATCATTCTGCTGAGGGATCTGTGGTTCAACCGGACGGTCCACCTGGATCCACCATCGGAGGCCTTCAGAGAGCTTTTTGATTGGCACATTTACAATTTATTTCTGGTAAGCGGTACCTGTACAAGTTACCCAAATGTGTTTCCACATCTTTGGACATTACACAGACTTTTATTCATTACAACTCTCACTACTAGCGCAACTTGTTTATATATTGGATTTTTTGGGGTGTCGGTCACACTTGAGGTTGCTGCTTCACATACGTATTTTGGATTAGCGCAGTTGTCTCCACTTTTTGTTTAGAATCTAGTGAATGTATGCACTGATAACCAAGTCACGGCCTTCAAATCTCAGCAAAAGAAGCTTGATGGCGAATTGCCCAAGAGGCACCTACTTTTCTGGTAGTGTGTGCCTTTACAGGTAAAGGTGGTACCTTCCCTTTCAAACCATATACCTGGATAATAACCTGGCGAATCCAACGAGATATCGTAGACTAAAGCTGGATACACACTATCCAACTTTTGTGGTTAGATTTCCTTTAGATTTACCTTTTCTATATAGTGCAAGGGCCTGCCAGATTGCAAACAAATTGAAAGGGTTTAGGTTTGACCTCATATTATATGGTTTTGGTAAGTCTGAAGGAAAAAGTCTTCAGAATATCTTATAGTGTGTATGGCCCTTTAGATGCTGCCTGCCCTTTCCTGGGCCCATCTGGCAGGGCAAACAAAAAGGTTGGTCTTACGAATCTGAGCTGACGTTTTTCGAGTAAATCTTGAATGCAGGTACTACATCGAGAAAATGTAATAACTTTTCCTCTGCTGCTTGAGGATTTGGAAAAAAGCAAGGCAGTATAATGTCCTGGTTCAAATGAAAAGCGGACACTGCCTTGGGAAATAAACCTGGGTGTGGACGTAGAGTCACCCTATCTTGATGTCAAATCAAGAATGGCTCTTTACAAGAGCTGCTAGTTCCGATACCCTTCTGGCTGAAGTTATCGCAATCAAAAAGACCAGTTTTCTGGTCAAAAGAACCAGGGGAACCTGCCCCATGGGCTCAAAAGACTGTTTCTGTAAAACTGCCAACACCAAATTTAGATCCCAAGGACACAATGGTGGCTTCACTGGTGGAAGCAAACATAATTCCCCTTGAATGAAGATTCAAACCAAGGAATGTGAAGTGATCGGTCTCTGGAAAAAAAAACATAAGGCTGAAATTTGACCCTTAATAGTGCCTAAGGCTTATTTCATATCTACCCCTACTTGCAAGAAGGCTAGAATTCTCCCGATGATGTACAGGATTGGCGGGGATGACATTTACTGGCCACACACCAGATAATGTAAGATTTCCAGACACTGTAAAAATGCCTCTGGTTTTCCAGCATTTATCAGGATAGAAACTGCAGGGCCAGATATACTCCGCTCCTTCAAAATCAAGGCTTCAGTGAAAAAAACATAAAAATAAAAATGTGGAGAGCTTCTCCACCGTGACCATCACCTTTAGACACTGGCGAAAAAACTGAGGTACTTCCTGTGTAGACGGGGTTATATAGAGGGACTTCCTCTCTGATTGGTTGCCAGTGTCCATTCACCTATAGGTGGCATATAACCCATACGGTAATAAATATGGCAGCTTTGTGTCCCGTGATGAACAATAAAGAAAGCTTTTTTTTTTTTGATGCCCTCATTGAATTGTATGTGTTTAGATCCTTTAACCACTTGCCAACTAGGGATGATCGAAATTTTGAAAAGTTCGGTTCAACCAGAACACCCGAATTTCCTGAAAGTTCGGTTCAGATTTCAGAACCCCATTGAAATCAAGGGGACCCGAACTTCTGGAATCAAAAAACACAATTTTGAAGCCCTAAAACCAAATAAATGCCCCTAAATAGTGCCCAGGGTTCTGGGTCATGCCCCAGGGACTATTAATAACACAAAAAAAAGTTCTTAAAAATTGTCTTTTTTGATAGAGGGCCAATTATTGAAAAAATTATTGAAAAAAAAATGAGATTTGGATTTAGTGTCTGGGGGGTCTAAAAAGTGTACCTGTGAAGTTTCAGCTCTGTAGCATGTCCAGAACCAGAAAAAAAAAGGTTGTTTGTATTAGAAGTAGAGTTGAGCGGACACCTGGATGTCCGTGTTCGGCGGGTTCGGCCGAACTTTAAAAAAAAGTCCGGGTCCGTGTCCCGGACTTTTGCCGAACTTTTCCCGGACACCGAACCCCATTGAAGTCAATGGGGACCCGAACTTTCAGGCACTAAAATGGCTCTAAAACACCAAAGGAAAGGGCTAGAGTGCTGCAAATGGCAGCAAAACGTAGTTAAGAGCATGGCAAGTGCTCTGCAAATAAATGTGGATAGGGAAATAGCTTAAAACAACAAAAAAAAAACAGAAAAATAAAACAATGTTCTTCATCTCTGAAGGACGAGGCCCATATGGAGTAGGAGGGAGGTTGAGGTGGTGGTGGATGTGGCGGTGTCATTGGCGTGCGCACAGGGTGTGCCTGGGCACACCCTGATCACCTAGGGCACATTAGCATTATCGCTCTGTTTGCCAGTGAGGAGATGGGGAAGATCTCCCTCGGACCTGCTCTGCCATAAGAGAAGTGCCACACACTTCTATTTCACTTTGCCAGCAGGGAGAGTAATGTATCGGGGCCATATACATGTAGGCAAACACATGCATGTGTATTTATACTTTGGGGTGCACACCCTAATGCAATAGGCTGCACACACCTATGGGCGGTGTAGGTGGAAGCGGCGGTGGAGGAGGACGAGGTAGCCAACACTGCTTTTTTTCAGTCATTTTAAATGAGGGTACACCCCAAAAGAGTGAGAAAGAGCAAAAATAGAACAATGGCTGGGTAAGGTCGGTATCCATCGCTATTCTGCACAAGGTACGGAAAAGTCCTGTGGGATCCATGCCTGGTTCATTTTAATGAACGTGAGCTTGTCCACATTGTCTCTGGACAGGCGGCTGCGCTTGTCTGTGATAACGCCCCCAGCCGTGCTAAATACTCGTTCAGATAATACACTGGCTGCAGGGCACGCCAGCACCTCCAAGGCGTAAAGGGCAAGCTCAGGCCATGTGCCCAATTTGGAGACCCAGAAGTTGAAGGGGGCAGACCCGTCATTCACTACATGTAGGCGTGTGCACACATACTGCTCCACCATGTTGGTGAAATGCTGCCTCCTGCTAAGACGTTCCATATGAGCTGCTGGTGCTGCTGTTTGTTGTGGCGTGCTGACAAAGCTTTTCCACATTTCGTCCATGCTAACCCTGCCTTCTGAGGTGCTGGCGGTGCCCTGGTTGCGTTGGCGACCTCTTCCTCCTCCTCCTCCTCCTCTGCCTTGTGCTTCCACTGTGGCCCCGCTGTCAGGTGGGAATGCCAGCAGCATCGCGTCTACCAGCGTGCGCTTGTACTCGCACATCTTGCGATCACGCTCCAGTGAGTGAATTAAGGACGGTACGTTGTCCTTGTAACGGGGATCCAGCAGCGTGGCCACCCAGTAATCAGCACAAGTTAGAATGTGGGCAACTCGGCGGTCGTTGTGGAGACACTGCAGCATGTAATCGCTCATGTGTGCCAGGCTGCCCAGAGGCAACGAAAGGCTGTCTTCTGTGGGAGGTGTATCGTCTGTGTCCTCTGTATCCCCCCAGCCACGCACCAGCGATGGCCATGAGCTGGCCTGGGGGCCACCCTGCTGTGAACATGGTTCATCTCCTCCTCCACATCTCCTCCTCCTCATCCTCCAGAACTGTGCCCCTGCTGGACAATTGTGTCCCTGGCGTTTGTGTGTGCAGGAACCCACCCTCGGAGCCCCTTGTGAATGACTGCCCTGAAAGCCTTGGAAATGTTACCTCTTCATCCTCCTCCTCCTCCTCCTCATCCTGTGCCACATCCTCTTCCATCATCGCCCAAATTGTTTTTTGAAGGAGGCATAGAAGTGGGATAGTTAAGCTGACAACGGCGTCATCGGCACTGGCCATGTTGGCGGAGTACTCAAAACAGCGCAACAAGGCACACAGGTCTCGCATAGAGGCCCAGTTATTGGTGGTGAAGTGGTGCTGTTCCGCAGAGCGACTCACGCGTGCGTGCTGCAGCTGAAACTCCACTATGGCCTGCTGCTGCTCTCACAGTCTTTCCAGCATGTGCAAGGTGGAGTTCCACCTTGTGGGCACGTCACATATGAGGCGGTGAGCGGGAAGGCCGAAGTTACGCTGCAGCGCTGACAGGCGAGCAGCAGCAGGGTGAGAATGCCGAAAGTGCGCACAGACGGCCCACACTTTCTGCAGCAGCTCTGACATATCGGGGTAATTTTTAAGGAACCTCTGCACCACCAAATTCAGCACATGCGCCAGGCAAGGGAAGTGCGTAAAACCGGCTAGGCCCAGAGCTGCTATGAGATTTCGCCCGTTATCGCACACCACCAGGCCGGGCTTGAGGCTTGCTGGCAGCAACCACTCATTTGTCTGCTGTTCCATGCTCCTCCAGAACTCCTGCGCGGTGTGTGGTTTTTCCCCCAAACAGGCAAGTTTTAAAACTGCCTGCTGTCGTTTACCCCTGGCCGTGCTGAAGTTGGTGGTGAAGGTGTTACGCTGACAGGATGAGGAGGCGGTAGAGGATGAGGAAGCGGAGTAGGAGGAGTTAGGAACAGGAGGCAAACTGAAGCGCCCTGCAATCCTCGGTGGTGGAAGGACATGCGCCAAATTGCTATCCGCCTCAGGCCCAGCTGCCACTGCATTTACCCAGTGTGCCGTTAGGGAGATATAACGCCCCTGACCGTGCTTACTGGTCCACGTATCGGTAGTTAGGTGGACCTTGGCACAGATGGCGTTGCGCAGTGCACACCTGATTTTTTCCCCCACTTGGTTGTGCAGGGAAGGGATGGCTTGCCTGGAAAAGTAGTGGCGGCTGGGCACGACGTACTGTGGGACAGCCACCGACATAAGGTTTTTAAAACTGTGCGTCTCCACCAGACGGAATGACAGCATTTCAAAGGCCAAGAATTTTGAAATGCTGGCATTCAGGGCCAGGGATCGCAGGTTGGTAGGGGGGTACTTCCTCTTCCTCTCAAGTGTTTGGGAGATGGAAATCTGAACTCTTCCACGGGACATTGTGGAGATGGTTGGTGACCCAGGTGGTGGTGTTGCTGACAGATCGTCTGTTTGCGGGGTGGCAGGTGCCGGTATCACTACAGATGTGGATGGAGAGGCCGAGACTGCAGCAGAAGAGGAAGCAGGAGGAGCCAGAGACGTTTCTTGGTTTTGAAGGTGTCTACTCCACTGCAGCTCGTGCTTTGCACTTAGATGCCTGATCATGCAGGTTGTGCTCAGGTTGAGAAGGTTTATGCCTCGCTTCAGGCTCTGATTGCACAGGGTGCAAACCACTCGTGTCCTGTCATCAGCACATTTTCTAAAGAACTTCCACGCTAGAGAACTCCTTTGAGCTGACTTTGGTGCGCTCGTTCCCTTGCTGCGTTGGGCAGTAGCAGGCGTAGTGTCTAGGGCATGGCCGCTCCGCTTCTGCACCCTGCTCCCTCTTCTGCTGTGCTGGTGGCTCTGTGCGACCACCGCCTCTTCCTCCAAACTACTCAGGTCACCTGCATGACCTTCATTCCATGTGGGGTCGAAGACCTCATCGTCCTCCACATCATCTTCCACCCAGTCTTCACCCCTGCCCTCCTTGTCGGTCTCCACAATTCTGAATGCCGCAGCAGTTGGCACCTGCGTTTCGTCATCATCGGAGACGTGCTGCGATGGTCCTTCCATGTACTCATCTTGAGAAATAAGTGGTTGGGCATCGCTGCACTCAATATCTTCCACTTCTGGGGCAGGGCTAGGTGGATGGCCCTGGGAAACCCTGCTGACAGAGTCCTCAAAAAGAAGAAGAGACTGCTGTATGACTTGGGGCTCAGACTGCTTGCCTGATTTGCAAGGGGGTGAGGTGAAAGACGGTTGGACATTGGCTGCAGGTGCCAACTCTGACCTTTCTGCAGTAGACTGGGTGGGAGACAATGTGAAGGAACTGGAGGCACTGTCAGCAACCCAATCTACTATCGCCTCTACTTGTTCTGGCCTCATCACTTCTAGAGGCGTATGATGCCCTACCAAATACCTCTGCAGGTTCTGTCGCCTACTCACATTTGAGGAAGGTGTTTCACTTGTGCGTGTAGCTGGCACAGATCGACCACGTCCTCTCCTTGCAACAGGAGCTCTACCAGCAGCACCATGACCCAGGCCACGGCCCCTATTTGACGGTCTCCTCATATTTCTGTAATTTATGATCTTGCCCTAGAAAGGTGTTTATTGAATAGCGGAACAAAACAACAACAGTATCGCACGGGTGTATCTCACAGTCAAATATGCAAACTATGCCGCAATTTAATTTTTTTTACCCCAAAAGGGTGTATATTGAATAGCGGAATAGGAAAAAGGATAAAAAACTGTGTATTTCCCACGTACAAACACAGACTAGGCCCCGATTAAAATTTTTTGTACCCTAAAGGGAGGATGAGGAAGAGGAGTAGGAGGAGTTGGGAACAAGAGGCAAATTGAAGCGCCCTGCAATCCTTGGCGGTGGAAGGAAATGCGTCAAACAAATTTAAAAGGTGTATCTCACACGTACCCATACAGACTATGCCGTAATTTAATTTTTTACACTCCAATAGGGTGTATATTGAATAGCGGAATAGGAAAAATTTTATAATACGGTGTATCTCACACGTACAAACACAGACTAGGCCCTGATTACAATTTTTTGTACCCTAAAGGCAGGATGAGGAAGAGGAGTAGGAGGAGTTGGGAACAGGAGGCAAACTGAAGCGCCCTGCAATCCTCGGCGGTGGAAGGAGATGCGCCAAACAAATTTAAAAAGGTGTATCTCACATGTACCGATACAGACTATGCCGTAATTTAATTTTTTACACTCAAACAGGGTGTATATTGAATAGCGGAATAGGAAAAATTTTACAAAACGGTGGTGTATCTCACACGTACAAACCCAGACTAGGCCCCCGATTACTATTTTTTGTACCCCCAAAGGCAGGATGAGAAGTAGGAGGAGTTCGGAACAGGCAGGAGGCACACTGAAGCAACCTGCAATCCTCGGCGGTATGAGATGCGCCCCAAAAATTGGAAAGGTGTATCTCACACGTACCGACACAGACTATCCCGCAATTTAATTGTTTTTACCCCAAAGGTGTAGATTGAATAGCGGAATAGAAAATATGATATCAAAAGGTGTATGTATCTCACACGTACCGACACAGACTATCCCGCAATTTCATTGTTTTTACTCCAAAGGTGTAGATTGAATAGCGGAATAGAAAATATGATATCAAAAGGTGTATGTATCTCACACGTACCGACACAGACTATCCCGCAATTTAATTGTTTTTACCCCAAAGGTGTAGATTAAATAGCGGAATAGAAAATATTATCAAAAGGTGTATGTATCTCACACGTACAGAACCAGACTAGGCCCCGATTACTAATTTTGTACTCCCAAAGGCAGGATGAGGAGTAGGAGGAGTTCGGAACAGGCAGGAGGCACACTGAAGCACCCTGCAATCCTCGGCGGTATGAGATGCGCCCCAAAAATTGGAAAGGTGTATCTCACACGTACTGACACAGACTATCCCGCAATTTAATTGTTTTTACTCCAAAGGTGTAAATTGAATAGCGGAATAGAAAATATGATATCAAAAGGTGTATGTATCTCACACGTACCGACACAGACTATCCCGCAATTTAATTGTTTTTACCCCAAAGGTGTAGATTAAATAGCGGAATAGAAAATATTATCAAAAGGTGTATGTATCTCACACGTAGAGACCCAGACTAGGCCTAAATTACTATTTTTTGTACCCCCAAAGGCAGGATGAGGAGTAGGAGGAGTTCGGAACAGGCAGGAGGCACACTGAAGCACCCTGCAATCCTTGGCAGTATGAGATGCGCCCCAAAAATTGGAAAGGTGTATCTCACACGTACCGACACAGACTATCCCGCAATTTAATTGTTTTTACTCCAAAGGTGTAGATTGAATAGCGGAATAGAAAATATTATATCAAAAGGTGTATGTATCTCACACGTACCGACACAGACTATCCCGCAATTTCATTGTTTTTACTCCAAAGGTGTAGATTGAATAGCGGAATAGAAAATATGATATCAAAAGGTGTATGTATCTCACACGTACCGACACAGACTATCCCGCAATTTAATTGTTTTTACTCCAAAGGTGTAGATTAAATAGCGGAATAGAAAATATTATCAAAAGGTGTATGTATCTCACACATACAGAACCAGACTAGGCCCCGATTACTATTTTTTGTACCCCCAAAGGCAGGATGAGGAGTAGGAGGAGTTCGGAACAGGCAAGAGGCACACTGAAGCACCCTCGAATCCTCGGCAGTATGAGATGCACCCCAAAAATTGGAAAGGTGTATCTCACACATACCGATACAGACTATCCCGCAATTTAATTGTTTTTACCCAAAGGTGTAGATTGAATAGCGGAATAGAAAATATGATATAAAATTGGTGATTTATCAATAGCACATGTGAACAGCAGTTTCTTATATCAGTCAGCTCTGCTGCAGGCTATGGAGGGAAAAAAAAAAGAAAATTCCCCTTTTAAGTTTGTAATTTTTAACTAGATTAGTACAGACTATGCCACAATTTAATTTTTTTTAACCCAAGGGTGTATATTGAATAGTGGAATAGAAAAAAGTGTATAACTTTTGAAATCACTCAATAATAGCACATGTGTGAACACAGCAGTGTATTATCACAGTCAGCACAGCAGCACTGAAGGAAAAACGCTGCACACAACTGACTGATAAAAAAATACTTTTTTCTCCCTCCTCCTCAGTGGGCAAAAAGATTGTGTTCACACCACCCCACACACAGCAAAATCGATTGTAGAACACTGACCCTAAATATCTCCAGCCTCGCCCTAAAATGCCTATATCTCGCCCTGCATGCAGCACTCCGACCTGTCCCTCAATTCTTTTCGGACACAATATGATTTTTTGCCTGTCTGTCCCTAATCAGCAGCCAGCACGTATGATGTGTGCTCTGTCCCTGTACTACAGCATAATGACGCAGCGGCGCTCGGTCTCGAACTTATAAAGACTCGGTCACATGCTTCAGATGGCCAATCACAGCTACTAATACATTTGTAGGCATGGCTGGGATGGCTTAAGGCACACCAGTTAAACGCTTGTTGATTGGCTGTTGAAAGCCCGCCAATAGAGTTGAGCGGACACCTGGATGTCCGTGTTCGACGGGTTCGGCCAAACTTTAAAAAAAAGTCCGGGTCCGTGTCCCGGACTTTTGCCGAACGTTTCCCGGACACCGAACCCCATTGAAGTCAATGGGGACCTGAACTTTCAGGCACTAAAATGGCTCTAAAACACCAAAGGAAAGGGCTAGAGTGCTGCAAATGGCAGCAAAACGTAATTAAGAGCATGGCAAGTGCTCTGCAAACAAATGTGGATAGGGAAATAACTTAAAACAACAAAAAAAAACAGAAAAATAAAACAATGTTCTTCATCTCTGAAGGACGAGGCCCATATGGAGTAGGAGGGAGGTTGAGGTGGTGGTGGATGTGGCGGTGTCATATGCGTGCGCACAGGGTGTGCCGGGTGTGCCTGGGCACACCCTAATCACCTAGGGCACATAACATTATCACTCTGTTTGCCAGTGAGGAGATGGGAAAGATCTCCCTCGGACCTGCTCTGCTCTATTTCTCTTTGCCAGCAGGGAGAGTAATGTATCGGGGCCATGTACATGTAGGCAAACACATGCATGTGTATTTCAACTTTGGGGTGCACACCCTAATGCAATACGCTGTGCACACCTATGGGCGGTGTAGGTGGAAGCGGCGGTGGAGGAGGACCAGGGCCGGATTAAGAGCATCATGGGCTTGGTGCTGATGATTTTGAAGGGCCTTAAGGGCCGTGCCTTGGCATGCACCCAGAGGAGGAAGGGTGCAGCCATGCATGCCTAATTCAACATGGGATGCTGTCTCTGAAGCCCATAAACACATCCATGCATCCCTCCTTGTCCGGCCTTCGCGCTGTGTGGGGAGGTTCTGAGGGTGCTGCCTGGGGAAGCGAGCATAGAAGCCAGACTTCTGTGTTTACAAGTGACAGAAGAGCGGTAACAGTGAATATGGCCAACCCGGGGCCTATATAAAAGGTAGGGGCCTGGAGCTGCAGCTCCAATAGCCCCTACGTTAATCTGGCCCTGAGGAGGACGAGGTAGCCAACACTGCTTCTTTTCACAAATTTTAAATGAGGGTACACCCCAAAAGAGTGAGAAAGAGCAAAAATGGAACAATGGGTGGGTAAGGTCGGTATCCATTGCTATTCTGCACAAGGTACAGAAAAGTCCCGTGGGATCCATGCCTGGTTCATTTTAATGAACGTGAGCTTGTCCACATTGTCTCTGGACAGGCGGCTGCGCTTGTCTGTTATAACGCCCTCAGCCGTGCTAAATACCCGTTCAGATAATACACTGGCTGCAGGGCACGCCAGCACCTCCAAGGCGTAAAGGGCAAGCTCAGGCCATGTGCCCAATTTGGAGACCCAGAAGTTGAAGGGGGCAGACCCGTCATTCACTACATGTAGGCGTGTGCACACATATTGCTCCACCATGTTGGTAAAATGCTGCCTCCTGCTAAGACGTTCCATATGAGCTGCTGGTGCTGCTGTTTGTTGTGGCGTGCTGACAAAGCTTTTCCACATTTCGGCCATGCTAACCCTGCCTTCTGAGGTGCTGGCGGTGCCCTGGTTGCATTGGCGACCTCCTCCTCCTCCTCTGCCTTGTGCTTCCACTGTGGCCCCGCTGTCAGATGGGAATGCCAGCAGCATCGCGTCTACCAGCGTGCGCTTGTACTCGCGCATCTTGCGATCGCGCTCCAAAGAGTGAATTAAGGACGGTACGTTGTCCTTGTAACGGGGATCCAGCAGCGTGGCCACCCAGTAATCAGCACAAGTTAGAATGTGGGAAACTCGGCGGTCGTTGTGGAGACACTGCAGCATGTAATCGCTCATGTGTGCCAGGCTGCCCAGAGGCAACGAAAGGCTGTCCTCTGTGGGAGGTGTATCGTCCGTGTCCTCTGTATCCCCCCAGCCACGCACCAGTGATGGCCATGAGCTGGCCTGGGTGCCACCCTGCTGTGAACATGGTTCCATCTCCTCCTCCAGCTCCTCCTCCTCCTCATCCTCCAGAACTGTGCCCCTGCTGGACAATTGTGTCCCTGGCGTTTGTGTGTGCAGGAACCCACCCTCTGAGCCCCTTGCGAATGACTGCCCTGAAAGCCTTGGAAATGTTACCTCTTCATCCTCCTCCTCCTCCTCCTCCTCATCCTGTGCCACATCCTCTTCCATCATCGCCCGAATTGTTTTTTCAAGGAGGCATAGAAGTGGGATAGTTAAGCTGAGAACGGCGTCATCGCCACTGGCCATGTTGGTGGAGTACTCAAAACAGCGCAACAAGGCACACAGGTCTCGCATGGAGGCCCAGTTATTGGTGGTGAAGTGGTGCTGTTCCGCAGAGCGACTCACGCGTGCGTGCTGCAGCTGAAACTCCACTATGGCCTGCTGCTGCTCGCACAGTCTTTCCAGCATGTGCAAGGTGGAGTTCCACCTTGTGGGCACGTCACATATGAGGCGGTGAGCGGGAAGGCCGAAGTTATGCTGCAGCGCTGCCAGGCGAGCAGCAGCAGGGTGAGAACGCCGAAAGTGCGCACAGACGGCCCGCACTTTCTGCAGCAGCTCTGACATATCGGGGTAGTTTTTAAGGAACCTCTGCACCACCAAATTCAGCACATGCGCCAGGCAAGGGATGTGCGTCAAACCGGCTAGGCCCAGAGCTGCTATGAGATTTCGCCCATTATCGCACACCACCAGGCCGGGCTTGAGGCTCGCTGGCAGCAACCACTCATTTGTCTGCTGTTCCATGCTCCTCCACAACTCCTGCGCGGTGTGTGGTTTGTCCCCCAAACAGGCAAGTTGTAAAACTGCCTGCTGTCGTTTACCCCTGGCCGTGCTGAAGTTGGTGGTGAAGGTGTTACGCTGTCCGGATGAGGAGGCGGTAGAGGATGAGGAAGTGGAGTAGGATGAGTTAGGAACAGGAGGCAAACTGAAGCGCCCTTGTAATGTTCCGGTACCTTTGGTACCCTAAATTACACTTTCCACAAGTGTATGCGCCCCACCATTTACTTTTGGAAAGGTGCGCATACACCTTTAAGACTGGAGCTGTCATCACCCAGCGCCGGACTAGATGGCTATTTAAATCGCTGGTTCTCACTCACATGTGTTCGTTCAAACACCCTTACCTGGATGCTAACCTTGCTTGAAGCTTCCATGCTTGCAAGCTTACCTCGCTGACGGAACCTCGCTGCGCTGATCCCTGTATCCCGCTACTGGATCATCCGCCTCTCCTGAACCACCCTTCGGCTGTATCGCTAATAGTGCTAAGTACCCCGCAGGGGAATTCTCTATAAACTTATACTAAGCTTACACTATCTAGCTCTGCATAGTAAAGACTGTTTATCACATCTGCATAACTAGATTGCTAGCTCTTGAGACTACTGCTACTTTTCTGCACTGGGTTGATCTCTTTTGTATGTCCACCTGCTATTCTGTCATCTGCTACCATACAACATTGCTAAACCTTCCTGCATCCATCTGCTACTGTCTCACCTTCAAGTGTCTATCACCTACCACCTCCACTCAACCTATCCCTCAACCTTCATCATTGTGTTACCACATACATAAAGTCACTCTAGGAACCAGCTTGCTAATTGTGTGTATTTACTGGCTGAAATAAGACCTTCCACACATGATGAGTCATTGAGGTTGGGAATGGTATCTCAGCATATCTCTTACATGACTACTGACGTGGAACTATTTCTGCAGCTGAAAATCCACACCATATAAGAAACGCAGGAGCGTTACAGCCCTGCAATCCTCGGTGGTGAAAGGACATGCGCCAAATTGCTATCCGCCTCAGGCCCATCCGCCACTGCATTTACCCAGTGTGCCGTTAGGGAGATATAACGCCCCTGACCATGCTTACTGGTCCACGTATCGGTAGTTAGGTGGACCTTGGCACAGATGGCGTTGCGCAGTGCACACCTGATTTTTTCCCCCCACTTGGTTGTGCAGGGAAGGGATGGCTTGCCTGGAAAAGTAGTGGCGGCTGGGCACGACGTACTGTGGGACAGCTACCGACATAAGCTTTTTAAAACTGTGCGTCTCCACCAGACGGAATGACAGCATTTCAAAGGCCAATAATTGTGAAATGCTGGCATTCAGGGCCAGGGATCGTGGGTGGGTAGGGGGGTACTTCCTCTTCCTCTCAAGTGTTTGGGAGATGGAAAGCTGAACGCTTCCACGGGACATTGTGGAGATGGTTGTTGGTGACCCAGGTGGTGGTGTTGCTGACAGATCGTCTGTTTGCGGGGTGGCAGGTGCCGGTATGACTACAGATGTGGCTGGAGCGGCCGAGACTGCAGCAGAAGAGGAAGCAGGATGAGCCAGAGACGTTTCTTGGTTTTGAAGGTGTGTACTCCACTGCAGCTCGTGCTTTGCACTTAGATGCCTGATCATGCAGGTTGTGCTCAGGTTGAGAAGGTTTATGCCTCGCTTCAGGCTCTGATTGCACAGGGTGCAAACCACTCGTGTCCTTTCATCAGCACATTTTCTAAAGAACTTCCACGCTAGAGAACTCCTTTGAGCTGACTTTGGTGCGCTCGTTCCCTTGCTGCGTTGGGCAGTAGCAGGCGTAGTGTCTAGGGCACGGCCGCTCCACTTCTGCACCCTGCTCCCTCTTCTGCTGTGCTGGTGGCTCTGTGCGACCACCGCCTCTTCCTCCAAACTACTCAGGTCACCTGCATGACGTTCATTCCATGTGGGGTCGAGGACCTCATCGTCCTCCACATCATCTTCCACCCAGTCTTCACCCCTGCCCTCCTTGTCGGTCTCCACAATGCTGAACGCCGCAGCAGTTGGCACCTGCGTTTCGTCATCATCGGAGACGTGCTGTGATGGTCCTTCCATGTACTCATCTTGAGAAATAAGTGGTTGGGCATCGCTGCACTCAATCTCTTCCACTTCTGGGGCAGGGCTAGGTGGATGGCCCTGGGAAACCCTGCTGACAGAGTCCTCAAAAAGAATAAGAGACTGCTGTATGGCTTGGGGCTCAGACTGCTTGCCTGATTTGCAAGGGGGTGAGGTGAAAGACGGTTGGACATTGGCTGCAGGTGCCAACTCTGACCTCTCTGCATTAGACTGGGTGGGAGACAATGTGAAGGAACTGGAGGCACTGTCAGCAGCAAACCAATCTACTATCGCCTCTCTGTGTTCTGGCCTCATCACTTCTAGAGGCGTATGATCATGCCCTACCAAATACTGATGCAGGTTCTGTCGCCTACTCACACTTGAGGAAGGTGTTTCACTTGTGCGTGTAGCTGGCACAGATCGACCACGTCCTCTCCTTGCAACAGGAGCTCTACCAGCAGCACCACGACCCAGGCCACGGCCCTTATTTGATGGTCTCCTCATATTTCTGTAATTTAAGATCTTGCCCTAGAAAGGTGTTTATTGAATAGCGGAACAAAAGAACAACAGTATCGCACGGGTGTATCTCACAGTCAAATATGCAAACTATGCCGCAATTTAATGTTTTTTACACCAAAAGGGTGTATATTGAATAGCGGAATAGGATAAAAAACTGTGTATCTCACATGTACAAACACAGACTAGGCCCGATTAAATTTTTTTGTACCCTAAAGGGAGGATGAGGAAGAGGAGTAGGAGGAGTTGGGAACAGGAGGCAAACTGAAGTGCCCTGCAATCCTTGGCGGGGGAAGGAGATGTGCCAAACTAATTTAAAAGGTGTATCTCACACGTACCGATACAGACTATGCCGTAATTTAATTTTTTACACTCCAAAAGGGTGTATATTGAATAGCGGAATAGGAAAAATTTTATAATACGGTGTATCTCACACGTACAAACACAGACTAGGCCCCGATTACAATTTTTTGTACCCTAAAGGCAGGATGAGGAAGAGGAGTAGGAGGAGTTGGGAACAGGAGGCAAACTGAAGCGCCCTGCAATCCTTGGCGGGGGAAGGAGATGCGCCAAACAAATTTAAAAGGTGTATCTCACACGTACCGATACAGACTATGCCGTAATTTAATTTTTTACACTCCAAAAGGGTGTCTATTGAATAGCGGAATAGGAAAATTTTTATAATACGGTGTATCTCACACGTACAAACACAGACTAGGCCCCGCCGATTACAATTTTTTGTACCCTAAAGGCAGGATGAGGAAGAGGAGTAGGAGGAGCAGGCAGGAGGCAGACTGAAGCACCCTCAAAACCTCGGCAGTATGAGATGCGCCCCAAAAATTGGAAAGGTGTATCTCACACGTACCGACACAGACTATCACGCAATTTAATTGTTTATACCCAAAGGTTTTAATCAAATAGCGGAATAGAAAATATGATCAAAAAAAAAGTGTATGTATATCACACGTACACAACCACACTAGGCCCCAATTACTATTGTTTGTACCCCTAAAAGGATGGATGAGGAGTAGGAGGAGTATGGAACAGGCAGCACCCTCAAATCTTCAGAAGTATGAGATGAACCCCAAAAACTTGGAAAGGTGGATCTCACACGTACCGACACAGACTATCCCGCAATTTAATTGATCCCCAAAGGTTTTTATTGAATAGCGGAATAGGAAATATGATCAAAAAAAGTGTATGTATCTCACACGTACACAACCACACTAGGCCCCAATTACTATTGTTTGTACCCCTAAAAGGATGGATGAGGAGTAGGAGGAGTATGGAACAGGCAGCACCCTCAAATCTTCAGAAGTATGAGATGAACCTCAAAAACTTGGAAAGGTTGATCTCACACGTACCGACACAGACTATCCCGCAATTTAATTGATCCCCAAAGGTTTTTTATTGAATAGCGGAATAGGAAATATGATCAAAAAAAGTGTATGTATCTCACACGTACACAACCACACTAGGCCCCAATTACTATTGTTTGTACCCCTAAAAGGATGGATGAGGAGTAGGAGGAGTATGGAACAGGCAGCACCCTCAAATCTTCAGAAGTATGAGATTGTGTTCACTGTACCCCACAAAGATTGTGTTCACTGCACTCCAAAAAGATTGTGTTCACTGCACCCCAAAATGATTTTGTTCACTGCACCCCAAAAAGATTGTGTTCACTGCACCCCACAAAGATTGTGTTCACTGCACCCCAAAAGGATTGTGTTCACTGCACCCCAAAAGGATTGTGTTCACTGCACCCCACAAAGATTGTGTTCACTGTACCCCAAAAAGATTGTGTTCACTGCACCCCAAAAGGATTGTGTTCACTGCACCCCACAAAGATTGTGTTCACTGCACCCCAAAAAGATTGGGTTCACTGCACCCCACAAAGATTGTGTTCACTGCACCCCAAAATGAATTTGTTCACTGCACCCCACAAAGATTGTGTTCACTGTACCCCAAAAAGATTGTGTTCACTGCACCCCAAAAGGATTGTGTTCACTGCACCCCACAAACATTGTGTTCACTGCACCCCACAAACATTGTGTTCACTGCACCCCAAAAGGATTGTGTTCACTGCACCCCACAAAGATTGTGTTCACTGCACCCCACAAAGATTATGTCCACTGCACCCCAAAAGGATTGTGTTCACTGCACCCCAAAAGGATTGTGTTCACTGCACCCCAAAAAGATTGTGTTCACTGCACCCCACAAAGATTGTGTTCACTGCACCCCACAAAGATTATGTTCATTGCACCCCAAAAGGATTGTGTTCACTGCACCCCACAAAGATTGTGTTCACTGCACCCCACAAAGATTGTGTTCAATGCACCCCAAAAGGATTTTGTTCACTGCACCCCACAAAGATTGTGTTCACTGCACCCCACAAAGATTGTGTTCACTGTACCCCACAAAGATTGTGTTCACTGCACCCCAAAAAGATTGTGTTCACTGCACCCCACAAAGATTATGTTCACTGCACCCCAAAAGGATTGTGTTCACTACACGCCACAAAGATTGTGTTCACTGCACCCCACAAAGATTGTGTTCAATGCACCCCAAAAGGATTTTGTTCACTGCACCCCACAAAGATTGTGTTCACTGCACCCCACAAAGATTATGTTCACTGCACCCCAAAAGGATTGTGTTCACTGCACCCCACAAAGATTGTGTTCACTGCACCCCAAAAGGATTTTGTTGACTGCACCCCAAAAAGATTGTGTTCACTGCACCCCAAAAGGATTGTGTTCACTGCACCCCAAAAAAGATTGTGTTCACTGCAGCCCACACACAGCAAAATGGATTTTAGTTTGTAGAACACACTTTCCCTAAAAATCAGCAAACTCTATCCCTAACAGGATTGATAAGAGATCGTTCGTAGATCGGGACTGAGTGCAGAGTGCAGACCCCACCCCACACAGCAATATCGATTGTAGTTTGTAGAACACACTTTCCCTAATTTAAGAGATTGTCTCTTAAGTATGTCCACCATATAAACTCTTAGAAACCGGGAATGCTCTCCTAGGTATTAAAAGACTTGAGCTCTCCCATAGGTAACTCCCTTAAGACTGGAGGTGGATAACCAGATATAATCCCTGTGGGATCTCATTGGATTCAAGAGGGTTACGCCAGCCCCGAGTGAATAAGTAAGAGTACAGACATAAGAAATAGACTTACACAAAAGGAACTAATATGTCTAAAATTAAGAATAAACAGACAAAGGAGATGACAGGTAAACCTGCAAAAATCACGGCCAGCCCTGGGACTATCAAAATGTACATGACACAGAAGGGAAAGGACAAAATGGAACATCTGAAGATCAACCAGGGGTAAGATCAAAACAAACCAGTGAAGGAAACAAAAAGACAAAAGGTACAAAGGCATCAGGAGCACAAGGAGAGGAGAACCTAGAACGGTCCAGTGAGAGCATACAAACAACAGAGGACATTGAACTTGGGAAGGAAGAAGACAAAAGAGGGAAGGACCAACCCCCGACAAAATCAGAAATGATGGAAATGTTCTCGAACCTGGATAGATCAATTAAAACCGAAATGGCCATCTTATATAGAGACCTGGGTCACACACTGATAAGAGTAGAGGAAACTGAAATGAAGATAAACACCCATGGGAAAAAGCTATCTAAATTAAAAGAACAAATGAAGAAATTGCAATTTGAACAGAGGAATATTCTCTATAAGATGGAGGACCAAGAGAATAGAAATAGAAGGAAAAATTTGCGGATCAGAGGACTACCGGAAAAAGATAAAGATGAAAAATTACAGCAAATGCTTGAAAGCGTACTCAATCCGATCCTTGGAAATCCTATAACAGATAAAATAGAATTCGAAAGGGTACACAGAATACGGAAACCTTTAAACGCCCCGAAAGAAAAACCAAGAGACGTGATAGCGAGATTTCATAAATATGAAGTGAGAGCGCAAATCTGGGAAAAAATGAGAGACAGACCACTAATGAGATATGAGGGAGAAGACTTACAAATTTTTCCAGACCTCTCACAGGAAACACTCAATAGAAAACGCATATTAAAACCGGTGGTGGAAGAGTTAAAGAAACAAAATATACAGTACTTTTGGAGCCACCCGCTGGGACTGGGGGTACGAAGAGAAGGTAAGACAGCTATACTGAGGTTCCCTGAAGACATCCCAACCTTCTGTGAGACTCTCAAGATACCGGAAATAGATATCCCAGGATGGACAGACCAAGGAATCTCCGAGGAAGAATTAGAGGAAGAAACTCAGAGGCAGGAGAAGAAAAAGAAGGACTTAAAAACCAAAGAAAAAAGAATTTAAGAGCAAGAGAGCAGACTGCGGGAGTTGGGAGTGAGGGAGGGGGGGTAGCGGGGGAGGGTGGAGGAGGAAGGAGGGGAAAATAAGCAGAATTCTAAAAAGGATGGCCTCAGAGCGGGATAGCAGGCAGAACCCTCTTTTCCAAATATGGGAAGGAGGGAAGGGAAGGGCGAGCAAAGGCAGAGCTCAACCCTGGGAGCATAGGCGGCTCTCTAATTAGGCAATTTAGGCGGTCGCCTAAGGCCTCGCACCTACAGGGGACTCGCGGCCAGTGGTGGAGCGACAACATTTAGAAGGGTGCAGTCAGGGAAATCTCCCAAGTAAAATATTGTTTTAGATCCTCGGATATAAAAGTTGCAGCAGTGTGCTGCAGTCCCTTCACTGCGGTTGCCAGGTGTCTGTTGTCCGCTGACACTTACCCCGCCTTCTCTGCCTGGGGATTGGCCGTCTGATCATGTAATCCTAAGATGTGGAGGAATCGGTGGGCGTGTACCTGCATCAGTAGGAAGTGA
This sequence comes from Pelophylax lessonae, assembly GCF_965119305.1. Classification (NCBI taxonomy): domain Eukaryota; kingdom Metazoa; phylum Chordata; class Amphibia; order Anura; family Ranidae; genus Pelophylax; species Pelophylax lessonae. Next base: position 555,670,870 of record NC_138772.1, read on the forward strand.
CTGCCCGGTCAGCTCACTCTGCTATCATCGGTTGTTGCTCCGGGAGGAGAGCTCTGCCATGGCCCAGGAACCAGGCCCCAACTTGTCACTCTGCAGGCTGGTCATAGATTTGTGGTGTCTACAACGCAAAGGGGGTGAGTAGCCCCAGGGAAGTTGGAAGAGTCTTAGAATGGTTGGTGGAGTAGGAGGAGGAGAAGAAGGCCCTGGGTGGCTGGGGGAGGAGAGGGTGGCTGGAAGAGAAGGAGAGGGTCCCTGGGTGGCTAGGGGAAAAGGAGAGGGGCGATGGGTGGCTAGGGGAAAAGGAGAGGGTCCCTGGGTGGCTAGGGGAAAAGGAGATGGTCCCTGGATGGCTAGGGGAAAAGGTGAGGGTCCCTGAGTGGCTGAAGGAGAAGAAGAGGGGCCCCTGGGTGGCTGGAGGATGAGAAAGAGAGGGCCCCTGAGTGGCTGGAGGAGAAGGAGAGGGGCCCCTGGGTGGCTGGAGGAAAAGGAGAGGGGCCCTGGGTGGCTGTGGAAGAAGGAGAGGGCCCCTGGGTGGCTGGGGGAGAAGGAGAGGGCCCCTGGGTGGCTGGGGGAGGAGGAGAGCCCCCCCTGTGACGCCAGAGTCAGTTGCCAGGGAAGAGAGTGGAGCTGAGCCAGTCCTGCATATCTGACATCAAAGCCAAACATGGTGGAAATGGAGCCCTTTGCCCTGCACAATAACAGCACCCAAGGTGGAAGGTGAGGGGTAGCGGGGCTGTGACATTATATAGCATATGGACTCTGTACATTATTGGTAGTTTTGGTTGGAGTTGTCCTTTAGATGTTTAACTCTATTGTTTTTCCCCCCAGCTGTAAGGGACTGAGGAATGACAACCCACTATGCTGGGACTTATAGTGCCCTAGAATGTGGAGGACTGAGGAATCCTCAGTCCCTCACAGAGGGCACTACAAGTTCCAGAATAGCAGGCTGCCATGCCTTAGTCCCCACAGAGGGCACTACAAGTCCAAGCATAGCAGGCTTCCATTCCTCAGGGGGGAATGGCAGTGCACTATACTGGAATTTACAGTGCCCTCTGTGGGAACTCAGGTATGGCAGCCTTCTGCAGTGGGACTTGTCATGCCCTTGACTGTGGCGGACTGGAGAAGGGAAGTGTAAGGGGGTCTCTGGAAACTCTGATGCAAGGGGGAGCTTTAGTGACCACAGAGTTCCCTTTTACACCAGCTTTCCTCCCCAAATCAGGGTTCCCAGAACTCTCCTTACATCAGAGTCTCCAGCATTCCCCCTTAAATCGGGGGTTCCCAGAACTCCCCTTCCTTCAGAGTCCCCAAAATTCCTCCTAAATCAGGGTTCCCAGAACTCCTCTTACATCAGTCTTCAGAGTTCCCTCTTACAGTGTAAGGGGGAAACTCTGGAGACTCTGATGTAAAGGGGGCTCTATGAAATTTGATTTAAGAGGGGGACTCTAATGTAAAGAGGAATTCTGTGGACTCTGATGTAAGGAGGAGATACTGGGGGGAATCTGATTTAAAGGAGAACTCTTATGTAAGGGGGGACACTGAACTCTGATGTAAGGAGGGACTCAGGGAATCATGAATTATAGGGAAATGCTGGGGACTGTGATGTAAAAGCAGACATATATATATATATATATATATATATATATATATATATATATACATACATACCCGATGTTTAATGATCTTTGATTAAAGTTTGATTGGTTAGAGAAAATTCTAGAAACTGTGAATTCATAGTACAAAGGTTAAGGCTCTTAATATATGCAATTTATACATTTATTTTTATCGCTTGAATTATCTTTCCCATTATGGGCGTGAGTGGGGCCTCATGTCCAAGTTTTGCCTTAGGCCTCACAAAGCCTAGAGCCGCCTCTGCCTGGGAGAATGTCGATTGAAATGGAGGGGAGGTAAATCGACTACCCTAGTTAAGGGGGAAAAGAGAACTAGGGCCCCGCTGGGATGGAAAACGGGAGAGGGGAGGGGGGAGGGGAGGGAGTGTAGGGGGGAGGGAGGGAAGGGGGAAGTAGTAAAATCATTAAGAAGAAAGTACTTTACCCATAGATTCAATTATTTCTTGCACCGAAAAAGGGAACATACTCTTGGAGATTTAACCCCAGGCAAACCTAGTAATCGAAAATGAGTGTAGTTAACTATTTATCATATAATGTACGTGGAATGAATTCACCCATAAAGAGACAAAAAATCTTAGGTGAAATTAAGTACCTAAAAGCAGATGTAATATTCCTGCAGGAGACCCATATTACGCATGACTCTAATATCAGATTTTATTCCCCTAGCCACCCTACTTGATTTTACGTAGACACATTTAAAAAAAAATCAAGTGGAGTAGCTATCGGCCTTGCTAGAGGGACTAGATTTAATCTAGAAGACAGGTTAGCCGACCCGGAGGGTAGATATCTCTTCCTGAAGGGGACGTTAAACGGAGAAGGGGTCACTTTAGTAAATATTTATAGCCCCAATGAAGGACAAATAGCCTTCCTGGGGAAAATTCTAGGGAAACTAACAAATTTTAAGAAAGGAGGGGTGATCTTGGCTGGGGACCTCAAGCTGAGCCTCGACCCAAAAATGGATAATACATCACGACACCAAAGGTGCTCGAATCATCAGACTAGGGAAATCAGGACAAAATTATATCAGAACCAACTTGCAGATATTTGGAGAATACTTAATCCTAAAGAGAGAGATTATACTTATTATTCAAATATACACAAGACATATTCCAGAATAGATTATTTCCTAATAGAACACCGATGGATCGAGAAAGTTTCAGAGGCAAAGGTTGGGATTAGGACCTGGTCAGATCACTCCCCGATTTCAGTAAAAATAAAAATGGGTAAAGAATTATCCAGAATGTCCACTTGGAAAATAAATGAGGAATTGATTAGAGACAAAAAATGGGGCAAGGAAATAGAAAAAGAACTGGAATTTTACTTTCAAACGAACGATACGGAGGAAACACCTAAAAACATTATATGGGAAGCACAAAAAGCATACATGCGGGGCATATTAATTTCAAAAGGAGCACAAAGGGTAAAAGAAAGATCGGAACAAAAAGATAGATTAATGAGAGAGATATATGAAATAGAACAAAAACAAAAAAAAACAATAACAACAACAATAAATAAAAAAGATCTAACCCCCCTGTTAGAAAGGAAAAAAGAAGAACTAAAAGAACTACTAGAACATGAAATTAGACAAGAATATAATAAAGTAGCGAGGGATAAATATGTGGAGGGTAACAAGATTGGAAAAAAACTAGCAAGAATTTTAAAGAAAAAAAAAACAATAAACTTCATAGACAAAATCAGAAATAGAGGGGGTGATTTGGTTTACTCATCCACTGAGCTAGCAGGGGAATTCCAAAAATTCTATGGTAATTTATACGCGGTAGGGGGGGGCAGGAAAACAAGAAGTAAACCCTGATAGAGAGGAGAAGATTAAAAAATATTTGGAAAAAGCAAGAATGAAAAAAATTGAGAAGGAAAAAATAACACTCCTTGAGGCCCCAATTACGGAACAAGAAATAGAAAATGCAATAAAAAACACTCCAGTGGGCAAAAGCCCAGGACCCGATGGCTTCACCATCAGCTATTATAAACAATATAAAGAACTTTTAATTCCAAGGTTAAGGGGGTATATGAACGGTCTGGGCTCCCAATTTGATATGAGTAGAGAAGCATTCCTAGCTTCGATTATAGTTATCTTAAAAGAAGAAAAAGACCCAACGTTGTGCTCAAGTTATAGGCCGATTTCTCTCTTGAACGCGGATACCAAGTTGTTCACGAAAATACTAGCAACTAGGATGAAAGGGCTGTTGGAGGACTGGATCCACGATGACCAGTCCGGCTTTACACCAGGGAGACAGGGGAAAGACAATGGGATTAGAACAATCCTATTGATAGATCAAATGTTAAGGAACAGAGACTCAAGTTTGATACTGTCGATTGATGCTGAAAAAGCATTCGACAGGGTCAACTGGGAGTTCATGCTGAGAACCCTAGAGGAAATGGGCATTGGTCCTAGAATGATGGCTTGGATCGGCACTTTATACAGTAGACCATCAGCAAAAATAAAAATAAACGGGACAATGTCCGAATCATTTGATATGTACAACGGAACAAGACAGGGTTGCCCCCTGTCTCCAATGTTGTTTGTGATATCATTGGAACCCCTGCTGGCAACAATAAGAAAATGCCCGGATATTAAAGGGGTGGTAGTTGGGGGGGTAGAGCACAAAGTGGCGGCTTTTGCCGACGACCTGTTGCTTTATGTCTCCAACCCAAGGATCTCCCTGCCAAACATAATTAAAATCTTTAAGCAATATGGAGAACTCTCAAATTTAAAAATTAACCAAACAAAGTCAGAAATATTAAATATTAAAATGAGCAGTCAAGAGAGAATCGGGCTAAAAACTGAATTTCCCTTTATTTGGAGAAATGAAGAGTTAAAATACTTAGGAATTAAATTAACACCTACACCAGAAAAATTATATACAGCCAATTTCATCCCATTACTGAACGATATAAAAGCAGAAATAAATAGACTAATCCCAAGAGCTATATCATGGATGGGTAGAATAAATGTAATAAAAATGACGATCCTCCCAAAAAGCTCATATAAGTTCCAAATGATACCAATTCAGATTCCAGAAGCATTTTTCAAGACACTAAAAGCACTTATAACTAAGTTTGTTTGGAAGCATAAAAAACCAAGGATAAAATACACAACACTAAGTAGAAGTAAAAACGAGGGGGGACTCGCACTACCAGACATTAAAAAATATTACCAGGCTTCAATTCTTACACGGGTGATGGAATGGGGGAAAAAAGAAAGCAGGAAAAATTGGGTGTCAAGGCTTACCTTTGTTGGGAGTCATTCAGGCAGAGATTTATGCTCACCCTTGCAAACAAACACAGACCAGGGTGACCAGGTAAGAAGCCACCTGGCCTGTGAGTTTGTGCACGGGGGCTGTTCAGGATAACCAGGTCCAAATACAGGCAAGGACTAGAGCAGGAGAACCGTCAGGTGAAGCCAGGGGTCAGATGCCGGAAACAAACAGGAATGCAGGAACTCAAACAACAGGAACCAAACCAGGAAACCAGAATCAATGAACTGACACTGCCCTTAGGGAGGGGCAGTGTCTTATACCTTGTTAATTAGGTATCAAATACAGCTGGAGAGTTACTGACAGGTCTGAGCCTCTGGTGAAATCCAGCCCCCTAGTGCTGCAGGCAATACAGGAATAAACAGGAGTTCTCCAAAGTCCTGAAGTGGCTCAGAGGCTAGTTTGCAGACTGGGAAACCAGAAGGACACAGGTTCAATACCTCTGAAAGGCACCAGTGGGGTGGCCACGCCTAGCCGTCTGGCGGGTACGACTAGAACCCTGACAGTACCCCCCCTTTAGGGACGCCCGCCGGGCGTGAACATTTTCCTCAGCAGGAGTGGAGCGTCTGGCACGCAATGCCTCCTCAAATAAACGCAAGTCTTTTTTGCAGACTACAGTACCATCAGAAGCATAGGTACAGTCTGGTGGTATATCTTCTTCGAGCAGGCTTGAAGTAGTGTTGGTACTAATAAGAACTGCATCTTCAGGAGACCGCGTTGCCTCTTCTGGGGCTTTAGACAGAAGTGTCACAGAGGTCACGTTATCAGGTACCTGAAGGACATTGGTGGTTTCAATCACAGTGGTCTGAGTACCTTTGGCCATAGACGAACATGAACTTGTGTGACAACAATGTTGGCAATTCACAGACAGAGGTGTATTGCTGACTGGGTATAACTGGACAGCACCCAAATGGAGAGCCCGAGGTCTAGGAGGGCGCGTAGGGCACAGAGAGATAAAGTGCCCTCTTTCTCCACAGTAAAAGCAGAGACCACGGCCTCTTCTCCGGTCTCTTTCATCAGGTGTCAATTTGGTCTTTATCTTTATGAGACCTATCTCCATGGGTTCTTCAGAGTCGGCAGGAACACGGGAAAACTCTGGAGTTTCTCTATGAACAGGTTCACAAGATGGCAACATTGACGTGTGGTGTTGGTATTCCCTGTCTCTGGGTATCTTGGATTCTCTGAAACCTGACCTTGGAGTAGACGGTTTTCTAGAGGTCTTACACTGCGAGTCCAATGCAGTCAAGAAGGACACCCAGCTGTCAAGGACAGGATTCTGAGCAAGCAACATCTGGTGTGCCCATGTCTTGATCCATCCAGACAGCAGATTGATAGCTGCACGGACCTTGATAAAGTCACTGGCATATGTCCGAGGCTTTAAGGCAAATAAAATTTCGCAGTCCACCTTAAAGCACTGGAAAGAAGCACGACTACCATTGAATCTCTCAGGCATGACAACAAACGGCTCTGAATATGCAGGTTCCGAGACTGGGCGTACTGTGCCTTTAAGTAACAGAATTTCACGCTGCAGCTCTGAAACAGTCTGGGCCAGGCTGGACACTTGCAGGGTTAGCATCTTGCACATCTCTGCTGACTCCATGTTTGGTCAGTTCATTCTGTCAAGGCTTACCTTTGTTGGGAGTCATTCAGGCAGAGATTTATGCTCACCCTTGCAAACAAACACAGACCAGGGTGACCAGGTAAGAAGCCACCTGGCCTGTGAGTTTGTGCACGGGGGCTGTTCAGGATAACCAGGTCCAAATACAGGCAAGGACTAGAGCAGGAGAACCGTCAGGTGAAGCCAGGGGTCAGATGCCGGAAACAAACAGGAATGCAGGAACTCAAACAACAGGAACCAAACCAGGAAACCAGAATCAATGAACTGACACTGCCCTTAGGGAGGGGCAGTGTCTTATACCTTGTTAATTAGGTATCAAATACAGCTGGAGAGTTACTGACAGGTCTGAGCCTCTGGTGAAATCCAGCCCCCTAGTGCTGCAGGCAATACAGGAATAAACAGGAGTTCTCCAAAGTCCTGAAGTGGCTCAGAGGCTAGTTTGCAGACTGGGAAACCAGAAGGACACAGGTTCAATACCTCTGAAAGGCACCAGTGGGGTGGCCACGCCTAGCCGTCTGGCGGGTACGACTAGAACCCTGACATTGGGTTAAAATGGAAGACATTATAAGCGGTACAAAATTAGGTAAAATTATTTGGATTCCACCAAAATATAGAGAATTGAAAAATGACACACACACTATTACACGACAAGCACTAAAAATGTGGGATTTAACATACAATAGAGGAAAATGGGAGTATAACCCACTACTAATACCACTGCAGGATACAACATTTTTTGCACCAGGAGAAGGAAAAGAACACGGAAATTGGTTAGGAGAAGGAGACATAAGATTAAAAGACATAATGGAGAAGGGAAAAAAAACATACTTTATCTGAGCTTAAAACTAAGAAAATTAATTGGAACTTAGATGAGTGGAGGTATCGTCAACTTAGACATTTTGTAGCATCTCTCCCCCAACCAATAAGAGAAATAAACGATCTTAATTCATTCGAACAAATATGCACATCCGAAAAAAATAAGAATAATATCTCAAATTTATATAAAATTCTGAACAAGGTCGAGCAGCAGGTGGGCTCCCAAATGTTGGAGAAATGGGAGAGCGAACTAGGTGCTCAAAGGGAGGGACTCCAGTGGGATAAATGCATCAGGCTGGCCCACAACTCCGTGATAGATATCAGTACGGCGGAAATGAATTACAAATTGTTCTCCAGATGGTATAAAACCCCAGACAAAGTGGGGAGATACCATCTGGAGACTTCAAAATTTTGCTGGAGAGGATGCAAGGTAACAGGTACAATGGCACACATTTGGTGTGATTGCCCAAAAATAAAGAAATATTGGAAGGAGGTACTTTCATTAATTAAAAGAATTACCAACATAGAGGTTAAAGAAGATCCATGGACATGTCTTTTCCATGGGACGATAATGCCGATTAAATATTACAAAAAACCTTAATCCCCCATTTGTTAAATTCAGCGAAAAGTTTAATACCATTAAATTGGAAGAAAACAGAATCCCCTTCATATAAAGAATGGATTGTACGGGTGGAGAAAACAAGAATATTAGAACTACTGAGACCCTGGGGAGAACAGGAACAGGAGTATGAAAAAAGAGTAGAGATTTGGGAGGTATGGCAAGAGTATAAAAAAGAGAATTAAGGGCCTATAAATTGATTTCCGAAAGGGGGAGGAGGAGCGGGTAGGGGGGTGGGGTGGGGGAAAAATTAAGATTGGAATATGCACATAGCTATACCCTCCCAATTAAGGGAGGGATTGTATTACTGTATTAATAAATTTTGTATGTTGAAAATCTTTAATAAAGAAATATAAAAAAAAAAAAAAAAGATCTAACTATACGGATCCAACGAACCAGATTTTAATACCATAGGTGTCATAAACATGATTCAACATATTAAGGCTAATAAGGATGTGGTACTGGGAAGAGTGTAATAAATTAAACCAGGCAATGAGATGCCAAGGAGATGTAGGGAGGAGAGAGAGAGAAGAAGGGCCTCCAGGTGGAAGGGAGAGGCAGCCAACCCAAAGAGGGGCTATCTCTCCCATCCACCATAGGAGAATCCCTCCAAAAAAGGTTTGAAGCTCACCATATTGTTAAGGCCAGGGGGTGAGGTGGCGTTGAGGTCTATTATCCAACATGTTTCCCTCTGTACCAATATTTTGTTCCAGTCCCCCCCCTCTGGGGTTTGGATGAACTCTATCAAGTATTAGAAATTTAGGAGCAGGAAAATGCCCAGCGTGGGCATTGCGAACATGCCTACCAAGAGGAAGGTCAGGGTTGCAGCTACGCATACTACTAATATGTCTATATACTCGTTTGTAAAATGGTAGTTTGGTTTTACCAATATAATAGCAACTGCAAGGACACAGAAGTAAATATACCACCTCTGCGGTCTTGCGGTTGGCAAAATTAAGTGGTTTAAAAGTTTTGCCATTAGGTAATTTTACATTGCTTTGAATATACATAAATTGGCAGTAGCTGCAGGCTCCACATTTGAAGGTACCCGGCCTCTTACAGGGGTCTCGGCAAAATTCCCCCTCAAATTCATTCTGTGTTAGGAAGTCTTTGAGAGCCTTGGACCTGCAGGTATGTAATTGCAGGTTTTTCGGGGACAAAAGGATTTAGATTGGGATCAACGCAGAGAAGATGCCAAAACTTATTGATGGCCTTATAAATCTGCTGATGTTGTTCAGTGTATTGTATAATGATCCGGGGGATGTTGGGTTTCCTACTCTGATCTTTAAGATTCCTCTCTTTGGCATTTCCAAAGAAGAGGTCATGTCGTATGTGTGAGATAGCGCGATTAAAGGCTTTCCTAAGGCAGGTCTTAGTGTAGCCCCTTTTGAGAAGGCGTTTTCTAAGATTGTCGGCTTCAAATTGAAAGGTTTTGTTATCTGAGCAGTTTCTACGGATGCGGAGGTATTGGCTGTAGGGTATGGAACGGATCAAAGGTAATGGATGGGAACTAGTAGCATGGAGGATAGTATTGGCTGCCGTCGGTTTACGGTAGAGAGAGGTTTGCAAATTGCCCTGGGGATCTTTACTGATCGTGACATCCAAGAAATTGACAGAATGTGGATCACATGTCATGGTAAAGTTGAGGTTGAAATCATTGTTATTCATATGCATCATAAATTTGTGTAACAATTCTCGAGAACCACTCCAAATTACCAAGCCATCATCAATATAACGATGCCATGACATAATGTACTGTGTCCACGGGGTCAGAGATTTGTCTGAAAGAAAATGTCGTTCCCACTCCCCCAGGTACAGGTTGGCGTATGATGGGGCACAAGATGTCCCCATCACAACGCCCTGTACCTGCAGGTAGTGGGAACCATCAAAGGAAAATACATTATGGGTGAGTATATATTCTAAACCCAATATAATAAACTCGTTCATGTCACGCATAGTGGGGTCAGACGGGGAAAGGACCCGATGGATAGTACAGATGCCCTGTTGGTGTGGTATAGAGCTGTAGAGAGCCTCTACATCTATAGCCACCAACAGGGCATCTGAAGGAATAGATAAATCATCCAAAATTTGAGGTAGATGAATGGTGTCTTTGACATAAGACGGAAGACTCTAAACAAAAGGTTTAAGTTTGGAGTCAATAAATTTGCTGAGATTTTCAGAAATGCTACCACACTCAGATATAATGGGGCGGCCTGGAGAATTGGTCCTACATTTATGTATCTTTGGCAAACTGTAGAATGTTGGTACTATAGAGTATTGGGTACGAAGGAAGTCCCATGTAGGTTTATCAATAATATTTTGCAAATATACATTGTCAATGAGGGTGTAAAATTCAAGATCTAATTTATTGATCATTGTTCTGGATATGGGTCTGTACCAATCTTTATTTTGTAGAATCTGGAGGCACGTGTCTCTATACTGTATATTGGTTAGGATAACAAAATTACCACCCTTGTCTGATGGTTTCAAGGTTAGGTGATATTGTTTGACCAGGGATGTAAGTGCTTGTTTTTCCTCACTAGATAGATTAGAAGCCGTTGAGGATAGATTCAATTTTTTAATCTCCAAAAGCCAAAGTGACAAATGCCGCCAGATTCGAATTCAAATTGAGAGACAGGAATTTATTTGATTTCTTACGGAAAGACGGTAGAGTTTCTACAATGGTAGGATCCGGTGCATCATCTGGATTTAAAAGGGAGTCTAGATCGATATTATCGATCACGTCACCCTTTTCCTTTTCTTCCAGAAGTGTTATAAGACAGTCCAGAGCTTTTTCTTCTTCAAGTTTATTAGGGGGGGACTGAGAAACCAAAATATCATGGTCATTACCTGTGATGTAAGGTTACTGAAGCAACGGAATTGTGGAGCAAGAACAAATTGAAATGCTGCCAATGTCTCCATATAGGTTGAGACATGGGGAGATCTGGTGTAACAAAATAAATAAAATGACTATATGACATGCATAAGTTAATGAAGTAACCAGAGGTTAGATAGCCACAAAAAAGATGGTAGAAATTTGAAGAAATATTGTATAAAGAAGATATATAATACAGTGACTTGCAAAAGTATTTGGCCCCCTTGAACTTTGTGACCTTTTGCCACATTTCAGGATTCAAACATAAAGATATAAAACTGTAATTTTTTGTGAAGAATCAACAACAAGTGGGACACAATCATGAAGTAGAACGAAATGTATTGGATATTTAAAACTTTGTTAACAAATAAAAAACTGAAAAATTGGGCGTGCAAAATTATTCAGCCCCTTTACTTTCAGTGCAGCAAACTCTCTCCAGAAGTTCAGTGAGGATCTCTGAATGATCCAATGTTGACCTAAATGACTAATGATGATAAATAGAATCCACCTGTGTGTAATCAAGTCTCCGTATAAATGCACCTGCACTGTGATAGTCTCAGAGGTCCGTTTAAAGCACAGAGAGCATCATGAAGAAGAAGGAACACACCAGGCAGGTCCGAGATACTGTTGTGGAGAAGTTTAAAGCCGGATTTGGATACGAAAAGATTTCCCAAGCTTTAAACATCCCAAGGAGCACTGTGCAAGTGATAATATTGAAATGGAAGGAGTATCAGACCACTGCAAATCTACGAAGACCTGGCCGTCCCTCTAAACTTTCAGCTCATACAAGGATAAGACTGATCAGAGATGCAGCCAAGAGGCCCATGATCACTCTGGATGAACTGCAGAGATCTACAGCTGAGGTGGGAGACTCTGTCCATAGGACAACAATCAGTCGTGGTGGCAGCATCATGGTTTGGGCCTGCTTTTCTTCAGCAGGGACCGTGAAGATGGTTAAAATTGATGGGAAGATGGATGGAGCCAAATACAGGACCATTCTAGAAGAAAACCTGATGGAGTCTGCAAAAGACCTGAGACTGGGACGGAGATTTGTCTTTCAACAAGACAATGATCCAAAATATAAAGCAAAATCTACAATGGAATGGTTCACAAATAAACATATCCAGGAGTTAGAATGGCCAAGTCAAAGTCCAGACCTGAATCCAATGGAGAATCTGTGGAAAGAACTGAAAACTGCTGTTCACAAACGCTCTCCATCCAACCTCACTGAGCTCGAGCTGTTTTGCAAGGAGGAATGGACACAATCATGAAGTGGAACGAAATTTATTGGATATTTCAAACTTTTTTAAGAAATAAAAAACTGAAAAATTGGGCGTGCAAAATTATTCAGCCCCCAAAAAGTTTGAAATATCCAATAAATTTCGTTCCACTTCATGATTGTGTCCCACTTGTTGTTGATTCTTCACAAAAAATTACAGTTTTATATCTTTATGTTTGAAGCCTGAAATGTGGCAAAAGGTCGCAAAGTTCAAGGGGGCCGAATACTTTCGCAAGGCAGTGTATATAGATGGTGGGCTGGATGTTAGTGGTGTTACGAGTCTGACGTGTAGTATGAGTATTTAAAGGGGGAGAAGGACGTGAGGACTGAGAAACATCAAAAATATGTTTCTTAGAATTTGTTGTGTTGCTATTAGGTGAGGTTCGTTTTGTTTTAAATGATTTTTTCGGGGGTTCTTGTTTATATGAGGAGGATGATATAGAGGAGTTCAGGGATGAATTGAAACCAAAATGCTCCTCTGAGCGTTTGAAACCTCTTTGAGTTGGATAGGTCTGTCTGTGCAACCATCTGTATGCTTGATGATCTCTAAATCCCACTCTATCCCTACAAATTTTGCATTATTTTTGGCGAGGTTTTCACTTATTATTTTGTCTAACCGAATTTTAATGTTGTTTTCCAAATTTTTATGTCTTGGGGAGTCCTGAAATGGTGTTAGTTTTTCATATAATTCATCAATTTTTCGAACAAGGCTTTTTATTGGTTTATGATATTCGTCTATAAGTAACGACATCATATTTTTTGAGCAAGTCTGTAGATTAGACTCCCAACGTTTCTTAAAGGTGTCATCTATATTGTCCATGGTAGGAAAAATTTGGATTCTAAGGCCAAAGGGATTTATGTCTTCCTTTATGTATTGCTCGAAATTTTCTATGTGTAAATATAGGTTGGTCTTTCCAACTCAGACTCATGAGCCTCCTTTTTGCCCTGTTCCCGATAAGAAGATAGCAAAGTGTCATAGCTCTTGCCCTTAAACATGGTTTTGAATAATATAAATAAACAATCTGTCAAAAGAAATTAAATATAAACAATTTAGCAAAGTTATAAGATGGTAGTAGGTGATGGGTAAAAGTGGGGGGATGGGTGTCTTCTACCCTAGTATTGGAATATATGGTATCCCATCTCCTAATACCGAGGTGCCGATGGCCATCGTCTCTGTATTGTAGGAAAAGAGAGGATCCCTCCAAAGGAGGTGGGACTGTGTAGGCAACCGGACACCCAAAGAAAATACAATGACAATGTTTTCAAAAAAGCATGAATACAAAAACTTTTATTAATATGTACATTAAAATTATAGTAGAAAAAGAGAGACCAAAAACATTTGTATAAAATTACATGCAAATCACGGCTCATGCGATAAAGTCCTAGGGTTTGAAGAAACTCAGGGGTGTGTATGGTAAGGAAAAGACCCTACGCATTTCGGGTAGTAACCCTTCTTCTGGGGTCAGAGATTTGGACCATATGGATTCACCTATATAGGTTGAAAAATGAATTGTATAAGTTAGAGATACATGTTAGAAGTAATTCATATCGAGCCATATAGATAACCCATACATACCACTTTGAGTACCCGACTGGACCAGAGAGCCGTAAAGATTAAAAACCTAACAGAGATTACCAGTGAGTAATCATGTGGAGGATGCGTGAACTAAAGCCTAAAAAAGTTGTAGGCTAGAGCACAATTAAAGAAGAAGAAAATGCAGCAAATCCACAAACAAACAGGTCCCACAGGGATCCAGGTAGGCCACAAATTGAAGAGGGTCCTAATATGTATAGGAGGTGTAATTGATTACAATGGCAGATGGAAAAAAAAAGAAGAGGGGGGGAAAAAGGACTGGGGGGGGGGGGGACTGTGAAACTTAAATACCATGGTCATTACCTGTGATGTAAGGCTACTGAAGCAATGTAATCATGGAGCAAGAACAAATTGAAGGGCTGCCAATGTCTCTATGTAGGTTGAGACATGGGGAGATCTGGTGTAACAAAATAAATAAATTGAATATATGACATGCATAACTTAACTAAGTAACCAGAGGTTAGATATCCACAAAAAAGATGGTAGAAATTTGAAAAAATATTGTATAAAGAAGATATATAATATATATATATATGGTGGGCAGGATGTAAGGAAATATATTGGAGCAGTATCTATTATCCACAGGATATGGAAGGTTTTAAGGGCTGAATATCAGAATGTTTATCTAAGAGTAATAGAGCGATTATGTCATAATAGAGAAAATGGAATGCACATCTAAAAAGGTAACACCAAAGAGGTGTGCAGAGTGATAAAGGGTTTATATCCCAGAACAGTGGAGAGGGGCCTATGAGATGGTGAAAAAAGTTAGGACAGTAACGATTATAGTGATAGAAATATGGGGTACACATATAAACTGAGGTACACATAAGGGTGCTAGAAGAGGTAGAGTATGTATAGTGGTGAGTGGTATGTGAACCAGAACAATAAGAAATATAAGATATACACAGAGTAAGAAATTTGGATATTGGAGGGAGGGAGGAGGGGACAGGAGAGAGGGGAATAAGAATGAGGAGGAAGAGGGAGAAGCAATGGGACAATACCCCCACTTGGGAAAACCAAAGTAAAGGGGGAATGTAAATCCAAAGGTCAAAAAGTTGATCATATGTGTGGGCGGCTGAGAGTATAACTCAGCAAAAAATCAAAATGAGACCGCATCGGCATCCTCTGCAACTAGTGCAGAGAGATGCCGGAAGATATAGCATCTCTAGGACGCTAGCGCATGCACAGTAAGCCTGCAAGAGCGGCGCATGTAGGGCATGCCCCCGGAGGAGAAGGAACAACCACCGCACGCACCGGAACAGGTTGTGTTGCGGGCGGCGTGGACTTCTGCCTGGGGGGGGGGGGCGGCAAGGTTGCCAGCGCCCCCTACCTGCGCTGGGGGGACCTGAAATAGGAACGCGGACCACGGCAGTGAAAAGCAGATAGGAAAACAGCCAGAGAATAATGATAAAATAATTATCCAAAGAGGAGGTCATGTCGTGTGTGTGAGATTAAAGGCTTTCCTAAGGCAGGTCCTAGTGTAGCCCCTTTTGAGAAGGCGTTTTCTAAGATTGGCTGCTTCAAATTAAAAGTTTTTGTCATCTGAGCAGTTTCTACGGATGCGGAGGTATTGGCTGTAGGGTATGGAACAGATGGTAATGGATGGGAACTAGTGGCGTGGAGGATAGTATTGGCTGCCGTCGGTTTACGGTAGAGAGAGGTTTGCAAATTGCCCTGGGGATCTTTACTGATCGTCACATCCAAGAAATTGGCAGAGTGTGGATCACATGTCATGGTAAAGTTAGGATGGATGGTACGGATTACCAAGACATCATCAATATAACGATGCCATGACATAATGTACTGTGTCCACGGGGTCAGAGATTAGTCTGAAAGAAAATGTCGTTCCCACTCCCCCAGGTACAGGTTGGCATAAGATGGGGCACAAGATGTCTCCATCGCAACGCCCTGTACCTGGAGGTAGTGGGAACCATCAAAGGAAAAAACATTATGGGTGAATATATATTCTAAACCCAATATAATAAACTCGTTCATGTCACGCATAGTGGGGTCAGACTGGGAAAGGACCCGATGGATGGGACGAATGCCCTGTTGGTGTGGTATAGAGCTGTAGAGAGCCTCTACATCTATAGCTACCAACAGGGCATAGATAAATCATCCAAAATTTGAAGTAGTTGAATGGTGTCTTTGGCATAACAGGGAAGACTCTGAACAAAAGGTCTAAGTTTGGAGTCAATAAATTTGCTGAGATTTTCAGAAATGCTACCACACCCAGATATAATGGGGCGGCCTGGAGGATTGGTCCTACATTTATGTATCTTTGGCAAACTGTAGAATGTTGGTACTATAGGGTATTGGGTACGAAGGAAGTCCCATGTAGGTTTATCAATAATATTTTGCAAATATACTGTACATTGTCAATGAGGTTGTAAAATTCAAGATTGAATTTATTGATCACCGTTTTGGATATGGGTCTGTACCAATCTTTATTTTGTAGAATCTGGAGGCACATGTCTCTATACTGCATATTGGTTAGGATAGCAGCATTACCACCCTTGTCTGATGGTTTCAAGTGTAGCACCCTACAGGTATGTTCTAGGTAAATGCATAGTGGGCCTTGTTTGCCAGCAAGGCCATGATTTCTTTTTGGTCAGGGTGTCATGGCTCTCAGGTGTGTCTGCTGAGAGGGGAGCTTACCCTCTGGGTCTGTGAGAGGCTTCTCATAGGGCAGGGGAGGAAACCCAATCAGGAACACATTCAGGCTACTCTACCTCTTCTAACACCCTTATGTGTACCTCAGTTTATATGTGTACCCCATTTTTTTATCACAATATAATCGTTATACTGTCCTAACTTTTTTCACCATCTCATTGGCCCCTCTCCACTGTTCTGGGATATAAACCCTTTATCACTCTGCACACCTCTTTGGTGTTACCTTTTTAGATGTGCATTCCATTTTTCTCTATTATGACATAATCTCTCTATTACTCTTAGATAAACATTCTGATATTCAGCCTTTAAAGCCTTCCATATCCTGTGCATAATAGATACTGCTCCAATATATTTCCTTATACCCAGCCCACCATCTATATATTATATATCTTCTTTATACAATATTTTTTCAAATTTCTACCACCTTTTTTGTGGATATCTAACCTCTGGTTACTTCGTTAAGTTATGCATGTCATATATTCATTTTATTTTTTTTGTTACACCAGATCTCCCCATGTCTCAACCTATATGGAGACATTGGCAGCACTTCAATTTGTTCTTGCTCCACAATTCCATTGCTTCAGTAGCCTTACATCACAGGTAATGACCATGATATTTTGGTTTCTCAGTCCCTGCACCCCCCCCCCCGTCCTTTTTTTCTCCATCTGCCATTGTAATCAATTACACTTCCTATACATTTTAGGACCCTCTTCAATTTGTGGCCTACCTGGATCCCTGTGGGACCTGTTTATTCGTGGATTTGCGGCATTTCTTTCTTCTTTAATTGTGCTCTAGCCTACAACTTTTTTAGGCTTTAGTTCACGCATCCTCCACATGATTACTCACTGGTAATCTCTATTAGGTTTTTAATCTTTACGGCTCTCTGGTCCAGTCGGGTACTCAAAGTGGTATGTATGGGTTATCTATATGGCTCAGTATGAATTACATCTAACATGTATCTGTAGCAGGTTTTCCAGGCATTGGGCCTGATGTGGGTCTGCCATGGTCACCGGTGACACCTTCAGCCCATTTAAGCTGAATACCCAAGTGTGAGATTTGAGTCAAAGACCAGTCTGGCATCTTTGGTTTGTTTTGTTTATTTGATATAGGAGATAGGAGAAGGGAATGAGTGGGAGACTCCTCTGGCTCAACTAGGTACAAATGGGACACTTTGAAGGAAAATGCCTTTCAGCGCTGTCTTGACGCCAGCTGGATGCCGACCAACGCTTGCTGGCGCTTGAAAAACACTTACTTGCTGTACTGTACTTGAACTTCTGACGCTCTGGTTAGCCCAAAAGTCCCAAATACTGCTCCCTTCATTCCTTCCTGACTGAGGTATCTCCTTGTAACTGCTTCTGCTGCTGCAACTCTCAACACTGTACACTGAACACTTCAGGGCCCAACCACTGGCGCCCCCTCTACACTTCAGGGTCCTCTCACTAGGCCCCCCCCTCTACACTTCAGGGTCCTCTCACTAGGCCCCCCCTCTACACTTCAGGGCCCTCTCACTAGGCCCCCCTTCTACACTTCAGGGTCCTCTCACTAGGCCCCCCCTCTACACTTCAGGGTCCTCTCGCTAGGCACCCTCTTTACACTTCAGGGTCCTCTCGCTAGACACCCTCTCTACACTTCAGGGTCCTCTCGCTAGGCACCCTCTCTACACTTCAGGGTCCTCTCGCTAGACACCCTCTCTACACTTCAGGGTCCACACACTGGCACCCTCTTTGCTCTTCAGGGTCAACACTGGCACCCCCTTTACAGTTGCTCCTGCACCAGTTAGCTAGCTCCCGGATCCCTCTAAACCTTCACCGGAGTGGTCCCCCTCTCTCTAGGCAGACCCCCAGGGGCAGTTTGCAGTACTCACGAATGGGGAATGCTTTCCTGAAACTTGACCCCTCTCAGCTCCGCTGAATCCTTTCTGCAGCTCAGGTCAGCCCTCTGTCCCCTCAGGCAAGCCGCCCGGGACACCCAATCCTTCTGACAGGAGGCGAGACAGCCACACTCTCCCTCCTGGACAGTGGCGGCCGGCTGATAGGGGGCGCAGGGGCGCCGCCCCCCCCCCCCCCCCCCCCCAAAAAAAAAAGATAAAAAAAAATTTAATTTTTAGCCCACTAGGGGCGCCGGACTCATTGGTGGCTATGGGGGGGGGGTTTCCACCCGGCAGAGGCACCGATTGGCGGCCTTCTGGGGGGTCACCTGGGCTCCGACACTCCCCCTTTTGTGATGTCCAGGATCATGACTGGTCCAGACTCTAGCCTGGACCAATCATGATTCAGGACATCCCTGTTGACCTCGTTGGGGGCGTTGCCGGTGCCTGCATCAGTCACTCACCGTCACCGCCCGGTCACCTTCCCGCCGCCGCAGAAGGGGACGGAGTCTCGAGGAGAGGAGAAGCCGCCGCCGGGACTAAAGAGAAGCCGCCGCCAGGACTGAAGAAGAAGCCGTGCCGGGACTAAAGAAGAAGCCGCGCCGGGACTGAAGAATAAGCCGCCGTCGGGACTGAAGAGAAGCCGCCGCCAGGTAAGTGTATTGGTCTCAGGGGGAAGCCCACACTGCAGTGAAGGGAGCATGCAGGCTGGTCTCTGCATTGATTGGGGGATGCTGTGGCGCTCTGCATTGATTGGGGGCACAATGTGGCGCTCTGCATTGATTGGAGGCATGCTGTGGCGCTCTGCATTGATGGGGGCATGCTGTGGCTCTCTGCATTGATTGGGGGCATGCTGTGGCGCTCTGCTTTGATTGGGGGCATGCTGTGGCGCTCTGCATTGAATGGGGGCATGCTGTGGCGCTCTGCATTGATTGGGGGCATGCTGTGGCGCTCTGCTTTGATTGGGGGCATGCTGTGCTGCTCTGCATTGATTGGGGGCACAATGTAGCACTCTGCATTGATTGGGGGCACACTGTCCACTCGTTTTTCTGTTTGCCCCCCCCTAACAATTTTGAGCACCAGCCGCCACTCCTCCTGGGACTCTGCTTCCCGCCAAAGACTCTGCGTCATGTGCTCCCCTCAAACTTATACCCACTCCCAGAATGCTGTGTGGCAGAATCTGCCTTTCTGGGGTAGATACAAGACTGAGTGAACCATTGGCTGGGTTTGCTCCACTGCCCAATGAAAATCCTCTCATTGAGTAAAGTGGGGAGGCTCCCCAGTCTCAACAGCCACACCTGGAAGACATGACAGCCCAGAATTCATGGCCCTGCTGTTAGGAAGCCAAGGCCCACTATACTTTACCTAGCACCTACCTTGTAGGGTGCTACATATCTATAACTTATACAATTCATTTTTCAACCTATATAGGTGAACCCATATGATCCAAGTCTCTGACCCCAGAAGAAGGGTTACTACCCGAAACGCGTAGGGTCTTTTCCTTTCCATACACACCCCTGAGTATGTTCAAACCCTAGGACTTTATCGGATGAGCCGTGATTTCCATGTAATTTTATACAAATGTTTTTGGTCTCTTTTTTCTACTATAATTTTAATGTACATATTAATAAAAGTTTTTGTATTTACGCTTTTTTGAAAACATTGTCATTGTGATTTCTTTGGGTATACAGTACGGGGAATCAGTGTTGTCACCCGGGGCACAGGAGGTGTGTCAGTGGGTGGGGTCACCAGGTGACAATTTAAAAAAAAGATAACGAATTATCATTTGTGTTTGTAGGATTGGATACATTTTTATTTTTTAGATAAATTCACAATGTGACCAGCAGGTGGCAGCAGATCCAAGCAATGAATTCATTTGTATACTTTGTTACCATTATTACTCTGTGAGGTGTGATTATTGGAGGCGGGGATAATGTCTGCAGTGGGTGGTGCCCCTATTTCTAGGTAAAGGGGACCTGTCAGCAGGGATAATCCGGGGCTACCAACGCCATTCTCTTCTTCTATAAATGCTAATCGCCTGGCTGTGTCATGCTGATCCTCTGGCTTCAGTCACTGGCCCAGAACATGCATCCATACCGAGCGTTCTGACTTCACTGCCGTTTCACTTGCCGCATGCTTGATTTGAGCCAGAAACTCAGTGGTCTTAAAGCCAGAGACAGCCAGGCACCCGGCATTCCCAGACAGGGGTCAGCAGTTGCAGCCCCCCCCCCCCCACTGTGTTTTTCTCTAGGGCTGGGTGAACATCGGCCGCTTTATTGCACGGCACAGAAACGCGCGCCCTTTAGGGCAAATTCTTTATGGCACCCTCACCCCCCCCCCCATCTAATAAACACGCACGCGTCTTCGTCGCACTTCAATGCGTCCGTTCTGAAGAATCATCGCACTCCTGTATTGTGTGTTACCTCGGGAAGCCTATTGGAAGGATGGGGCGCCCTAAAATGGCAAAGAATAAAGCGTGCGCTCAGACGCTCCCCGTGCTGGAGATTCCTCCGTCCTGAGGTCTCCCCAGTGTGGACGCACACAGCAATAAAAACCTCACAGGGGTTCTAATTCTCCCAACCTGTCCATCCCCACCCCGACTCCACCCACTCACACTGCCCCCCCCCCCCCCCAAAAAAAAAAAAACTGGGACCCCCCCCCCAAGCGACATCTCACAGGAATGGGGAGCCCATTGGAAGGTCCATGTGCAGAGATGGAATGTGACTTGGGGATACATTTATTATTATTAGTATGAATATTTATATAATGATGATTATTATTATAAATATTATTATTATTATTATACATGATTTATATATCACCAACAGTTTGTGCAGCGCTTTACAATATACTTTATTATTTTTTTTATAATGATAATGATTATTATTATTGTTATAATGAATATTATTATTTTGATCATTATTAAGAATATTATTATGATGATGATGATGATTATTATTATTTTCATGTATGATGATGATTATTATTTTATATACAGGATTAATATATCTGCAACAGTATGCACAGTGCTTTACAATATCCATTATTATTATTATGAATATTATTCATTATTTTTATGATGATAATTTTTATTAATATTGTTATTATGAATATTAATATTATTATTATTATTATGATTAGTATGATGATGATGATGATGCTTATTATTATTATAAAGGATTTATATATTTTGCCAATAGTTTGTGCAGCGCTTTACAATATACATTATTATTATTATTATTATTTTTATAATGATGATGCGTATTATTATTATGAATATTATTATTATTTTTATGATGGTGATTGTTAATTATTATGTATATTATTATGATGATGATAATTATTATTATTATACAGGATTTATATAGCGCTAACAGTTTGCGCAGCACTTTATGATATACTTTATTATTATTTTTATAATGATAATGATTATTATTATTATTGTTATAATGAATATTATTATTTTGATTATTATGATTATTATTATTATTATTATTTTCGTGTATGATGATTATTATTTTATATACAGGATTTATATATCTGCAACAGTTTGCCCAGTGCTTTACAATATTGATTATTATTATTATTATTTTAATGATGATTATTATTATTATGAATATTATTCATTATTTTTATGATGATAATGATTATTAATATTGTTATTATGAATACTATTATTATTATTATGATTAATATTATTATTATGATGATGATGATGCTTATTATTATTATACAGAATGTATATATTTTGCCAATAGTTTGTGCAGTGCTTTACAATGTACATATTAGTATTATTATTTTTATGATGATGATTATTATTATTATTATGATGGTGATGGTTAATTATTATGATTATTATTATTTATATTATTGTGATGATGATAATTATTTTTATTATTTTACAGGATTTATATAGCGCCAACAGTTTGTGCAGCACTTTTACGATATACTTTATTATTATTTTTATAATGATAATGATTATTATTGTTATAATAAATATTATTATTTTGATTATTATTAAGAAGAATATTATTATTATGATGATTATTATTATCATGTATGATGATGATTATTATTTTATAAACAGGATTTATATATCGGCAACAGTATGCACAGTGCTTTACAATATCCATTATTATTATTATTTTAATGATGATGATGATTATTATTATTATGAATATTTTTAATTATTTGTATGATGATAATGATTATTAAAGCGGAGTTCCACCCTAGTTATACATTTTTTTATAAAAATACCCCCGGGACAGTCAGGGCTAGCACATTCCACAATGGCTAGCCTCTGATCTGTCCCGGGTTGCACTTACCTTTCAGGAGAAATACTTACCTTGAAATTGTCTTCTCCAGCGCTGCCATCTCGGGTGTGGGCAGCTTGAAGCCAGCGCGATCCTCTTCCGCGTCCTCTTCGGTCCTCTTCCTCCTTCTTCGGTCCCACGATGCACTGCAGCGGCCCCGACGTCACTTCCGGGTCGCGCGCGTCATCCCTCCACAGCTTCTGGGCATGCCCAGAAGCTGTTTAGAAGGGAATGACGCGCGCGCCCCGGAACTGACGTCGGGGCCGGTGCAGGCGCAATGATTCCTGGGAGCGATGACGTTCAGCTCCCAGGAATCATTGCAAAAGCCAGGAAGTGACGAATCGCCGTGGCCGCCGAGGGGAGGAAGAAGGAAGTAAGGTGAGTATATTTTCTCTAAAAGGTAAGTGAAAAAAAAAAAAAAATTGCGATTATCCATTTGTTTTTCAGGTGACCGGGAGCGAGAAGATGGAGGTAAGTATAAATTTCGGGTGGAACTCCGCTTTAATATTGTTATTATGAATACTATTATTATTATTATTAAGATGATTAATATTATTATTATTATAATTATTATTATTATTATGATGATGCTTATTATTATACAGGATTTATATATTTTGCCAATAGTTTGTGCAGCGAATATACATTATTATTATTATTATTATTATTATTATTATGGTAATGGTTAATTATTATGATTATTATTATTAATATTATGATGATGTATATCGCCAACAGTTTGCACAGTGCTTTACAATATCCATTATTATTTTAATAATGATGATTATAATTATTATGAATATTATTAATTATTTTTATGATGATAATGATTATTAATATTGTTATTATGAATAATATTATTATGATTATTATTATTATGATGATAATGATGCTTATTATTATTATTATTATAATACAGGATTTATATATTTTGCCAATAGTTTGTGCAGCGCTTTACAATATACATTATTATTATTATTATTATTTTGATGATGATTATTATTATTATTATTTTTATGATGGTGATGGTTAATTATTATGATTATTAATATTATTATGATGATGATAATTATTATTATTATACAGGATTTATATATCGCCAACAGTTTGCGCAGCACTTTACAATATACTTTATTATTATTTTTACAATGATAATGATTATTATTATTGTTATAATGAATATTATTATTTTGATTATTATTAAGAATATTATTATTATGATGAGGATTATTATTATTATTATTATTATTTATAATATTATCATCATGATGATTATTATTTTATATACAGGATCTATATATCGCCAACAGTTTGCACAGTGCTATACAATATCCATTATTATTATTATTATTATTTTTTTAATGATGATGATAATGATTATTAATTTTGTTATTATGAATATTATTATTAGGATGATCATTAATATTATGATTATTATTATTATGATGATGATGATGATGATGATGATGATGATGATGATGCTTATTATTATTATACAGAATTTATATATTTTGCCAACAGTTTGTGCAGCCCTTTACAATATACATTATTATTATTATTATTTTTATGATGATGATTATTATTATAAATATTATTATTATTTTTATGATGGTGATGGTTAATTATTATGTTTATTATTATTAATATTATGATGATGATGATAATTATTATTATTATTATACAGTGAAACAACATGTGTCAGCGCTGCTTTTGTTATCAAATTTCACAAATATAACATATACACTTATATAGAAATGAAGTGCTGCAGTGCAATTGTAGCAGTAAACAATATACATTGCATTTAACTTACATTGCTCAACCGTAACATATACTGATATATGACAAATGATTTATATATCGCCAACGGTTTGCGCAGCACTTTACAATATGCTTTATTATTATTATTTTTATGATAATGAATATTATAATGAATATTATTATTAAGAATAATATTATTATTATGATGATGACTATTAATATTATTATTATCATAATGATGATGATTATTATTATACAGGATTTGTATATCGTCAACAGTTTGCACAGTGCTATACAATATACACTATTATTATTATTTTTATGATGATGATTATTATAATGAATAATATTAATTATGTTTATGATAATAATGATTATTATTAATGTTCTTATGAATGTTGGTATTATGATTATTTAAAAATATTATTATTATGATGATGATGATGATTAGTATTAATATTATCATGATGATTATTATTATTATTTTTTTTTATACAGAATTTATATATTGCCAACAGTTTGCACAGCGCTTTACAATATACATGATTATTATTTTTATAATTGTGATTATTATAATTATTGTGATTTTTAATTATTTTTATAATGATGATTATTATTAATATTATTATTGTGATGATGATGATAATTATTATAATTATACAGGATTTATATTTCACCAACAGTTTGCACAGCACTTTACAATATACATTATTATTATTATTTTTATAATGATAATGATTATTATTATTGGTATAATGAATATTGTTATTATGATTATTATTAAGAATATTATTATTATGATGATGATGATTCGTATTAATATTATCATGATGATTATTATTATGATTATTATTATTATGATGATGATTTTTATTATTATACAGGATTTATATATTTTGCTAACAGTTTGTGCAGCACTTTACAATATATTATTTATTATTATTATACAGGATCTATATAGCGCCAACAGTTTGTGCAGCGCTTTACAATGTGAGGGAAGACAATACAGTTATAGTACAATATAATTACAAATATACTATACAAATATAGTTACAATACAATACAATATACATTATTATTATAATTTTTATGATGATGAAAATTAAGAAAATTATTATGATGATGATTATTAATTATTATTATTATTATTATTATTAGAATATTACTTAATATTATTATGTTGATGATTATTAGTATTATTATGATTATTATTATGATGATGAGGACTAATTCTGTTATACAGGGTTTATATATCACCAACAGTTTGCGCAGTGGTTTACAATATACGTGATTATTATTATTATTTATATGATCGTGATATTATTATTATGATTATTATTACTTTTATAATGATGATTATTATTAATATTATTATTATGATGATGATGATGATAATTATTATAATTATACAGGATTTATATTTCACCAACAGTTTGCACAGCACTTTACAATATGCTTTATTATTATTATTTTTATAATGATAATGATTATTATTATTGGTATAATGAATATTGTTATTATGATTATTATTAAGAATATTTTTTATTATGATGATGATGATTAGTATTATTATTTTCATGATGATTATAATTATTATTTTTATACAGAATTTTTATATCGCCAACAGTTTGCACATCGCTTTACAATATCCATTATTATTATTATTTTAATGATGATGATGATTATTATTATTATGAATATTTTTAATTATTTGTATGATGATAATGATTATTAATATTGTTATTATGAATACTATTATTATTAAGATGATTAATATTAATATTATTATAATTATTATTATTATTATGATGATGCTTATTATTATACAGGATTTATATATTTTGCCAATAGTTTGTGCAGCAAATATACATTATTATTATTATTATTATTATTATGGTAACGGTTAATTATTATGATTATGATTATTAATATTATGATGATGTATATCGCCAACAGTTTGCAAAGTGCTTTACAATATCCATTATTATTTTAATAATGATGATTATAATTATTATGCATATTATTAATTATTTTTATGATGATAATGATTATTAATATTGTTATTATGAATAATATTATTATGATTATTATTATTATGATGATAATGATGCTTATTATTATTATTATTATTATTATAATACAGGATTTATATATTTTGCCAATAGTTTGTGCAGCGCTTTACAATATACATTATTATTATTATTATTATTATTATTTTGATGATGATTATTATTATTATTATTTTTATGATGGTGATGGTTAATTATTATGATTATTAATATTATTATGATGATGATAATTATTATTATTATACAGGATTTATATATCGCCAACAGTTTGCGCAGCACTTTACAATATACTTTATTATTATTTTTACAATGATAATGATTATTATTGTTATAATGAATATTATTATTTTGATTATTATTAAGAATATTATTATTATGATGAGGATTATTATTATTATTATTATTTATAATATTATCATCATGATGATTATTATTTTATATACAGGATTTATATATCTGCAACAGTATGCACAGTGCTTTACAATATCCATTATTATTATTATGAATATTATTCATTATTTTTATGATGATAATTATTATTAATATTGTTATTATGAATATTAATATTATTATTATTATGATTAGTATGATGATGATGATGCTTATTATTATTATAAAGGATTTATATATTTTGCCAATAGTTTGTGCAGCGCTTTACAATATACATTATTATTATTATTATTTTTATGATGGTGATTGTTAATTATTATGTATATTATTATGATGATGATAATTATTATTATTATACAGGATTTACATAGCGCCAACAGTTTGCGCAGCACTTTACGATATACTTTATTATTATTTTTATAATGATAATGATTATTATTATTATTGTTATAATGAATATTATTATTTTGATTATTATGATTATTATTATTATTATTTTCGTGTATGAGGATTATTATTTTATATACAGGATTTATATATCTGCAACAGTTTGCCCAGTGCTTTACAATATTGATTATTATTATTATTATTTTAATGATGATTATTATTATTATGAATATTATTCATTTTTTTATGATAATGATTATTAATATTGTTATTATGAATACTATTATTATTATTATTATGATTAATATTATTATTATGATGATGCTTATTATTATTATACAGAATGTACAGTGGGTACGGAAAGTATTCAGACCCCCTTAAATTTTTCACTCTTTGTTATATTGCAGCCATTTGCTAAAATAATTTAAGTTCATTCTTCTTCCTCATGAATGTACACATAGCACCCCATACTGACAGAAAAACACAGAATTGTTGACATTGTTGCAGATTTATTAAAAAAGAAAAACTGAAATATCACATGGTCCTAAGTATTCAGACCCTTTGCTGTGACACTCATATATTTAACTCAGGTGCTTTCCATTTCTTCTGATCATCCTTGAGATGGTTCTACACCTTCATTTGAGTCCAGCTGTGTTTGATTATACTGATTGGACTTGATTAGGAAAGCCACACACCTGTCTATATAAGACCTTCCAGATCACAATGCATGTCAGAGCAATGAGAATCATGGGGTCAAAGGAACTGCCTGAAGAGCTCAGAGACAGAATTGTGGCAAGGCACAGATCTGGCCAAGGTTACAAAAAGATTTCTGCTGCACTTAAGGTTCCTAAGAGCACAGTGGCCTCCATAATCCTCAAATGGAAGACGTTTGGGACGACCAGAACCCTTCCTAGAGCTTGCCGTCCGGCCAAACTGAGCTATCGGGGGAGAAGAGCCTTGGTGAGAGAGGTAAAGAAGAACCCAAAGATCACTGTGGCTGAGCTCCAGAGATGCAGTCAGGAGATGGGAGAAAGTTGTAGAAAGTCAACCATCACTGCAGCCCTCCACCAGTCGGGGCTTTATGGCAGAGTGGCCCGACGGAAGCCTCTCCTCAGTGTAAGACACATGAAAGCCCGCATGGAGTTTGCTAAAAAACACCTGAAGGACTCCAAGATGGTGAGAAATAAGATTCTCTGGTCTGACGAGACCAAAATAGAACTTTTTGGCCTTAATTCTAAGCGGTATGTGTGGAGAAAACCAGGCACTGCTCATCACCTGTCCAATACAGTCCCAACAGTGAAGCATGGTGGTGGCAGCATCATGCTGTGGGGGTGTTTTTCAGCTGCAGGGACAGGACGAATGGTTGCAATCGAGGGAAAGATGAATGCGGCCAAGTACAGGGATATCCTGGACAAAAACCTTCTCCAGAGTGCTCTGGACCTCAGACTGGGCCGAAGGTTTACCTTCCAACAAGACAATGACCCTAAGCACACAGCTAAAATAACGAAGGAGTGGCTTCACAACAACTCTGTGACTGTTCTTGAATGGCCCAGCCAGAGCCCTGACTTAAACCCAATTGAGCATCTCTGGAGAGACCTAAAAATGGCTGTCCACCAACGTTTACCATCCAACCTGACAGAACTGGAGAGGATCTGCAAGGAGGAATGGCAGAGGATCCCCAAATCCAGGTGTGAAAGACTTGTTGCATCTTTCTCAAAAAGACTCCTGGCTGTATTAGATCAAAAGGGGGCTTCTACTAAATACTGAGCAAAGGGTCTGAATACTTAGGACCATGTGATATTTCAGTTTTTCTTTTTTAATAAATCTGCAACAATGTCAACAATTCTGTGTTTTTCTGTCAGTATGGGGTGCTATGTGTACATTCATGAGGAAGAAGAATGAACCTAAATGATTTTAGCAAATGGCTGCAATATAACAAAGAGTGAAAAATTTAAGGGGGTCTGAATACTTTCCATACCCACTGTATATATTTTGCCAATAGTTTGTGCAGTGCTTTACAATGTACATATTAGTATTATTATTATTAAGAATATTATTATTATGATGATTATTATTTTATAAACAGGATTTATATATCGGCAACAGTTTGCACATCGCTTTACAATATACATGATTATTATTATTTTTATAATTGTGATTATTATAATTATTGTGATTATTAATTATTTTTAAAATGATGATTATTATTATTAATATTATTATTATGATGATGATGATAATTATTATTATTATACAGGATTTACATTTCACCAACAATTTGCACAGCACTTTACAATATACTTTATTATTATTATTTTTAAAATGATGATGATTATTATTATTGGTATAATGAATATTGGTATTATGATTATTATTTAAAAATATTATTATTATGATGTTGATGATTAGTATTAATATTATCATGATGATTATTATTATTATTTTTTTTATACAGAATTTATATATATCGTCAACAGTTTGCACAGTGCTTTACAATATACATTATTATTTTTATGATCGTGATTATTATTATTATAATGATTGTTATTATTTTATAATGATGATTAATATTAATATTATTATTATGATGATGATGATATTTATTATAATTATACAGGATTTACTTTTTACCAACAGTTTGCACAGCACTTTACAATATACTTTATTATTATTATTTTTATAATGCTAATGATTATTATTATTGGTATAATGAATATTGGTATTATGATTATTATTTAAAAATATTATTATTATGATGTTGATGATTAGTATTAATATTATCATGATGATTATTATTATTATTTTTTTTTTACAGAATTTATATATTGCCAACAGTTTACACAGCGCTTTACAATATACATGATTATTATTATTTTTATAATTGTGATTATTATAATTATTGTGATTTTTAATTATTTTTATAATGATGATTATTATTAATATTATTATTATGATGATGATGATGATGATGATAATTATTATAATTATACAGGATTTATATTTCACCAACAGTTTGCACAGCACTTTACAATATACTTTATTATTATTATTTTTATAATGATAATGATTATTATTATTGGTATAATGAATATTGTTATTATGATTATTATTAAGAATATTATTCTTATGATGATGATGATTAGTATTAATATTATCATGATGATTATTATTATTATTATTTTTATACAGAATTTATATATCGCCAACAGTTTTCACAGTGCTTTACAATATACATGATTATTATTATTATTATTGTTTTTTTGATCGTGATTATTATTATTATTATTATTATTATTATTATTTTTATAATGATGATTATTATTAATATTAGTATTATGATGATAATGATAATTATTATAATTATACAGGATTTATATTTCACCAACAGTTTGCACAGCACTTTACAATATGCTTTATTATTATTATTTTTATAATGATAATGATTATTATTATTGGTATAATGAATATTGTTATTATGATTATTATTAAGAATATTATTCTTATGATGATGATGATTAGTATTAATATTATCATGATGATTATTATTATTATTATTATTATTATTTTTATACAGAATTTATATATCGCCAACAGTTTTCACAGTGCTTTACAATATACATGATTATTATTATTATTATTATTGTTTTTATGATCGTGATTATTATTATTATTATGATTATTATTATTTTTATAATGATGATTATTATTAATATTAGTATTATGATGATGATGATAATTGTTATAATTATACAGGATTTATATTTCACCAACAGTTTGCACAGCACTTTACAATATACTTTATTATTATTATTTTTATAATGATAATGATTATTATTATTGGTATAATGAATATTGTTATTATGATTATTATTAAGAATATTATTATTATGATGATGATGATTATTATTATTATGATGTTGATTTTTATTATTATACAGGATTTATATATTTTGCCAACAGTTTGTGCAGCGCTTTACAATATACATTATTATAATTTTTATGATTATGAAAATTAAGAACATTATTATTATAATGATGATTATTATTATTATTATTATTATTATTATGAATATTACTTAATATTATTATGATGATGAGTATTAATATTATTATGATTATTATTATGATGATGAGGACAAATTCTGTTATACAGGGTTTATATATCACCAACAGTTTGTGCAGTGCTTTACAATATACATGATTATTATTATTATTTTTATGATTGTGATTATTATTAATATGATTATTTTTATTTTTGTAATGATGATTATTATTAATATTATTATTATAATTATGATGATAATTATTATAATTATACAGGATTTATATATTGCCAACAGTTTGTGCAGCACTTTACAATATACTTTATTATTATTATTATTATTTTTATAATGATAATGATTATTAATATTGGTATAATGAATATTGTTATTATGATTATTATTAAAAATATTATTATTATGATGATGATGATAATTATTATAATTATACAGGATTTATATTTCACCAACAGTTTGCACAGCAAATATACTTTATTATTATTATTTTAATAATGATAATGATTATTATTATTATTGGTATAATGAATATTGTTATTATAAAAAAGAGAAAAAAAAATAAAAAGAGAAAAATAACCGCGCTAAAGTGAATAATATATAAAGAGCAGCGACTTCAAGTGCGACCACACCCTCAAATAATGTATAGAAAAATAAGCCGCGCTGCGTGAAGTGGGTAAACAAAAAATTAATGTCCAAACAAAAATCAATGTCCCATATAACAACTTGATTGACGCTGAAAGCATAGATCACACTCCACGGTCTCTGTAGGAAATGTGCTTACCGGATAGCCACTAAAAGTCTGCAAATTCATATGCTGAGATATAGTCACAGATCCGGGAGATGGGAGTTGTCAGAGTCCTCAGCGAATATTGTGAATAATATGCAAAAGAAAAAACTTACATAGTGTGATACCGTAATTTATATAAAGTTTCCACCACCAATAAGGAATCCCTATCAATCGTGCAGCAGCTCACCAAATGAATAATGAGTAAAACGTGAATAGTCCAGTGTAAGAAGAGGAATGTGGAACAAACCACCACCAATTGTGAAGCCTCTTACCGAAAAATAAGTCAAATGAGCAAATAGGTAAATCCAGATCGCCAAGAAACCAGAAACGTCACTCAAAAGCCCTATTGGCCTCTTACCAGATGACAAATAATCCAAGCAGTAGATCTAATAACGCTTTCCCATCATACGTGAAGCTCCGGGACCAACAGCATCAATGGTGTTAACTATAAACAGTGCAATTGTAGAAAATCCAGAAGCTGGGAACTTGTATGCTGCCGAAGATCTGCAAGCCAGGAAATCCTGACCGACCAACCAAATTGGCCTGTCTAACAGTTTGCGTCAATACAGAGGTTTAGTTAGCACACATTTGCAAACGCATGTGAAAGCTGCAGGGCCATGTCAAGGCTCCCTGTTTAACAATAGGGAGCCTTGACATGGCCCTGCAGCTTTCACATGCGTTTGCAAATGTGTGCTAACTAAACCTCTGTATTGACGCAAACTGTTAGACAGGCCAATTTGGTTGGTCGGTCAGGATTTCCTGGCTTGCAGATCTTCGGCAGCATACAAGTTCCCAGCTTCTGGATTTTCTACAATTGCACTGTTTATAGTTAACACCATTGATGCTGTTGGTCCCGGAGCTTCACGTATGATGGGAAAGCGTTATTAGATCTACTGCTTGGATTATTTGTCATCTGGTAAGAGGCCAATAGGGCTTTTGAGTGACGTTTCTGGTTTCTTGGCGATCTGGATTTATCTATTTGCTCATTTGACTTATTTTTTCGGTAAGAGGCTTCACAATTGGTGGTGGTTTGTTCCACATTCCTCTTCTTACACTAGACTATTCACGTTTTACTCATTATTCATTTGGTGAGCTGCTGCACGATTGATAGGGATTCCTTATTGGTGGTGGAAATTTTATTTAAATTACGGTATCACACTATGTAAGTTTTTTTCTTTTGCATATTATTCACGTTATTCGCTGAGGACTCTGACAACTCCCATCTCCCGGATCTGTGACCATATCTCAGCATATGAATTTGCATATTTTTAGTGGTTATCCGGTAAGCACATTTCCTACAGAGACCGTGGAGTGTGATCTATGCTTTCAGCGTCAATCAAGTTGTTATATGGGACATTGATTTTTGTTTGGACATTAATTTTTTGTTTACCCACTTCACGCAGCGCGGCTTATTTCAATATTGTTATTATAATTATAATTAAGAATATTATTATTATGATGATGATGATTAGTATTAATATTATTTTTATTTTTGTAATGATGATTATTATTAATATTATCATGATGATTATTATTATTTTTATACAGAATTTATATATCGCCAACAGTTTGCACAGTGCTTTACAATATACATTATTATTATTTTTATGATATTGATTATTATTAATATTATTCATATTTTTATGATGATGATGGTGATTGTTATTATGAATATAATTTTGAATATTATGAATATTATTATGATGATCATTATTACTATGCAGGATTTATTTATTGCCAACAGTTTGCACCGCTCTTTACGATATAAAAGGAGAAAGTAAAGTTTCAATACAGTTCAATAAAAGAGGGGTAAAGAGCCTTGCTCATAAGAGCTTACAATCTAATAGTGTACATGTACAATTTGTAATCTTACAGATTCAGTATATTTTCCCATCCTGAGCGCTGTATCCATCCATTGCGGCCTCCCGCTCTGCTCTGTCACGGCGCTCTGTAATTTCTACGTATTTCATCAGCGTGCCAGAAAGCGCAGAGCGTTCTTCTATTCCTGGATCTACGCTATCTCACCGAGGATAAAAATAACATCTCATCATCTCATGGGAGCAACACAGAACTCCATATATAGAATGTATACCGTATGTACATACATTATATATCTATACACTATATCACCAAAAGTATTGGGACGCCGGCCTTTACACACACATGAACTTTAATGGCATCCCAGTCTTAGTCCGTAGGGTTCAATATTGAGTTGGCCCACCCTTTGCAGCTATAACAGCTTCAACTCTTCTGGGAAGGCTGTCCAAAAGGTTTAGGAGTGTGTCTATGGGAATGTTTGACCATTCTTCCAGAAGCGCATTTGTGGGGTCAGGCACTGATGTTGGATGAGAAGGCCTGGCTTGCAGTCTCCACTCTAATTCATCCCAAAGGTGTTCTATTGGGTTGAGGTCAGGACAGTCAAGTTCCTCCACCCCCAACTCTTTATGGACCTTGCTTTGTGCACTGGTGTGCAGTCATGTTGGAACGGGAAGGGGCCGTCCCCAAACTCCTCCCACAAAGTTGGGAGCATGAAATTGTCCAAAATGTCTTGGTATGCTGATGCCTTAACATTTCCCATCACTGGAACTAAGGGGCCAATCCCAACCCCTGAAAAACAACTCCACACCATAATCCCCCCTCCACCAAATGGTTTGGACCAATGCACAAAGCAAGGTCCATAAAGACATGGATGAGCAAGCAATGTCTTTATGGACCCTACTTTGTGCACCAGTCCAAACCATTTGGTGGAGGGGGGATTATGGTGTGAGGTTGTATTTCAGGGGTTGGGCTTGGCCCCTTAGTTCCAGTGAATGAAACTCTTAAGGCGTCAGCATGCCAAGATATTTTGGACAATTTCATGCTCCCAACTTTGTGAGAACAGTTTGGGGACGGCCCCTTCCTGTTCCAACATGACTGCACACCAGTGCACAAAGCAAAGTCCATAAAGACATGGATGAGCGAGTTTGGGGTGGAGGAACTTGATTAGTCTGCACAGAGTCCTGACCTCAAGTCAAGTTCCTCCACCCCAAACTCGCTCATCCATGTCTTTATGGACCTTGCTTTGTGCACTGGTCCAAATCATTTTGTGGGGTGGGGGGGTGGGTTATGGTGTGGGGGTGTTTTTTTAGGGGTTTGGGTTTGCCCCTTAGTTCCAGTGAAGGGAACTCTTAAGACATTTTGGACAATTTCATGCTCCCAACTTTGTGGGAGGAGTTTGGGGACGGCCCCTTCCTGTTCCAACATGACTGCGCACCAGTGATATTTTACACAAAAATTGGGTTATGTAATTTTTCTTTTTAGCATTAGAATTCACAAAAGTGTATTTTTTTCCCAAAAATTGCTTTCGGAAAACAGCTGCACAAATACCATGTGACAAAAAAAATTGCAACACCCACCATTTTATTCCCAAGGGTCTCTGCTTTGAATAATATATATATATAATGTTTGGGGGGTTCTAAGAAATTTTCTAGCAAAATAATTGTTACATGTGAATAAAAAGTGTGAGGAAAGGCGTGGAGCTGAAATGGGGACTGTCTGTGCGCCGTCACTGTACTGATGGCACTGGCTGGGTGACGGGTGATCAGGAGGGCAGTCAAGGGGTTAACTGTGGGCCTAACAAATTTGCTTTCGGAGCTCCGAACGGTAAGTGAGATCCGGGAGAAGAAGCAGCCAGATCTGTGTTCTGATTGGCCACAGCAATCAGCAGGTTCACAGCCAAAAATCATTGGCTGGGAGCCTGCTGGAAAAACAAGTGCTGTGACCAAACCTCCAAATTCGGTGTAATGTACAGTCCCGCCCAGGGGGAGGAGCAACCGGCCAGCATTAAAATTACCACTGGCCACTCAGCAGATGGTTAATAAAATATATATGAATATAATTTGTGTTCATAAGTATTTGGACTGTCAGTGTTCCTCCTGGGCGGAGCTCTGAGCGCTCATCTCGCTGATCCTCGTACTGAGCTGATCTTCCTATCGCTCCTGCCTACAGCGTGGGCTTACTTTGCTGGGAGGGGTCTATTGACATCCTCCCGTGATCGCGTTGCCCGTGCACCCCCTGAGGTGCGCATGTGGGCGGCACGCTCTGTGATTGCTAAGTCCTTCGGACTCAGCTGATCACAGGTTGGGGTAAATGACAGCTGATCACAGGTCAGGGAAAATGACAGCTGATCACTGGTTGGGGTAAATGACAGCTGATCACAGGTCGGGGGGAAATGACAGCTAATCACAGGTCGGGTTAAATGACAGCTGATCACAGGTTAGGTAAATGACAGCTGATCACAGGTCGGGGTAAATGACAGCTGATGACAGGTCGGGGTAAATGACAGCTGATCACAGGTCAGGGTAAATGACAGCTGATCACTGGTTGGGGTAAATGACAGCTGATCACTGGTTGGGGTAAATGACAGCTAATCACAGTTCGGGGTAAATGACAGCTGATCACAGGTTGGGGTAAATGACATCTGATCACAGGTCAGGGTAAATGACAGCTGATCACTGGTTGGGGTAAATGACAGCTGATCACTGGTTGGGGTAAATGACAGCTGATCACAGGTCGGGGTAAATGACAGCTGATCACAGGTCGGGGTAAATGACAGCTGATCACAGGTCGGGTGAAATGACAGCTGATGACAGGTCGGGGTAAATGACAGCTGATCACAGGTCAGGGTAAATGACAGCTGATCACTGGTTGGGGTAAATGACAGCTGATCACAGGTTGGGGTAAATGACATCTGATCACAGGTTGGGGTAAATGACAGCTGATCACAGATGGCGGTAAATGACATCTGATCACAAGTCGGGGTAAATGACAGCTGATCACTGGTAAGGGTAAATGACAGCTGATCACAGGTCGGAGTAAATGATAGCTGATCACAGGGCGGAGTAAATGATAGCTGATCACAGGGCGGGGTAAATGATAGCTGATCACAGGGCGGGGTAAATGACAGCTGATCACTGGTCGGGGTAAATGACAGCTGATCACAGGTTGGGGTAAATGACATCTGATCACAGGTTGGGGTAAATGACAGCTGATCACAGATGGCGGTAAATGACATCTGATCACAAGTCGGGGTAAATGACAGCTGATCACTGGTAAGGGTAAATGACAGCTGATCACAGGTCGGAGTAAATGATAGCTGATCACAGGGCGGGGTAAATGACAGCTGATCACTGGTCGGGGTAAATGACAGCTGATCACAGGTCAGGGTAAATGACAGCTGATCACAGGTCAGGGTAAATGACAGCTGATCACAGGTCGGAGTAAATGATAGCTGATCACAGGGCGGAGTAAATGATAGCTGATCACATGGCGGGGTAAATGACAGCTGATCACTGGTCGGGGTAAATGACAGCTGATCACAGGTCAGGGTAAATGACAGCTGATCACAGGTCGGAGTAAATGATAGCTGATCACAGGGCGGGGTAAATGACAGCTGATCACAGATGGAGGTAAATGACATCTGATCACAAGTCGGGGTAAATGACAGCTGATCACAGGTCGGGTTAAATGATAGCTGATCACAGGGCGGGGTAAATGACAGCTGATCACAGATGGAGGTAAATGACATCTGATCACAAGTCGGGGTAAATGACAGCTGATCACAGGTCGGGTTAAATGATAGCTGATCACAGGGCGGGGTAAATGACAGCTGATCACAGATGGAGGTAAATGACATCTGATCACAAGTCGGGGTAAATGACAGCTGATCACTGGTCAGGGTAAATGACAGCTGATCACTGGTCAGGGTAAATGACAGCTGATCGCAGGTCGGGGTAAATGACAGCTGATCACAGATGTAAACACAAGCCAGTTATCGGCTTTTCTTTCCTCATGCTGACGTGTAAGTGGAGAGGAGAGCCGATAACCGGCTTGTTAAAGGGATATCGACACTGATCATTTAGGACACTGATTATCAGTGCAGTTGCACCAGTGCTGCCCATCAGTGCCCATCAGTGCCCCTCTTTAGTACCACCTATCAATGCTGCCTTTCCATGCCCCCTATCAGTGCCCATTAGTGCTGCCAATCTGTGCCCATCAGTGCTGCCAATCAGTGCCTCCTAATCAGTTTCACCTATCAGTGCCGCCAATCAATGCCCATCGGTGCCCTTCAGTGCCACCTATCAGTGCTGCCTACCTGTGCCCATCAGTGCTGCCTATAAGTGCCCATCAGTGCCACCTCATCAGTGCCCACCACAGCCGCTTATCAGTGCCCATCAGGGCTGCCTAATCAGTGCAGCCTCATCAGTGCCGCCTCATAGTACCCATCAATGTCGCCTAATTAGTGCCTCCTCATCAGTGCCCATTAGTGCCACCTATCAGTGCCCACCAGTACTGCCAATCTGTTCCTACCATTGCTGCCATTCAGTGCCCATCAGTGCTGCTAATCAGTGCCTCCTCATTGGTGTTGCCTATCAGTGCTGCCTACCAAAGCCTATCAGTGCCCTTCAGAGCCGCCTACAAGTGCCCATCAGTGCCACCTCATCATTGCCCACCATGGCCACATGGTCACTGCTGCCTCATCAGTGCCACCTCATGAGTGCCCATCAGTGCAGCATATCAGTGCCCATCAGTTTCACCTAATCAGTGCCTCCCCTTCAGTGCCGAGTGCCCATCAGTGCCACCTATTAGTGCCCATCAGTGCTGCCAAATTGGTGCCTCATCAGTCCCCATCAGTGCCGCCTCATCAAAGCCAACTATGCCGCCTTATTAGTGCACATCAGTGAAGAAGAAAAATTACCTGTTTGCAAAATTTTATAACAAACTATGAAAAATGTTTTTTTTTTTTAGTGCCCATCAGTGCTGTCAATCAGTGCCTATTCATCAGTGTCACCTACCAGTGCTGCCAATCAGTGCCCATCAGTGCCCTTCAGTGCCACCTATCAAAACCCAGCAGTGCCATCTACCAGTGCCCATCAGTGCAGCTTATCAGTAGTGATCGACCAATATGGTTTTTTTATTGCCGATATTTTGGTCATTGCATATCGGTATCAGCCGATATCTGCCGATATTTTTGGACATTTAAAAAAACATTTTTTTATTTTTTTTTTACAGGTACTCTTTATGGAGAGATCAGGGGTCTAAAAGACCCCAAGCCCCTCCTCTGCACTTAAAAGCATTCAAAACACCAATGCTGAATGCTGTCATTTTTTTAATTTGGTGCCAGTCATGACATCACTTCCGGGTTTTGCATGGAGACCCCATCAGAGCCAAATGCGGCTTTATTTGGGTCTTCGGTGGCCATGCAGGCTGGTGGGATGGGAGACCCGGGCAAGCCACGGAAGGCGGTGGGAGGGGGGGGGACGTCCCCTCCCGCTCCTTGTAATGACAGCCGAGCAGCTTCTCAGCCACATCGGTTGTCATTACAAGACAGCCGACCGCCGGCTATGGACACCGATACCGGGGTGATACCTCTATCTGCAGTGATCCCTCCTGTATAAGCACTTTCCCGGGATATTGGCAATATCGGTAACCTCCGGGGCCGATTCCAATATATCGGGGAAAGTGCATATCGGCCCTCAATATATCGGTGTTGCCGATAATCGGTCAGTCCCTACTTATCAGTGCCCATCAGTGCAGCTTATCAGTGCCTTTCATGGTATCATACAAAGGCTTAACAAATTTATTGATATAAAAAATTAAGACTTTATTCAAAATAACATAATAAATATTTGTCTAAAAAAACATTGTCTATCAACACTTTGCTCTATATATAATAATCGCAGATGGAATGACCTTGATTGACCCTTGTCAGTTGTAATCAGGGCCGTACAGGCAGTCCTCATGTGCTGGGCCCGGGCACCTGCTGAGGAGCGGCGGAGGTACTGACTTATTGCCAACTCTTGTGGCTCCCCCTGCAGCTCTTCCAGCTACTCTGCAGGGGGATTGGTATATACTGTATGTCCCCACCACCTGCTGCCCGGGCCTCCCTGTGTGCCCTCTCCCCTGCAGCATTGCCAGCTTCCCTCCTCTCCCCTCCTCTCCCCTGCAGCATTGCCCTCTTCCCTCCTCTCTCCCCTGCAGCATTGCCAGCTTCCCTCCTCTCCTCTCCCCTCTTCTCCCCTGCAGCATTGCCATCTTCCCTCCTCTCTTCTCCTCTCCCCTGCAGCATTGCCAGCTTCCCTCCTCTCCCCTCCTCTCCCCTGCAGCATTGCCATCTTCCCTCCTCTCTTCTCCTCTCCTCTCCCCTGCAGCATTGCCAGCTTCCCTCCTCTCCTCTCCCCTCCTCTCCCCTGCAGCATTGCCAGCTTCCCTCCTCTCCTCTCCCCTCTTCTCCCCTGCAGCATTGCCATCTTCCCTCCTCTCTTCTCCCCTGCAGCATTGCCAGCTTCCCTCCTCTCCCCTGCAGCATTACCAGCTTCCCTCCTCTCCCCTCTTCTCCCCTGCAGCATTGCCATCTTCCCTCCTCTCTTCTCCCCTGCAGCATTGCCAGCTTCCCTCCTCTCCCCTCCTCTCCCCTGCAGCATTGCCAGCTTCCCTCCTCTCCTCTCCCCTCCTCTCCCCTGCAGCATTGCCATCTTCCCTCCTCTCCCCTCCACTCCCCTGCAGCATTGCCATCTTCCCTCCTCTCCTCTCCCCTGCAGCATTTAGGCTTCCCTCCTCTCCTCTCCCCTCTTCTCCCCTGCAGCATTGCCAGTGTCCCTCCTCTCCTCTCCCCCGCAGCATTGCCATCTTCCCTTCTCTCTTCTCCCCTGCAGCTTTGCCATCTTCCCTCCTCTCCTCTCCTCTCCCCTCCCCTCCCCTCCCCCGCAGCATTGCCAGCTTCCCTCCTCTCCTCTCCACTGCAGGATTGCCAGCTTCCCTCCTCTCCTCTCCCCTGCAGCATTGCCATCTTCCCTCCTCTCCCCTCCACTCCCCTGCAGCATTGCCATCTTCCCTCCTCTCCTCTCCTCTCCCCTGCAGCATTTCCAGCTTCCCTCCTCTCCTCTTTCATCCTCTCCCATGCAGCATTGCCAGCTTCCCTCCTCTCCTCTCCCCCGCAGCATTGCCATCTTCCCTCCTCTCTTC
Source organism: Pelophylax lessonae (assembly GCF_965119305.1). Classification (NCBI taxonomy): domain Eukaryota; kingdom Metazoa; phylum Chordata; class Amphibia; order Anura; family Ranidae; genus Pelophylax; species Pelophylax lessonae. The sequence goes on from NC_138772.1 coordinate 555,711,879, forward strand.
TCCCCTGCTGCATTGCCATCTTCCTTCCTCTCCTCTCCCCTCCGCTCCCCCGCAGCATTGCCAGCTTCCCTCCTCTCCTCTCCTCTCCACTGCAGCATTGCCATCTTCCCTCCTCTCCCCTCCACTCCCCTGCAGCATTTCCAGCTTCCCTCCTCTCCTCTCCCCTCCTCTCCCCTGCAGCATTGCCATCTTCCCTCCTCTCTTCTCCCCTGCTGCATTGCCATCTTCCCTCCTCTCTTCTCCCCTGCTGCATTGCCATCTTCCCTCCTCTCCTCTCCCGCCAGCAGATGCTGATGGCACACAGGGGGGTGTTGCAGGATTCTGGTTGGGGGGGGGGGGGGTGCAGTAAATATGTCCTATTTATCAGCCCCTTCCTTATCTGAATGAGCACAGCACCAATCACTCGCTGTGTCCGTTCATCACTGAAGTAAAGTAAATTGTCTTTACTATGTTTCAGTTTGTGAATGAACAGAAAACCTCAGAGTGCTTCCCATCCATTCACTGTGCAGTGCAGCTAAGGCTTCAGAGAAATGGGGAATCTCTGTCCTCGGCCCCTCTCTCTGTCTCAAATGTGAGACATCCGGGGTCTGGTTACACCCCTAATATTTCACCAAAGGCCCCCCAATAAGGCTGGTAAAAAATAGTAAAAATAAATAAAAGGAGGGGGAGGGGGGGTCCTGTAAGGTCGGCTGTACGGGGCCCCGTGATTTCTAACAGCAGCTTTGATTGTAGCTGATACCATCTGGATGCCGGGCGCCCAACATGTTTCACAGAATAAAATCACGGCTTCTTCAGGAGCTTCCAACACACTAATAATAATACAGAGCAGTAGTGACATGAAATGTAATAAATGATATAAAATACTGACAATGATTGGTTCATGTTATAAACGGATTGCAACATTATAGTGAAGACGCGGTGCGCAGTCCATGCCAGACCTTACCCAAAAAGAGAGACCGCCCACAGGGGGCGGAGAACATCTTCATTATAATGTTGCAATCCGTTTATAACATGAACCAATCATTGTCACTATTTTATATCATTTATTACAGCATTTCATGTCACTACTGCTCTGTATTAACCCCTTCTGGACCGGAAGGTTTTACCCCCTTAACGACCAGGCCATTTTTTGCGATTTGGCACTGCGTTTTTTTAATGGACAATTGCGCGGTCGTGTGACGCTGTACCCAAATAAAATTGATGTCCTTTTTTCCCCACAAACAGAGCTTTCTTTTGGCGGTATTTGATCACCTCTGCGATTTTTATTTTTTGTACTTTAAACAAAAAAAGAGCGACAATTCTATAAAAAAAAAAAAAACAATATTTTTTACTTTCTGCTATAAAACATTCCCAATAAAAAAAATTGGAAAAATCAGATTTTTTCATCATTTTATGCCAATATGTTTTCTGCTACATAATTTTTGGTAAAAAAAAAAACCAAAACAATATTTTTTACTTTCTGCTTTAAAACATTCCTAATAAAAAAAATGGAAAAATCTAATTTTTTCATCATTTTATGCCAATTTGTTTTCTGCTATATAATTTTTGATTAAAAAACAAAAACAAAAAAACAACATATTTTTTACTTTCTGCTATAAAACATTGCCAATAAAAAAATGGAAAAATCGAATTTTCCTGACAGACTCCATGGCAGCCTACGTGTGGGTTAGTCCCGCCTCCTCCTACCTCATAGGACCCCACTCCCATAAATTTCACTCTGCCCCAGAGACCATGTTCCTTTTTTGTCCTCCTCCTGTTGGATGGATATCAAGTCTTACCTCATGAAGATTTTCGGTCTATTTCCTGGTGATTTACACGATTGATTCCAGGCTGAATTCCTGAAGAGTCCAGTACGCCCTAGCTACTAGCGGGGTAGGACACGGGTGTGCAATCCCATGCATTGGAGAAGCATAAAGCCTGGCCACTGGCGGGCAAGCTGAATACGGCCAATCGTCCTAGCTACTAGCGGGAGGCCCATTAATACACCCCGAATCGATGCGCTGGAGGTTTTCGTGTCCCAGGTCAGACCGTGGTTTGGAGCGTGCTTGGTAACGTATGGCAGCCATTTTTTGTATATGTATTTTGTCTTGCAGTGTTTTGGAACGCAGGTGCGTTCCATCTTGCGGCCCCCGGCTCTTCCTGTGTCCCAGCGCAGCTTCCGGGTCACCGCTGGGTGTCTGGGGGCGGTGCTGGCGCAGTGGAGTGGCTGTTCCTGCTCACACATGCGCACGGATGCTGTCTGTCATGGGGGGGGGGGGGGCGGTGACGTCATCATCTGGCGGCAGATTTAAACTGCTGTCACAGTGGATCACATTGGGATTGTACTGCGGGCATATGCGGCGGCTTCCCTGTGTTTGATCGTTCTCTGCTAGTGGTAAGCTTAATCCTGCTGGATGTCTGTGTGCAGTCTGTGTATGCAGCACTTCCTTATTCCTGTGTTTGTTGCAGTCTTCCTGTTAAGAGCAGTATGGATACTTCACCGCCCCCCAGTGGCCAACCCTTACTCTACAGGTAAGAGTGGTATTATTTTTACCTATCCCTGTACGGTTCGGATTTAGGGCAGTAGGGGTAATTTTTCCCTTTTCTCTTAGCCATTCTAGGTCTGATAAACAAACTAAAGCACGCGAAGATAAGGACCTTACTAGGTCAAAACGTCATCACACATCTCCTGGCACTTGTCGCCACAAGTCTTCTACCAAACATCACAAGGAAGGCTCCACGCTTTTATCAGCACAAAGACACCCTGATAGAAGATCTTGCTGGGGTTGTGCAGCACGTGTTTCTGTTTGCAAATCACTATGTGATGCATGTTTTGCCCATGCCTCTAGAGAAAGGGGGAATGATAACCAGCAGGTGGAATCCCTGGTTAGACGGGTGGTCCAAGAATCCCTACAAAACCTGGAGGTTGACCGCACCTGTAGCCCCTCGGCTGGTATGGCAGACATCCCTGTTAGAGATAGCCTCAGTACTCCCGGCCCTTCTCAGCAGAGCATTTCCGGCTTCAACTCCTCGGATAGTGAGGACGGATACTCCTGGCACAGGTTTTGATTTTGCCTTGGTCCCTACCCTGGTTAAGGCAGTTAAGGGAGCCCTAAAGTGGGAGGAGCCAGTAGAGTCTCCATCTAAACAAAGAAGGTACTTCAAACACCTAAAGAAAGAGCGCCATAACTTTCCCTTTTTAGGTGAGTTGGGCGAAATCATCTTGGATGAGTGGGGATGTGCAGAGAGGAAAAATTCTCTGGTATCCAAAGTTTCCAGGATGTACCCATTCCAGAGTGAGGATGTGAAGCACCTGGAGTCAGCGCCCCTAGTGGACGCCGCCCTCATGAGATTAGCGAGGCACGTTACTCTTCCACTTGAAGACACAGTGTCTTTTAAAGATGGGCTGGAAAGAAAAATCGACACTGACCTTAAGAAGATTTATGTGTCTGCTGGAATGGCTTGTAAACCAGCCCTAGCCATTGCGGCTTTATTCAAGGCCATGGAGGCCTGGACACTAGAGGTAGATTCGGATCTAAGGTCTGTATCAGAAGAAGTAGCCAGAGCTTCTTCAGTGAATGAGCTCAGACTGGCGGCTTCTTTTCTGGGGGAGGCTTCCCTAGATATTATTCGTCTGGTGGCCCGGGTCATGCTCTCTTCAGTGACAGCTAAACGGGCTCTATGGCTGCGCCCCTGGCTGGTTGATCCTTCCTCCAAGCAGGCTTGGTGACGTATTCCATTCGAAGGGTCTTCCTTGTTCGGGAACAAGCTGGAGAGCGCTATTTCGCGGGCCACGGGCGGTAAGTCGGGGTTCCTCCCGCAGGATCGTCGCCTGCTGGGTCAGAGAAGGACACAGTCCAGACAATCTTCGGATAGAGCGAAGGATGCTCAAAGTTACAGACCTGGTCGTGAATTCCGGAAAACATGGAGGAAAAATCCATCTTCAAACCAAAAGGCTTCCAAAGGAGCCTCTTCTAGTAGCCGGGAAGCGGCTAAGTCCTTTTGATGTTGGGCCTGTCCAGACGGTTCAGGTCGGTGCTCGCCTTCTCCGGTTTCGACATGTCTGGGCAGCCTCGATAAGAGATTTTTGGGTCATCAGGACAATCTCCACAGGCCACACTTGGTCGTTCTGCAGTCCACCTATCCTCAAGTTCGTTCCCACAGCTCTTCCACGGTTGGAAGAAAAAAGGCAAATCCTTTCAGCATACGTAGATGCGCTGCTGCTTCAGTAGTTCCAGTACCAGCCAAAGAGAGGTTTCAAGGCCTCTATTCTCCACTCTTCTTAGTAATGAAGAAGAATGGCTCCTGGAGACCGGTCATAGACCTCACACATCTAAACTCCTTTATAAAAAAAGGGAAAATTCAAAATGGAGACGCTATTGACAATCCGCCAGGCGGTTCAGCCAGGAGATTGGCTTGTGTCAATAGACTTGAAGGATGCATATTTCCATGTGCCATCTACATGTCTCCCATTCGGGCTCACAACATCTTCTCGAGTATTTTCAAAACTCTTATTGGCTGTGGTAGCCCTGATCAGAATCAAGGGAGTTCGTCTTCACCATTATTTAGACAACTTACTACTTCTGTTGCAAGATCGAGAGCAACTCCTGGTTCACAGAGATCTAGTCACGGCGACTCTTCTCGAGTTCGGCTGGTTGCTAAACCTGGAAAAGAGCCATCTGGAGCCCACACAGGCACTTATCTTTCTCGGGGCTCAATTCAATACAGTCAAGGGCATCATCTCCTTGCCTCTAGAGAAAATCCTGATTATCAGAGACAGAGTACAGCTGGCCATTTTAACATCTCATCTCCAGGCCTCACAGTGCCTCAAAATAATAGGTACCATGGTGGCCACGACACCTATGGTGAAATGGGCTCAATGGAGGATGCGCCCTTTTCAAACAGGATTTCTTCGCCAATGGTGCCCAGGCGACATGGATCATCTGATTTGGATTTCCCCAGTAATGCGGGACAGTCTCCTGTGGTGGTTGCAGAAGAGGAATCTACTCAATTGCCATTCTATCCTTCCCATCTCTTGGGTCACGATCACCACGGACGCAAGCAACACAGGTTGGAGCGCTCACTGCCTATCAGAGATAGCCCAGGGCAAATGGAATCCTCGGTTACACAGGGAAGTTTCGAACATCCTGGAGCTTCGAGCAGCGTTTCGAGCTCTCCAAGCATTTCATCACCTTACAGTAGGAACATCTGTCCTCCTGAGGCTGGACAATATGACGGCAGTGTCGTATATAAAGCGTCAAGGGGGAACTCGCAGTCACTCTTTATTGAGAGAAGTCGAGCCAATAATGGTCTGGGCTCAGAAATACTTATCCAACCTCACTGCGGTTTATCTACCAGGATCACAGAACATCCAGGCGGATTTTCTATCACGAGTCTCCATGGACAACGAGTGGAGTCTTCATGCCGATGTGTTTCAGTGGCTAAAATCCCTAGGGTTCCTTCCGGAAGTGGATCTGTTCGCTTCCCCGTGCAACTTCAAGTTGGAGAAGTACTAAACGAGATTCAAATGCCCACAAGCTTTCGGGATGGATGCCCTAACAGAGCAGTGGAGGTTTCACAAGGCTTACGCCTTCCCACCAGTTCCAGTCCTCCTGCGATTCCTGACGAGACTCAGGTCGGAAGAAGTGGAGGCTCTTGTGATAGCCCCATATTGGCCGAACAGGCCCTGGTTTCCGATGCTGCTACAGCTGAGCTTTCGCGAGCCAGTTCCACTACCTTCCAGGCAGGATCTCCGGTCTTAGGGAACGGTGCTACACCCTTGCCCGGCCCATCTGCACCTGATGGCCTGGTTTTTGAAAGGGAAAGGCTGGAGGCATTAGGGTGTCCAAGTGGAGCTATCTCCACACTATTGAATGCGAGAAGAGCTGGAACAAATAGATTCTACGAAAGAATATGGAAGAAGTTCATGTCTCATATCTCCAGAAATATGGATGTGCAAGGCACTCCAAAGGTTCAACACATTTTGAGTTTTCTACAATCTGGCCTGGATCTGCCTTATCAGTCAGTTCTCTTCGAGTTCAAGTGTCAAGTGTCAGCTATCTCGGCTTTCACAGGAACATCCTGGGCAAAGCATCCTCTAGTGAGGCAATGTTTCAGAGGAACTTCTAGGCTCAGACCACAAAGGAAGCCCAGATTCCCTAAGTGGGATCTTCCACTTATTCTGGATTCCTTTGCAGACCTCAGAAAAGATAACCTGGTTCAACTCTCCATCAAAGAATTGTCTCTTATAGTAGCGTTCCTGGTGGCAGTCGCCTCAGCAAAAAGGGTCTCTGAGCGAGGAGCTTTGGGATGCAAAGAACCCTTTTTGTCGTTTTTCCCGGATTGGGTGGTTCTGATTCCCATGTTGGATTCGCATCCAAAAAGTATCCTCTATTTTTCATGAAAATCAGGAAATTGTCTTGCCAACATTCAAATCCTCTAACTCTGCGACTCATCCACTGGATGTAGGGCAAATTCTGAAACTATATCTGGAAGCCACATCTAATTTCCGCCATACGGATTATTTGTTTGTCCTGTTCTATGGGAAGAATAAAGGCTTGCGTGCTTCATCTAGAACGATCGCATCTTGGATTGTCCAGTCCATTCAGTGGGCCTATAGAGCTAAAGGGTTGGCTCCCCCGGAGGCGGTGACAGCGCATTCTACAAGAGGAATGTTGACTTCTTGGGCAGCGTTTCGTCATGTGGCTCCCGAAGTTGTATGCAAAGCGGCCTCATGGTCCTCAATTCACACATTCATGGCTCATTATTGTGTCGAGCCAGCTTCTTTATCATCTGTTGATTTTGGTTTGCGGATACTATCAGTTGATGGTGCAAATTAAATTTCTTTTGAACAGCAGATTGCCCACCCTGGTGTGTTTGGCTAGTTATTTCCCACACGTAGGCTGCCATGGAGTCTGTCAGGAAAACGGAAAATTTATATCGAATACTTACCGTAATTTTCCTTTCCTGATGGACTCCATGGCAGCCGGAGTCCCCACCCATCTGCCGGAGGAGGCTATTTTATGGAACGTGGTCTCTGGGGCAGAGTGAAATTTATGGGAGTGGGGTCCTATGAGGTAGGAGGAGGCGGGACTAACCCACACGTAGGCTGCCATGGAGTCCATTAGGAAAGGAAAATTACGGTAAGTATTTGATATAAATTTTCCGTTTTTCCATCATTTTAGGCCAATTTGTTTTCTGCTATATAATTTTTGGTAAAAAAAAAAAACAAAAAAAAACATTATTTTTTACTTTCTGCTATATTAAATTCCTAATAAAAAAAATGGAAAAATCTAATTTATTTTCATCATTTTAGGCCAATTTGTTTTCTGCTATATAATTTTTGGTAAAAAAAAAAAAAAAAATCCCAATAAGCGTATTTTGATTGGTTTGTGCAAAAGTTATTGCGTCTACTAACTAAGGGAAAGATTTGTCATATTTATTGTTTTTTTTTTTTACTTATTACTTTTTATTTATTTATTTATTTTTTACTAGTAATGGCGGTGATTGCGGCGGACAGATCGGACCCCTGACTGACATTTTTGACACTTTTGGGGGTACCAGTGACATTACTACAGTAATCAGTGCTAAAAAATATGCACTGTTACTGTAATAATGACACTGGCAGGAAAGGGGTTAACGCCAGGGGCGATCAAAGGGTTAAGTGTGAGCCTAGGGGAGTTATGGTGAACCTTGGCCCCCCCCCCCCCAGATGTTTTGGAACTACATTTCCCATGATGCTCAACCACACTGCAGAGTGGGAAATGTAGATCCAAAACATCTGGGGGTGCCAAGGTTCGCAATCGCTGGCCTAGGGGGTGTTTTCTAACTGTGAGGGGGGATGGGCTTGTGAAATCCACGCAGAGATCTGTGATCCTAAATCGGAGGACAACAGCAGTTCTCTCTCTACACGGGGAGCGATCGCGGGCAACCCGGCGCCGTGGATCGGCTTCTCTGCTGCCTAAATGGGGGTGTGAGTTTGCCTCCGGCAGCATGCGCACCCCCCCAGGAGCGCTCCCACAAACCGACATATTAGGTACGTCCGATTGTGCATCTGAGTCAGCCTGCTGCGGTGGACGGTCTGCAAGTGGTTAAAATAATTGCCAGTGCACTTACATTTTTTTTTGCGCCATAAAGCGGCGCCCGATGTACAACGCCTGGTCAGTTTACACTCCTCGCCGCTCGTCTCTGTGAACCGGCGTGCGTTCCACCTGAGTCAGACATGACATCAAAAAAGACCCGAAATTACCACGGCTACCAGGACCTCGACGCATTTCACCAGAGAGACGTCCTCAGGAAGTCCTGTGGCAGCCATTTTCCCGGAGTCCTCTATGCGATCCTATTGGTGGAAGGCTCCTTTGAAGGAACGTTCAATATCTATAATTTTAGTAGCAATTTGGAAACATCAACAAATACGTGAGAATCCCCCAATCACAGCGTCCGATTCACGGCTTCTGCTACAAATTATTCAACTCTAAGAAACGTTATTATTTATCCGTAACGTATGAACAGAGCCTGCGAAATATTCATATCTACAAATCCCACATCCCATAATAACATTACATCAGATATTACATCATTACCAAATATTACTACAATGTATCCATTCACCTATTATATTATATCTATTCTCTGATAGGAGAAGAGAGCGGAGAGAGGGAGAGATGAGCTCATCGCTGTGAGGATAGGAGAAGAGAGCGGAGTAGAGAGGAGAGATGACATCATCACTGTGCTGATAGAAGAAGAGAGCAGAGTGACGGAGAGATGAACTCATCACTGCGCTGATAGGAGAAGAGAGCGGAGTGAAGGAGAGATGAGCTCATCACTGAGCTGATAGGAGAAGAGAGCGGAGTGACGGAGAGATGAGATCATCACTGCGCTGAGAGGAGAAGAGAGCAGAGTGACGGAGAGATGAGCTCAGCACTGCGCTGATAGGAGAAGAGAGCGGAGTGACGGAGAGATGAGCTCATCACTGCGCTGATAGGAGAAGAGAGCGGAGTGACGGAGAGATGAGCTCAGCACTGCGCTGATAGAAGAAGAGAGCGGAGTGATGGAGAGATGAGCTCATCACTGTGCTGATAGGAGAAGAGAGCGGAGTGATGGAGAAATGAGCTCATCACTGCACTGATAGGAGAAGAGAGCGGAGTGATGGAGAGATGAGATCATCAATGTGCTGATAGGAGAAGAGAGCGGAGTGACGGAGAGATGAGCTCATCACTGCGCTGATAGGAGAAGAGAGCAAAGTGACGGAGAGATGAGCTTATCACTGCGCTGATAGGAGAAGAGAGCGGAGTGATGGAGAGATGAGCTCATCACTGCGCTGATAGGAGAAGAGAGCGGAGTGACGGAGAGATGAGCTCATCACTGCGCTGATAGGAGAAGAGAGCGGAGTGACGGAGAGATGAGCCCATCACTGTGCTGATAGGAGAAGAGAGCGGAGTGACGGAGAGATGAGCTCATCACTGCGCTGATAGGAGAAGAGAGCGGAGTGACGGAGAGATGAGCCCATCACTGTGCTGACAGGAGAAGAGAGCGGAGTGACGGAGAGATGAGCTCATCACTGCGCTGATAGGAGAAGAGAGCGGAGTGACGGAGAGATGAGCCCATCACTGTGCTGATAGGAGAAGAGAGCGGAGTGACGGAGAGATGAGCTCATCACTGTGCTGATAGGAGAAGAGAGCGGAGTGATGGAGAAATGAGCTCATCACTGCACTGATAGGAGAAGAGAGCAGAGTGACGGAGAGATGAGCTCATCAATGTGCTGATAGGAGAAGAGAGCGGAGTGACGGAGAGATGAGCTCATCACTGTGCTGATAGGAGAAGAGAGCGGAGTGACGGAGAGATGAACTCATCAATGTGCTGATAGGAGAAGAGAGCGGAGTGACGGAGAGATGAGCTCATCACTGTGCTGATTGGAGAAGAGAGCGGAGTGACGGAGAGATGAACTCATCAATGTGCTGATAGGAGAAGAGAGCGGAGTGACGGAGAGATGAGCTCATCACTGTGCTGATAGGAGAAGAGAGCGGAGTGACGGAGAGATGAGCTCATCACTGCACTGATAGGAGAAGAGAGCGGAGAGATGGAGAGATGAGCTCATCACTGCACTGATAGGAGAAGAGAGCGGAGTGACAGAGAGATGAGCTCATCACTGCACTGATAGGAGAAGAGAGCAGAGTGACGGAGAGATGAGCTCATCACTGCGCTGATTGGAGAAGAGAGCGGAGTGACGGAGAGATGAGCCCATCACTGTGCTGATAGGAGAAGAGAGCGGAGTGACGGAGAGATGAGCTCATCACTGCGCTGATAGGAGAAGAGAGCGGAGTGACGGAGAGATGAGCCCATCACTGTGCTGACAGGAGAAGAGAGCGGAGTGACGGAGAGATGAGCTCATCACTGTGCTGATAGGAGAAGAGAGCGGAGTGATGGAGAAATGAGCTCATCACTGTGCTGATAGGAGAAGAGAGCAGAGTGACGGAGAGATGAGCTCATCACTGTGCTGATAGGAGAAGAGAGCGGAGAGATGGAGAGATGAGCTCATCACTGTGCTGATAGGAGAATAGAGCGGAGTGATGGAGAGATGAGCTCATCACTGCACTGATAGGAGAAGAGAGCGGAGTGACGGAGAGATGAGCTCATCACTGCACTGATAGGAGAAGAGAGCGGAGAGATGGAGAGATGAGCTCATCACTGTGCTGATAGGAGAAGAGAGTGGAGTGACGGAGAGATGAGCTCATCACTGTGCTGAGAGGAGAAGAGAGCGGAGAGATGGAGAGATGAGCTCATCACTGCACTGATAGGAGAAGAGAGCGGAGAGATGGAGAGATGAGCTCATCACTGCGCTGATAGGAGAAGAGAGCGGAGTGACGGAGAGATGAGCTCATCACTGCACTGATAGGAGAAGAGAGCGGAGAGATGGAGAGATGAGCTCATCACTGTGCTGATAGGAGAAGAGAGTGGAGTGACGGAGAGATGAGCTCATCACTGTGCTGAGAGGAGAAGAGAGCGGAGTGACGGAGAGATGAGCTCATCACTGTGCTGAGAGGAGAAGAGAGCGGAGTGACGGAGAGATGAGCTCATCACTGAGCTGATAGGAGAAGAGAGCGGAGTGACGGAGAGATGAGATCATCACTGCGCTGATAGGAGAAGAGAGCGGAGTGACGGAGAGATGAGCTCATCACTGCGCTGATAGGAGAAGAGAGCGGAGTGACGGGGAGATGAGCTCATCACTGCGCTGATAGGAGAAGAGAGCGGAGTGACAGAGAGATGAGCTCATCACTGTGCGCATAGGAGAAGAGAGCGGAGTGACAGAGAGATGAGATCATCACTGCGCTGACAGGAGAAGAGAGCGGAGTGACGGAGAGATGAGATCATCACTGCGCTGATAGGAGAAGAGAGCGGAGTGACGGAGAGATGAGCTCATCACTGCGCTGATAGGAGAAGAGAGCGGAGTGACGGAGAGATGAGATCATCACTATGCTGATAGGAGAAGAGAGCGGGGTGATGGAGAGATGAGCTCATCACTGTGCTGATAGGAGAAGAGAGCGGAGTGACGGAGAGATGAGATCATCACTATGCTGATAGGAGAAGAGAGCGGAGTGACGGAGAGATGAGCTCATCACTGCGCTGATAGGAGAAGAGAGCGGAGTGACGGAGAGATAAGCTCGTCACTGTGCTGATAGGAGAAGAGAGCGGAGTGATGGAGAGATGAGCTCATCACTGTGCTGATAGGAGAAGAGAGCAGAGTGATGGAGAGATGAGATCATCACTGCACTGATAGGAGAAGAGAGCGGAGTGATGGAGAGATGAGATCATCACTGTGCTGATAGGAGAAGAGAGCAGAGTGACGGAGAGATGAGCTCATCACTGTGCTGATAGGAGAAGAGAGCGGAGTGATGGAGAGATGAGCTCATCACTGTGCTGAAAGGAGAAGAGAGAAGAGTGACAGAGTGATGAGATCATCACCGCGCTGATAGGAGAAGAGAGCGGAGTGATGGAGAGATGAGCTCATCACTGCACTGATAGGAGAAAAGAGCGGAGAGAGGGAGAGATGAGCTCATCACTGCGCTGATAGGAGAAGAGAGCGGAGTGACGGAGAGATGAGCTCATCACTGTGCTGATAGGAGAAGAGAGAAGAGTGACAGAGTGATGAGATCATCACCGCGCTGATAGGAGAAGAGAGCGGAGTGACGGAGAGATGAGCTCATCACTGCACTGATAGGAGAAGAGAGCGGAGTGACGGAGAGATGAACTCATCACTGCACTGATAGGAGAATAGAGCGGAGTGATGGAGAGATGAGCTCATCACTGCGCTGATAGGAGAAGAGAGCAGAGTGACAGAGAGATGAGCTCATCACTGAGCTGATAGGAGAAGAGAGCAGAGTGACGGAGAGATGAGCTCATCACTGCGCTGATAGGAGAAGAGAGCAGAGTGACAGAGAGATGAGCTCATCACTGAGCTGATAGGAGAAGAGAGCAGAGTGACAGAGAGATGAGCTCATCACTGAGCTGATAGGAGAAGAGAGCAGAGTGACAGAGTGATGAGATCATCACCGCGCTGATAGGAGAAGAGAGCGGAGTGATGGAGAGAAGAGCTCATCACTGCACTGATAGGAGAAAAGAGCGGAGAGAGGGAGAGATGAGCTCATCACTGCGCTGATAGGAGAAGAGAGCAGAGTGACGGAGAGATGAGCTCATCACTGTGCGGATAGGAGAAGAGAGCGGAGTGACGGAGAGATGAGCTCATCACTGTGCTGATAGAAGAGAGCGGAGTGACGGAGAGATGAGCTCATCACTGTGCTGATAGGAGAAGAGAGCGGAGTGATGGAGAGATGAGCTCATCACTGCGCTGATAGGAGAAGAGAGCGGAGTGATGGAGAGATGAGCTCATCACTGCACTGATAGAAGAGAGCGGAGTGAGGGAGAGATGAGATCATCACTGTGCTGATAGGAGAAGAGAGCGGAGTGAGGGAGAGATGAGCTCATCACTGCGCTGATAGGAGGAAGAGAGCGGAGTGATGGAGAGATGAGCTCATCACTGCGCTGATAGGAGAAGAGAGCGGAGTGATGGAGAGATGAGATCATCACTGCACTGATAGGAGAAGAGAGCGGAGTGACGGAGAGATGAGCTCATCACTGCACTGATAGGAGAAGAGAGCGGAGTGAAGGAGAGATGAGCTCATCACTGTGCTGATAGGAGAAGAGAGCAGAGTGATGGAGAGATGAGATCATCACTGCACTGATAGGAGAAGAGAGCGGAGTGAAGGAGAGATGAGCTCATCACTGTGCTGATAGGAGAAGAGAGCAGAGTGACGGAGAGATGAGCTCATCACTGTGCTGATAGGAGAAGAGAGCAGAGTGACGGAGAGATGAGCTCATCACTGTGCTGATAGGAGAAGAGAGCGGAGTGACGGAGAGATGAACTCATCACTGAGCTGATAGGAGAAGAGAGCGGAGTGACGGAGAGATGAGATCATCACTGCGCTGATAGGAGAAGAGAGGGGAGAGATGGAGAGATGAGCTCATCACTGCGCTGATAGGAGAAGAGAGCAGAGTGACAGAGAGATGAGCTCATCACTGAGCTGATAGGAGAAGAGAGCGGAGTGAAGGAGAGATGAGCTCATCACTGTGCTGATAGGAGAAGAGAGCGGAGTGACGGAGAGATGAGCTCATCACTGCGCTGATAGGAGAAGAGAGCAGAGTGACGGAGAGATAAGCTCGTCACTGTGCTGATAGGAGAAGAGAGCGGAGTGACGGAGAGATGAGATCATCACTGTGCTGATAGGAGAAGAGAGCAGAGTGACGGAGAGATGAGCTCATCACTGCACTGACAGGAGAAGAGAGCGGAGTGACGGAGAGATAAGCTCGTCACTGTGCTGATAGGAGAAGAGAGCAGAGTGATGGAGAGATGAGATCATCACTGCACTGATAGGAGAAGAGAGCGGAGTGAAGGAGAGATGAGCTCATCACTGTGCTGATAGGAGAAGAGAGCAGAGTGACGGAGAGATGAGCTCATCACTGTGCTGATAGGAGAAGAGAGCAGAGTGACGGAGAGATGAGCTCATCACTGTGCTGATAGGAGAAGAGAGCGGAGTGACAGAGAGATGAGCTCATCACTGTGCTGATAGGAGAATAGAGCGGAGTGATGGAGAGATGAGCTCATCACTGCGCTGATAGGAGAAGAGAGCAGAGTGACAGAGAGATGAGCTCATCACTGAGCTGATAGGAGAAGAGAGCGGAGTGACGGAGAGATGAACTCATCACTGAGCTGATAGGAGAAGAGAGCGGAGTGACGGAGAGATGAGATCATCACTGTGCTGATAGGAGAAGAGAGCGGAGAGAGGGAGAGATGAGCTCATCACTGCGCTGATAGGAGAAGAGAGGGGAGAGATGGAGAGATGAGCTCATCACTGCGCTGATAGGAGAAGAGAGCAGAGTGACAGAGAGATGAGCTCATCACTGAGCTGATAGGAGAAGAGAGCGGAGTGACGGAGAGATGAACTCATCACTGAGCTGATAGGAGAAGAGAGCGGAGTGACGGAGAGATGAGCTCATCACTGTGCTGATAGGAGAAGAGAGCGGAGTGACAGAGAGATGAGCTCATCACTGTGCTGAGAGGAGAAGAGAGCAGAGTGACGGAGAGATGAGCTCATCACTGTGCTGAGAGGAGAAGAGAGCGGAGTGACGGGGAGATGAGCTCATCACTGCACTGATAGAAGAGAGCGGAGTGACAGAGAGATTAGACCATCACCGCGCTGATAGGAGAAGAGAGCGGAGTGACGGAGAGATGAGCTCATCACTGTGCTGATAGGAGAAGAGAGCGGAGTGACAGAGAGATTAGATCATCACCGCGCTGGTAGGAGAAGAGAGCGGAGTGAGGGAGAGATGAGCTCATCACTGCACTGATAAAAGAGAGCGGAGTGAGGGAGAGATGAGATCATCACTGTGCTGATAGGAGAAGAGAGCGGAGTGATGGAGAGATGAGCTCATCACTGTGCTGATAGGAGAAGAGAGCGGAGTGACGGAGAGATGAGCCCATCACTGTGCTAATAGGAGAAGAGAGCGGAGTGACGGAGAGATGAGCTCATCACTGCGCTGATAGGAGAAGAGAGCGGAGTGACGGAGAGATGAGCCCATGACTGTGCTGATAGGAGAAGAGAGCGGAGTGACGGAGAGATGAGCTCATCACTGCGCTGATAGGAGAAGAGAGCGGAGTGACGGAGAGATGAGCCCATCACTGTGCTGATAGGAGAAGAGAGCGGAGTGACGGAGAGATGAGCTCATCACGGTGCTGATAGGAGAAGAGAGCGGAGTGATGGAGAAATGAGCTCATCACTGCACTGATAGGAGAAGAGAGCAGAGTGACGGAGAGATGAGCTCATCACTGCGCTGATTGGAGAAGAGAGCGGAGTGACGGAGAGATGAACTCATCAATGTGCTGATAGGAGAAGAGAGTGGAGTGACGGAGAGATGAGCTCATCACTGCACTGATAGGAGAAGAGAGTGGAGAGATGGAGAGATGAGCTCATTACTGAGCTGATAGGAGAAGAGAGCGGAGTGACGGAGAGATGAGCTCATCACTGCGCTGATAGGAGAAGAGAGCGGAGTGACAGAGAGATGAGCTCATCACTGCACTGATAGGAGAAGAGAGCAGAGTGATGGAGAGATGAGCTCATCACTGTGCTGATAGGAGAAGAGAGCAGAGTGACGGAGAGATGAGCTCATCACTGTGCTGATAGGAGAAGAGAGCAGAGTGACGGAGAGATGAACTCATTACTGTGCTGATAGGAGAAGAGAGCAGAGTGATGGAGAGATTAGATCACTGTGCTGATAGGAGAAGAGAACAGAGTGTTGGAGAGATGAGATCATCACTGTGCTGATAGGAGAAGAGAGCGGAGTGACAGAGAGATGACCTAATTAATGTGCTGATAGGAGAAGAGAGCGCAGTGATGGAGAGATGAGCTAGGGATGAATAATGGGAGAGGAGTTGATGTAAGGACACAATGGAGGGAGCGGGAGGCTGGGAAGAGCTACATTGGGGGGCTCTTGTCCTGGATGAGGGTCTGGTATGGATAGTGGGGGGAGGGGGGGGGGGCCCTCGGACTCTTTGCTCTCCCTCATTCATATCTAAGCATTATGAGAAGACGATGCGATTTTGCACATTTCTGTGTTGGCATTTTTAGCAGCGCACGCCTGGTTGCTGCGTCCAGGATGAATGATAAAAGGCGCAACATGCTTTTTTCACGCGTTTCCAAAATTTGCGCAAATTGTGTGCACTTTGGTGAAACGCTGAGATGTGATTGGAGAGTCAGCCTCGGATTCCGAGCCTCACGCATTTATATTTTTCCTGTGCAATTTGCTGCCTTTGTTGAGCATTCAAACGCATGAAAAAAACCCATGCTTGCTTGCCGCGTTTGTGTTATTAACTATGAAAAGTACCGCAAGCGCAATTCACATTTTCCGTGCATTTCGTAAACATGCGCAAATTCACGCATTCACAAAACGCTCCGGTGTGAATGGAGGGTCGGCCTCAGATTCCGATCTCTGTGTGTTTTTTGTTTTACCGCGTATTTTGCTGTTTTTGTCCAGCTTTCAAACGCATGGAAAAATGCGTATCTGCTCGCCACGTATCGCATGCTACTTACAAGGAAAGGCACCGCAAGCGCAACACGCATTTTTAGCGTGCTTCGTAAACATGCGCAAATTTTGCATTCTTTGGCAACACGCGGAGGTGTGAATGGAGCGTCAGCCTCAGAGCCCGGCGTACATATTTATTCCTGGGGGGGGCGCACAGTTTTTTAAAGGGACAATTTTTTTATTGGTTCTTCCAGAAATTGTTACATTGTTCTGTTTTTTCATGTATGGTGATGAGTCGGATACATTGTTCTTTTTTCATGTATGGTGATGAGACTGATACATTGTTGTTTTTGTCATGTATGGTGATGAGTCGGATACATTGTTCTTTTTTCATGTATGGTGATGAATTGGATACATTGTTTTTTTTCCATGTATGGTGATAAGTCGGATACATTGTTGTTTTTCCATGTATGGTGATGAGTCAGATACATTGTTGTTTTTTCATGTATGGTGATGAGTCGGATACATTGTTCTTTTTCCATGTATGGTGATGAGTCGGATACATTGTTGTTTTTCCATGTATGGTGATGAGACTGATACATTGTTCTTTTTTCATGTATCGTGATGAGTCTGATACATTGTTCTGTTTTTTTCATGCATGGTGATGAGTCTGATACATTGTTCTGTTTTTTCATGCATGGTGATGAGTCGGATACATTGTTCTTTTTTCATGTATGGTGATGGGACGGATACATTGTTCTGTTTTTTCATGTATGGTGATGAGATGGATACATTGTTATTTTTTCATGTATGGTGATGAGACGGATACATTGTTCTGTTTTTTCATGTATGGTGATGAGACTGATACATTGTTCTGTTTTTTCATGTATGGTGATGAGACTGATACATTGTTTTTTCCATGTATAGTGATGAGTCGGATACATTGTTTTTTCATGTATGGTGATGAGACGGATACATTGTTCTGTTTTTCATGTATGGTGATAAGACAGATACACTGTTCTGTTTTTTCATGTATAGTGATGAGACGGATACATTGTTCTGTTTTTTCATGCATGGTGATGGGGCTGATACATTGTTCTGTTTTCATGTATGGTGATGAGACGGATACATTGTTCTGTTTTTTCATGTATGGTGATGAGACTGATACATTGATCTGTGTTTTCATGTATGGTGATGAGACGGATACATTGTTCTGTTTCATGTATGGTGATGAGACGGATACATTGTTCTGTGTTTTCATGTATGGTGATGAGACTGATACATTGTGTC
Organism: Pelophylax lessonae; assembly: GCF_965119305.1. Taxonomy (NCBI): domain Eukaryota; kingdom Metazoa; phylum Chordata; class Amphibia; order Anura; family Ranidae; genus Pelophylax; species Pelophylax lessonae. Next base: position 555,729,720 of record NC_138772.1, read on the forward strand.
AGTTTATCTCTTTCCCTCCGATGCTCATTAATAAGTGCGTTGGTTCGTTCCCTCCGATGCTCATTAATAAGTGCGTTGGTTCATTCTCTCCGATGCTCATTAATAAGTGCGCTGGTTCGTTCTCTCCAATGCTCATTAATAAGTGCGTTGGTTCGTTCCCTCCGATGCTCATTAATAAGTGCGTTGGTTCATTCTCTCCGATGCTCATTAATAAGTGCGCTGGTTCGTTCTCTCCAATGCTCATTAATAAGTGCGTTGGTTCGTTCCCTCCGATGCTAATTAATAAGTGCGTTGGTTCGTTCCCTCCGATGCTCATTAATCAGTGCGTTGGTTCGTTCTCTCCGATGCTCATTAATCAGTGTGTTGGTTCGTCGGTCACGTGTGTGAGTGAAGGGTTAATAGCGATGAATAATGGGAGGCGAGCTGATGCAAGGACACAATGGAGCGAGCGGGAGGCTGACACAGACACATGGGGGGGCCCTTTCCTTCCACCTGCCTCCTCTGCAGTGGCTGCGCACACCCTGCCCCTTCTGCATGGGAGGAAAAAAAACAGCAGCAGCAGCAGCAGCCGCAGCATCCTTGTGCTGACATCACGCAGGATGACTGAGCATCACGAGCGCCGCTGCTCCTTATCAGCCAGTGAAGCTGCACTAATTCCCAGCAGCCAGTGCGCAGCCTCCTCCTGACCGTCTCCTTCTACAGGAGGGATGCAGAGACAGCACTAAGCTCTACAGATCCACACATCCATCCCCCCCTTCCCCCCAGGAGAGAAGGGCACGGAATCGCCAGGAAAAGAGGAGACCATGCCGGTGGATTCCAGGAAAGAGGAGCCGGAGAAAGATGTCCGGGCGATGCAGGCTGGGACAGGTGAGGGGGAGGGGGGGATTGGCTGGCAGCATGGCATGGATAATGGCTCAGCGTTTGGGGAAGGACAAGGGATCAGCTGAGATTAGGAGCGATTCGGGCTCCAGAGGTCGTGACACGGGCTAGCGGGATCTGCAGATCGGATGGCGTAGGCTGCTGCACACCTGGATGGTGCCAGCTTGTCTGCCTTCTGGTATGCCAGGCCTCAGTGTCGTTTCCATGGATTGGGACTCCTCAAGGGTTAAATGACTGTAGGGTGAGAAAAGATATCTCGGAGAAACAGGCCTGGGTTGCGATTGCTCAACTGTGCCAGTATAGCCATGGCACCGGGTTATCTTCCTTCTGACATGCCAGGCCTCGGTGACACTTCTATGGATTGGGTCTCCTCCAGGGTTAAGTGATTGTAGGGTGACAAAAAATAAGGAGAACTAGGCCGGGTGCCGTAGCTTAACTGTGCCAGTCATGCCATGGCGCCAGCTTGTCTGCCTTCTGACATGCCAGGCCTATGTGTCACTTCCATGGATTGGGACTCCTCAAGGGTTAAATGATTGTAGGGTGACAAAAAAATAAGGAGAACTAGGCCGGGTGCCGTAGCTGAACTGTGCCAGTCATGCCATGGCGCCAGCTTGTCTGCCTTCTGACATGCCAGGCCTCGGTGTTACTTCTTTGGATTGGGTCTCCTCAAAGAGTTAAAGGTTTGTAGGGTGAGAAAAGATAACTCGGAGAACCAGTCCAGGGTTGCCAATGGTGCCATGGCACTGGGTTTTCTTCCTTCTGACATGCCAGGCCTCAGCATCACTTCCTTGGATTGGGTCTCCTCAAGGGTTAAATGATGATAGGTTGAATAAAAACAAGGAGAACTAGGCCAGGTGCCGTAGCTGAACTGTGCCTGTCATGCCATGGCGCCAGCTTTTCTGCCTTCTGACATGCCAGGCCTCAGTGTCACTTTCTTGGACTGGGTCTCCTCCAGGGTTAAATGATTGTAGTGTGAGAAAAGATAATTTGGAGATCAGGCCAGGGTTGCCATGGCTAAACTGTGCCAATGGTGCCATGGCACCAGTTATCTTCCTTCTGACATGCCAGGCCTCAGTGTCGGTTCCATGGATTGGGTCTCCTCAAGGGTTAAATGGTTGTAGGGTGAGAAAAAATAAGTAGAACTAGGCCTGGTGCCGTAGCTGAACTGTGGCAGTCATGCGATGGTGCCAGCCTGTCTTCCTTCTGACATGCTAGGCCTCTGTGTCACTTCCTTGGATTGGGTCTCCTCAAGGGTTAAAGGTTTGTAGGGTGAGAAAAGATAACTCAGAGAACCAGGCCAGGGTTGCGATTGCTGAACTGTGCCAGTGTAGCCATGGCACTGGGTATCCTTCCTTCTGACATGCCAGGCCTCAAAGTCGCTTCCATGAATTGGGTCACCTCAAGGGGCAATCATTTGCAGGGTGAGGAAAAAACAGAATCAGGCCCGGGTGTTGAACTGTGCCAGTCATGCCATGACATCAACTTGTTTACCTTCCAACATGCCAGGCCTTGGGGGTCACTTCCAAGGATTGGGTCTCCTCAAGGGTTAAATGATTGTAGTGTGAGAAAAGATAACTCGAAGAACCAGGCCAGGGTTGCCATGGCTAAACTGTGCCAATGGTGCCATGGCACTGGGTTATCTTCCTTCTGACATGCCAGGCCTCAGCATTACTTCCTTGGATTGGGTCTCCTCAAGGTTTAAATGATGATAGGTTGAATAAAAACAAGGAGAACTAGGCCAGGTGCCGTAGCTGAACTGTGCCAGTCATGCCATGGCGCCAGCTTGTCTGCCTTCTGACATGCCAGGCCTCAGTGTCACTTCCTTGGATTGGGTCTCCTCAAGGGTTAAAGGTTTGTAGGGTGAGAAAAGATAACTCAGAGAACCAGGCCAGGGTTGCGATTGCTGAACTGTGCCAGTGTAGCCATGGCACTGGGTATCCTTCCTTCTGACATGCCAGGCCTCAAAGTCGCTTCCATGAATTGGGTCACCTCAAGGGGCAATCATTTGCAGGGTGAGGAAAAAACAGAATCAGGCCCGGGTGTTGAACTGTGCCAGTCATGCCATGACATCAACTTGTTTACCTTCCAACATGCCAGGCCTTGGGGGTCACTTCCAAGGATTGGGTCTCCTCAAGGGTTAAATGATTGTAGTGTGAGAAAAGATAACTCGAAGAACCAGGCCAGGGTTGCCATGGCTAAACTGTGCCAATGGTGCCATGGCACTGGGTTATCTTCCTTCTGACATGCCAGGCCTCAGCACTACTTCCTTGGATTGGGTCTCCTCAAGGTTTAAATGATGATAGGTTGAATAAAAACAAGGAGAACTAGGCCAGGTGCCGTAGCTGAACTGTGCCAGTCATGCCATGGCGCCAGCTTGTCTGCCTTCTGACATGCCAGGCCTCAGTGTCACTTCCTTGGATTGGGTCTCCTTAAGGGTTAAATGATTGTAGTGTGAGAAAAGATATCTTGGAGAACCAGGCCAGGGTTGCCGTGGCTAAACTGTGCCAATGGTGCCATGGCTCTGGGTTATCTTCCTTCTGACATGCCAGGCCTCAGCATCGCTTCCTTGGATTGGGTCTCCTCAAGGGTTAAATGATTGTAGGGTGACAAAAAACTAGGAGAAAAAGGACTGGTGCCATAGCTGAACTGTGCCAGTCATGCCATGACATCAGCTTGTTTACCTTCTGACATGCCAGGCCTCAGTGTCACTTCCTTGGATTGGGTCTCCTCAAGGGTTAAAGGTTTGTAGGGTGAGAAAAGATAACTCAGAGAACCAGGCCAGGGTTGCGATTGCTGAACTGTGCCAGTGTAGCCATGGCACTGGGTATCCTTCCTTCTGACATGCCAGGCCTCAAAGTCGCTTCCATGAATTGGGTCACCTCAAGGGGCAATCATTTGCAGGGTGAGGAAAAAACAGAATAAGGCCCGGGTGTTGAACTGTGCCAGTCATGCCATGACATCAACTTGTTTACCTTCCAACATGCCAGGCCTTGGGGGTCACTTCCAAGGATTGGGTCTCCTCAAGGGTTAAATGATTGTAGTGTGAGAAAAGATAACTCGAAGAACCAGGCCAGGGTTGCCATGGCTAAACTGTGCCAATGGTGCCATGGCACTGGGTTATCTTCCTTCTGACATGCCAGGCCTCAGCACTACTTCCTTGGATTGGGTCTCCTCAAGGTTTAAATGATGATAGGTTGAATAAAAACAAGGAGAACTAGGCCAGGTGCCGTAGCTGAACTGTGCCAGTCATGCCATGGCGCCAGCTTGTCTGCCTTCTGACATGCCAGGCCTCAGTGTCACTTCCTTGGATTGGGTCTCCTTAAGGGTTAAATGATTGTAGGGTGAGAAAAGATATCTTGGAGAACCAGGCCAGGGTTGCCGTGGCTAAACTGTGCCAATGGTGCCATGGCTCTGGGTTATCTTCCTTCTGACATGCCAGGCCTCAGCATCGCTTCCTTGGATTGGGTCTCCTCAAGGGTTAAATGATTGTAGGGTGACAAAAAACTAGGAGAAAAAGGACTGGTGCCATAGCTGAACTGTGCCAGTCATGCCATGACATCAGCTTGTTTACCTTCTGACATGCCAGGCCTCAGTGTCACTTCCTTGGATTGGGTCTCCTCAAGGGTTAAAGGTTTGTAGGGTGAGAAAAGATATCTCAGAGAACCAGGCATGGGTTGTGATTGCTGAGCTGTGCCAGTGTAGCCATGGCACTGGGTTATCTTCCTTCTGATATTCCAGGCCTCAGTGTCGGTCTCCTCAAGGGTCAATCATTTGTAGGGTGAGGAAAAACCAGAACCAGGCCCTGGTGCCATAGTTGAACTGTGCCAGTCATGCCATGACATCAGCTTGTTTACCTTCCAACATGCCAGGCCTTGGGGTCACTTCCACGGATTGGGTCTCCCCAAGGGTTAAAGGTTTGTAGGGTGAGAAAAGATATCTCGTAGAACCAGGTCTGGAGTGCAATCGTGTCACGGCGCCAAGTTGTCTGCCTTCTGACATGCCAGGCCTCAAAGTTGCTTCCATGAATTGGGTCACCTCAAGGGGCAATCATTTTCAGGGTGAAGAAAAAACAGAACCAGGCCCGGGTGTTGAACTGTGCCAGTCATGCCATGGGGCCAGCTTGTTTACCTCCCAACATGCCAGGCGTTGGGGTCACTTCAATGAATTGTGTCTCCCCATAGGATTATTTTTTAGGTGACCAAAGACACCTCAGAGAACCAGGCCTGGGTGCCATGGCTGAACTGTGCCAGTCATGCCAGCTTGTTTACCTCCCACCATGCCAGGCCTCAGTGTCACTTCCATGGATTGTGTTTCCTCAAGGGTCAAGCATTTGTAAGGTGAGGAAAACCCAGAACCAGGCCAAGGTGCCATTGGCGAACTGTACCAGTCATGCCAGCTTGTTTACCTCCCACCATGCCAGGCATTGGGGTCACTTCCATGGATCGGGTCTCCTCAAGGGTGAAAGGTTTGCAGAGTGAGAAAATATATCTCTGAGAACCAGGCCTGGGTTGCGATCGCTGAACTGTGCCAGTGTAGTCATGGCACCGGGTTATCTTCCTTCTGACATGCCAGGCCTCAGTGTCGGTTCCATGGATTGGGTCTCCTCAAGGGTCAATCATTTGTAGGGTGAGGAAAAAAATTTTAAATCTTTGTAAGGTGAGAAAAGACACGTCAGAGAACCAGGTCTGGGTGCCATGGCTAAACTGTGCCAGTGGTCCCATGGCACCGGTTTGTTTTCCCTCTGGCACACCAGGCCTCAATGCCGCTTCCATGGATTGGGTCTCCCGAAGAGTCATTCATTTGCAGGGTAAGGAAAAAACAGAACCAGGCCTAGGAGCCATGGTTGAACTGTGCCAGTCATGCCATGGCATCAGCGTGTTTACCTCCTGACATGCCAGGGCTTGGGGTCATTTCCATGGATTGTGTCTCCCCAAGGGTTTATTTTTGTAGGTGACCAAAGACACCTCACAGAACCAGGTCCAGGTGCCATGGCTATACTGTGCCAGTTATGCCATGGCATCAGCTTGTTTACCTTCCAACATGCCAGGCCCTGGGGTCACTACCTTGGATTGTGTCTCCCCTGATTTTTTTTTGTAGGTGACTAAAGACACCTCAGAGAACCAGGCCTGGGTGCCAGCCATGCCATGACATCAGCTTGTTTACCTCCTGACCTGGCAGGCCTCAGTGTCACTTCCATGGATTGTGTCTCCTCAAGGGTTAAATGTTTGTAGGGTGACAAAAGACATCTTAGAGAACCAGGCCCGAGTCCCATGGATGAACTATGGCAGCCATGCCATGGCATCCGTTGGTTTACCTCCCGACATGCCAGGTCTCAGTGTCACTTGCATGGATTGATTCACCCCAAGGGTAAATCATTTTTAGGGTGACAAAAGACATCTCAGAGAACCAGGTGGAGGTGTTGTGCTGAACAGTGCCAGTCATGCCATGGCATTGACTTGTCTGCCTTCTGACATGCCAGGCCTTCTGGTCATTTCCACGGATTGTGTCTCCCCAAGGGTTTATTTTTGTGGGTGACCAACGACACCTCAGAGAACCAGGCCCGGGTGCTATGGCTAAACAGTGCCAGTCATGCCATGGCATCAGCTTGTTTACCTCCTGACCTGGCAAGCCTCAGTGTCGCTTCCAGTGGATTGTGTCTCCCCAAGGGTTAATAATTTGTAGGATGACAAAAACAAGTTGAATGAGGCCCGGGGTGCTGTGGCTGAACTGTGCCAATCATGCCATGGCATCAGCTTGCCTACCCCCTGACATGCCAGGCCTCAGTGTCCCTTCCATGGATTGTGTTTCCTCAAGGGTTAACCGTTTGTAGGTGAAAAAAAAACAAGGAAAACCAGGCCCCTGTGCCATGGCTGAACTGTGCCAACTATGCCATGGCAATGGCTTGTTTACCTCCTGACATGCCAGGCCTTGAGGTTGCTTCCATGGATTGTGACTCCCCAAGGGTTAATTGTTGGTAGGGTAACAAATACAAGGAGAACCAGACCCAGGTGCCGTGGCTGAACTGTGCCAGGCATGCCATGGCATTGGCTTGTCTACCTCTAGACATGCCAGGCCTCGGTGTCACTTCCATGGATTGTGTCTCCCAAAGGGTTAAATGTTTGTAGGGTGACAAAATCTAGGAGAACAAGGCCCGAGTGCTGTAGCTGAAATGTGCCAGTCATGCCATGGCATCGGCTTGTTTACTCCAGACATGCCAGGCCTTGGTATCACTTCCATGGATTGGGTCTACCCAAGTTTTAATGTTGGTAAGGTGACAAAAGACATCTTGGAGAACAGAGTCCCATGGCTGAAATGTGCCAGTCATGCCATGGCATCGGCTTGTTTATCTCCAGACATGCCAGGCCTTGGTATCACTTCCATGGATTGGGTCTACCCAAGTTTTAATGTTGGTAAGGTGACAAAAGACATCTTGGAGAACAGAGTCCCATGGCTGAACTGTGCCAGCCATGCCATGGCATCAGCTTGTTTACCTCCCAACATGCCAGGTCTCAGTACCACTTACATGGATTGATTCATCCCAAGGCTTAACCATTTTTAGGATGACAAAGGACAGCTCAAAGAACCAAGTGGGGGTGTTGTGGCTGAACTGTGCCAGTCATGCCTTGGCACTGACTTGTCTTCCTTCTGACATGCCAGGCATTGAGGTCATTTCCATGGATTGTGTCTCCCCAAGGGTTATTCATTTGTAGGGTGACAAAAACAAGGAGAATGAGGCCTGGTGCTGTGTCTGAACTGTGCCAATCATGCCATGGCATAAGCTTGCCTTCCCCCTGACATGCCAGGCCTCTGTGTCACTTCCATAGGTTTTGTTTCCTTAAGGGTTAATCATTTGTAGGTGACAAAAAAAAAAAAACAAGGAAAACCATTCCCCAGTGCCATGGCTAAAATGTGCCAACCATGCCATGGCAATGGCTTGTTTACCTCCTGACATGCCAGGCCTCGAGCTTGCTTCCATGGATTGTGACTCCCCAATCGTTGTAGGTGACAAAAGTAATCTCAAAAGAGAAGGCCCTGGTGCCATAGCTGAAATGTGCCAATGATGCCATGGCAATGGCTGATCTGCCTCCTGACATGCCAGGCCTCAATGTCACCCCCATGGACTGTGTCTCCCTAAGGGCTTATTGTTGGTAGGGTAACAAAAAACAAGGAGAAACAGGCCCAGGTGCCATGGCTGAACTGTGCCAGTCATGCCATGGCATGAGCTGATCTGCCTCCTGTCATGCCAGGCCTCAGTGTCACTTCCATGGATTATGTCCCCCTTGGGGTAATTACTTTTAGTATCAGGCTCCAGTGCCATGGCTGAACTGTGCCAATCATGCCATGACATCAGCTTGTTTACCTCACGACGTGCCAGGCCTCAGTATCACTTTAATGGATCTTTTCTCCCAAACATCTCCCCTAGCATCTCAGACAACCAGGTTGGGCTGTCGTAGCTGAACTGTGCCAATCATGCCATGGGACTGACTAGTCCACCCTCTGACATGCCAGGTCTCACGGTCGCTTCCTTGGATTGTGACTCCCCAAGAGTTATTTTGCGTAGGTGACGGGTGCCGTGGCTGAACTTTGCCAATGGTGCTGAGACACCGACTTATCTGCCCTCAGACAACCAGATTGGGCTGTCATAGCTGAACTGTGCCAATCATGCCATGGCATTGACTTGTCTACCTTCTGGCATGCCAGGTCTCAAGGTTGCTTCCATGGATTGTGATTCCCCAAGAGTTATTTTTTCTAGGTGAGGGGTGCTGTGGCTGAACTTTGCCAGTGCTGCTTTGCCAATGCTGCTGAGGCCAGTCATGCCATGGCACTGACTTGTCTACCTTCTGACATGCCAGCTCTCAAGGTTGCATCCATGGATTGTTACTCCCCAAGAGTTATTTTGCGTAGGTGAGGGTTGCCGTGGCTGAACTTTGCCAATGGTGCTGAGGCACCGACTTATTTGCCCTCAGACAACCAGGGTGGGCTGTCGTAGCTGAACTGTGCCAATCATACCATGGCACTGACTTGTCTACCTTCTGGCATGCCAGGTCTCAAGGTTGCTTCCATGAATTGTGACTCCCCAAGAGTGATTTTTCGTAGGTGAGGGGTGCCGTGGCTTAACTTTGCCAATGGTGCTGAGACACCGACTTATATGCCCTCAGACAACCAGATTGGGCTGTTGTAGCTGAACTGTGCCAATCATGCCATGGCACTGACTTGTCTACCTTCTGAAATGCCAGGTCTCAGGATTGCTTCCATGGATTGTGACTCCCCAAGAGTTATTTTTCCTAGTTGAGGGGTGCTGTGGCTGAACTTTGCCAATGCTGCTTTGCCAATGCTGCTGAGGCCAGTCATGCCATGGCACTGACTTTTCTACCTTCTGACATGCCAGGTCTCAAGGTTGCTTCCATGGATTGTTACTCCCCAAGAGTTATTTTTTGTAGGTGAGGGGTGTCGTGGCTGAACTTTGCCAATGGTGCTGAGGCACCGACTTATCTGCCCTCAGACAACCAGGGTGGGCTGTCATAGCTGAACTGTGCCAATCATGCCATGGCACTGACTTGTCTACCTTCTGACATGCCAGGTCTCAAGGTTGCTTCCATGAATTGTGACTCCCCAAGAGTTATTCCCGGCATACAGGACAGGAGAAGTGGTACTGTGCAGAGGGTGTGGCTGCTTGTGGAGCAGCTGTAGTCTGTGTGGTGCTGAGCTCCTCTGATGTCTGGTACAAGCCCAGGGTTTGGCTCCCCTGGGCTGGGATCTCTCCCAGGAGAGTCCCAAGCTTTTCGGCCTACACAAGGGCTGTCATGTGAAGCTGTGGTCGGTGGTGAAGTTGGAGGATGGAGTGCTGGGAATGGAAAGCAATCTGCAGAGACTGTAAGTAGACGTGGAAATGTTTGTGAAGGAAAGTCCAGTATGAAAAGTACCGTTGATACAGATATGAGGAAGCCTGTTCAGAAGTGTGATAATGTTACTCAGCAAACCCTGAGTTCTGGAAGTCAGCCATTGCAATCATTGCATGCCCAGCAGAGTACAGCTCAATCATTGCATGCCCAGCAGAGTACAGCTCAATCATTGCATGCCAAGCAGAGCACAGGTCAGTCATTGCATGCCCAGCAGAGCACAGTTCAGTCATTGCATGCCCAGCAGAGCACAGTTCAGTCATTGCATGCCGAGCAGAGCGCAGCTCAGTCAGTTCAGAGTGCAGCTCAGCAAAGGAATAATGTCACTCAGTGCAGTCCAAGCTCTGGAAGCATGGTTCAATGCAGCCAGCCATTGAAGTCACAGCAAGCCCAGCACAGTGAAGCTAATCCAGCTCAGAGTGAAGCAGAGACATTGGTTGCTCCCAGCACTCCTCGCAAACATACGAGGACTTCTCTGGAACAAAAGACCATTACAGAGAACATACAGCGGCGCATAATGGTGGGCAGCAGCCAGGAACGTTCATCACGCTCCAAACTGCAGCAGAATAAAGGTGAGGGTGGTAATAATTTTCCACAATCTGCCCCAGTGAAGCATTCTACACCCGGAAGAGACCCTCGGCCCAGTTCTAGTGATGGGAAGGTGGATCGGGAGTTCAAGCATCCTGCAGACATGAAGCAGAAGGGGTTAAAGCCAGAACCTGCGCTGCATCTGGCTGATAAGATTCCTTTTCTGGTAAAGAGAATGGAGACTCTGAGGAAGACCAAGGTAAAAATCCAGAAGCAGATTGAAGCTGTCTATAGACTCAAAGCTGCCAACCCCAAGAGGGAAATCATGTATGACAGCAAACTAAACTCCCTGGGCATTGAACTGGCCGGTGTATCAAAGGACATTGATGCTGTTCTGGAAGACATGGGACCAGTGGCGGAGGTGTACACGGATCGGGACTGATTTGAGGCAGGACTGAGTGGAAGGACTGAGTTTTCTTCACAGTCAGACTCTGGGGATTTGGTCCAAAGCTCCTTGCCACCAAATGTGTCTCCTGAAGGGAAGACTCTGGGGCCTCTGGAGGACATTGGGGTGCAACACCAGGTTGGAGCGGATTTTCCTGCTGGACCTCCAGCTCTGGGGGATGGTGAGAACATCAGTGTAACCCAGCAGATATTCACAGTACAGGAGACTCCGAGAAGTGACATGGTGGACTCCCAGCATATGGACTGTGAGAACAGTGCTGCCACTACCACTAATATTCATTGTGGGAGCAATGCTGGGGAGACTGGTGTTCATGATGGGGGTAACACTGGGCTAACTGGTCATGATGCTGCTAGTGAGGATGTGATGTGCAATGCTGGTATCACTAATATTGGTGTGGTGAATAATTCTGATGTCACTAATACTAATGCCAGTATATCTGAAGGGGGTCAGCTACAGTCAGAGAGCGCTGAGAATGTGGCGATGGAGGAGTCAGTTCAGAATAACCCCCAAGATTCCCCCCCTTTGGTTGATCCACCGCCTGCTCCACAGGGCAATGCTGGTCCATCTGGTCAGGTCCCTCCTCGGAATGCCTGGAGCCGTGGGGCCCCTTCTTTTTCCACCGGTAACAGTTATTCTGGTCAGGCGTTTAGGAGGAGGAATGTGGTCAGATTCAAGCATAAGGGTTCCATAGAGGATCTCCCCGATAGGAGCTTTGTAGTAAGGGAGTTGCTGTGTCAGCAGATGGGGTTTGTGCCTGCAGACATACTGGCAGTCATCAACCTCCCCGATAGGCAAGGTTATGATGTCAGCTTTAAGCTCATGTCTGACTTAGACAGATTCTGGGCCGGCTTCACCCAGTTTCGGGACAAAGAAGGTTGGAGGAATTTTATCTTCATTCCCATCTCCAAGCCTGACACAGCCAATGTAAATATCATTTTCTGGAATGAGTCCTTACCCCCCCAGGATATTGTCATCTGGCTTAGGAGACATTGTGAAATGGTTTCTGGTTTGACAAAAACTAAAGACAGTGATGGGATCTGGACCGGTGGTTGGAGGGTTCTGGTCAAGTTGAGGCAAACTAACAATGTTACCCATCACCTGCCAAACTCCTTTTTCATTGGGCGGGAGAGAGGAGTTTGTTTCTATGCTGGACAGCCCAGGTTATGTTTTAAATGCGGTAAATCTGGCCATGTGGCGAGCGTCTGTACAATCCAAAAGTGTAATCTTTGTGGAGAGGTCGGCCATCTCAGCTCTAGCTGTGAGAATGTTAAGTGCAATCTATGTGGAAGGCTTGGCCATTTCCACAGAGATTGCCCGGAGGCCTTCCATAACATGGGTGAGGAATCTGCAGATGAACTGTTGGCTGCAGCAGAGCATCTAGAGGAGGAAGCCTCCATGAATGGGGTTATCATAACAAGGGAAGAGATGGACCCAGAGGTCCAGGAGACCCCCAGACCGACAGGCAGTGTTCAGCAGGCTGAGGATCAGCGGCCGGCTGTGCACACTTCATCTGTTTCAGTTCCTGTCTCTATGGAGAACATTCCCGGTCACAAGAGAAGGAAAAAAAAGGATAGGTCTACGCGTAAATCTGAGAGTGACTGGACCTTAGTGCAGAAGCCAGCTAAGAAAGTGAAAGGGGGCACCAGAAGTGGGGAAGGTAGTTTCCACCAATAGGTATGAGGTCTTATCAGAGTCGGATGCCGACTCCTGTTTTCTAGAGGCCCAGGAACTGGAGCAGGAATTACGAAGAGTGGAAGGAGATTGTGCGACTGGCTCAGAGGACGATCCGCCCAGTAAAAGGCGTCCGCCCCCTGATCCCGTGTCTGTAGAATCGGATATGGAAACTGGTAGTCGGCAGAGTGACTCTGATTCTGACTTATAATGATGGGGGTTTTACTCTTTGCTGTGATAGTAGGACTGAGGAACGTGGGAGGTTCGGCAAGGATAGGAAATGTAGAAGTATAGAGTTATGGGAAGGAGTCTCATTGTAACAGGAAATTTACATTTATTTACCTTTTTCGTAAACTGCTAAGTTTTTGACCTAGACAATTTGTCAGGAATTGTTGTTCTGTTTATGTTATTTTCAGACAGTTACAGTTTGTTATTATGTATTCTGTTTGTTTTTACAAATAAAAATCTCCATACATACAGAATAAGAACAGATACCGAGAATTACACCCAGCATACAGGACAGGAGAAGTAGTACTGTGCACAGTCCATACATACAGAATAGGAACAGATACTGAGAATTACACCCGGCATACAGGACAATAGAAGTGGTACTGTGCAGAGTCCATACATACAGAATAAGAACAGATACTGAGAATTACACCCAGTTAATAGGTTCCAGTGGTAAGGGTTGGGTTGGGGGTTGGTTGGTTTGGGTTGGGTTGGGTTGGGTTGGGGGTTGGTTGGGTTGGGTTGGGGGTTGGGTTCCTTGGTCCTTCTCTTCTCTGTATCTTTGACAGTGAAGCAGAGGATGAGGATGGGGCAGAGCTCACGGTGCGCTGTGATTGGTCGGTGTCACTGATGTCTGATAATAGGATGACGGCTTCTCTATCCTCACCATATTTTCTATCATGTAGGATTTTAGTTGTTATAAATGAGAAAATGCACCTTTAGGAAGACCCAAGGGCCACCTATGGGGCCCTCAAAAAGCTCTCTGCTGCTGATCTAGATAATGAACATTATAAGTGGCATTGATAGGAATTATTGGGGTCACCATCAACCTGGGGCCAACCAGATCTAGGGGGGGCCCTGAACTTTCTGGCCTTCAGAGGACAGAACAGATTCTACACCGTAGGGATATCTACAGAAATATTTAGGATTTCAGATGTCACAATGACCCCAAAGGAGCTGCTGGACCCAGTACTGGTGATTGGCCTTCAACTCACCGGCCCACGGATTGGGGACAGAAAGACTTCCACTACGTCAATGTTCTTTTTCAAAATGTATTGCTCAGTTGGGCATTGTGTAATTGTGGACCTTTATTCCCGGACAGGCTACTAATTTCTGTGAACATTAAAGCCCTGATGGGCAATCTGTAGTTTGGACCCTGAAACCAAGAAATGCAATCTGTAGTTTGGTCCTTAAATCTAGACGGTCAAACTGTAGTTTGGACCCTAAACCTAGAGGGCAATTCATAGTTTGAACCTTGAATCCCAGACGGCCATTTGTAGTTTGGACCTTGAAACCCATTCAGGCAATTTGTAGCTTGGATCTTGAAACCTAGAAAGGCAATCTCTAGTTTGGACCTTGAAACCTAGATGGGTAATCTGTAGTTTGGACCTTAAAATTTAGAAGGGCAATCTGTAGTTTGGACTTCGATACCTAGATGGGTATTCTGTAGATTGGACCTTAAACTTTTGAAGGGCATTCTGTACTCTAGACCTTGAAACCCACATGGGCAATCTGTAGTTTGGACCTTGATACTGTACCTAGAAGGGAAATTTGTAGTTTGGACCTTTGAAACCTACATGGGCATTCTCTAGTTTGGACCTTGATACCTAGAAGGGCAATCTGTAGTTTGGACCTTCAAACCTACACAGGCAATTTTTAGTTTGGACCTTGAAACCTAGAAGGGTAATTTGTAGTTTGGACCTTAAAATCTAGGCAGGAAATGTTATAGTTTGGACCTTTAAGCCCAGGTGTCCAATTTGTAGTTGTGGACCTGGATCTCCAGACAGGCAATTAATAGCTGTGAACCTTAAAGCACAATGGGGCAATCTGTAGTTTGAACCTTGAATCCCAGACGGCCATTTGTAGTTTGGACCTTGAAACCCATTCAGGCAATCTCTAGCTTGGACTTTGAAACCTAGATGGGTAGTCTGTAGTTTGGACCTTAAAATTTAGAAGGGCAATCTGTACTCTAGACCTTGAAACCTACACGGCAATCTGTAGTTTGGACCTTGATACTTTATCTAGATCGGTAATCTGTAGTTTGGACTTGAAAACCTAGAAGGGTATTCTGTAGTTTGGACCTTGAAACCTACATGGGCAATCTCTAGTCTGGACCTTGAAACCTAGAAGGGCAATCTCTAGTTTGGACCTTGAAACCTAGAAGGCTAATTTGTAGTTTGGACCTTAAAATCTAGGCAGGAAATGTTATAGTTTGGACCTTAAAATTTAGAAGGGCATTCTGTAGTTTGGACTTCGATACCTAGATGGGTAATCTGTAGTTTGTACCTTAAAATTTAGAAGGGCAATCTGTACTCTAGACGTTGAAACCTACACGGGCAATCTGTAGTTTGGACCTTTATACTTTATCTAGATCGGTAATCTGTAGTTTGGACTTGAAAACCTAGAAGGGTATTCTGTAGTTTGGACCTTCAAACCTACACAGGCAATCTCTAGTTTAGACCTTGAAACCTAGAAGGGTAATTTGTAGTTTGGACCTTAAAATCTAGGCAGGAAATGTTATAGTTTGGACCTTAAAATTTAGAAGGGCATTCTGTAGTTTGGATTTCGATACCTAGATGGGTAATCTGTAGTTTGTGCCTTAAAATTTAGAAGGGCAATCTGTACTCTAGATGTTGAATACTACACGGGCAATCTCTAGTCTGGACCTTGAAATCTAGAAGGGAAATCTCTAGTTTGGACCTTAAAACCTAGATGGGTAATCTGTAGTTTGGACCTTAAAACTTAGAAGGGCAATCTGTACTCTAGACCTTGAAACCTACACGGGCAATCTGTAGTTTGGACCTTGATACTGTACCTAGATGGGCAATCTCTAGTTTGGACCATGAAACCTAGAAGGGAAATCTCTAGTTTGGAACTTGAAACCTACTCAGGCAATCTCTAGTTTGGACCTTGAAACCTAGAAGGGCCAATTGTAGTTTGGACCTCAAAATCTAGGCAGGAAATGTTATAGTTTGGACCTTAAAATTTAGAAGGGCATTCTGTAGTTTGGATTTCGATACCTAGATGGGTAATCTGTAGTTTGTGCCTTAAAATTTAGAAGGGCAATCTGTACTCTAGATGTTGAATCCTACACGGGCAATCTCTAGTCTGGACCTTGAAATCTAGAAGGGAAATCTCTAGTTTGGACCTTAAAACCTAGATGGGTAATCTGTAGTTTGGACCTTAAAACTTAGAAGGGCAATCTGTACTCTAGACCTTGAAACCTACACGGGCAATCTGTAGTTTGGACCTTGATACTGTACCTAGATGGGCAATCTCTAGTTTGGACCATGAAACCTAGAAGGGAAATCTCTAGTTTGGAACTTGAAACCTACTCAGGCAATCTCTAGTTTGGACCTTGAAACCTAGAAGGGCCAATTGTAGTTTGGACCTCAAAATCTAGGCAGGAAATGTTATAGTTTGGACCTTTAAGCCCAGGTGTCCATTTTGTAGTTGTGGACCTGGATCTCCAGACAGGCAATTAACAGCTGTGAACCTTAAAGCACAATGGGGCAATCTGTAGTTTGAACCTTGAATCCCAGATGGCCATTTGTAGTTTGGACCTTGAAACCTACATGGGCAATCTCTAGTCTGGACCTTGATACCTAGATGGGTAATTTGTAGTTTGTACCTTAAAACTTAGAAGGGCAATCTGTACTCTAGACCTTGAAACCTACACAGGCAATCTGTAGTTTGGACCTTGATACTGTACCTAGCTGGGTAATCTGTAGTTTGGACCTTGAAACCTAGAAGGGAAATCTCTAGTTTGGACTTTGAAACCTACATGGGCAATCTCTAGTCTGGACGTTGAAACCTAGAAGGGAAATCTCTAGTTTGGACCTTCAAACCTAGAAGGGTAATTTGTAGTTTGGACCTTAAAATCTAAGCAGGAAATGTTATAGTTTGGACCTTAAAATTTAGAAGGGCATTCTGTAGTTTGGACTTCGATACCTAGATGGGCAATCTGTAGTTTGGACCTTGATACTGTACCTAGAAGGGTAATCTGTAGTTTGGACTTGAAAACCTATAAGGGCAATCTGTAGTTTGGACCTTGAAACCTACACAGGCAATCTCTAGTTTGGACCTTGATACCTAGAAGGGTAATTTGTAGTTTGGACCTTAAAATCTAGGCAGGAAATGTTATAGTTTGGACCTTTAAGCCCAGGTGTCCAATTTGTAGTTGTGGACCTGGATCTCCAGACAGGCAATTCATAGGTGTGAACCCCTAAAGCACAATGGGGCAATCTGTAGTTTGAACCTTGAATCCCAGACGGCCATTTGTAGTTTGGACCTTGAAACCCATTCAGGCAATTTGTAGCTTGAATCCTGAAACCTAGAAAGGCAATCTCTAGCTTGGACCTTAAAACCTAGATGGGTAATCTGTAGTTTGGACCTTGAAACCTAGAAGGGAAATTTCTAGTTTGGACCTTCAAACCTAGAAGGGTAATTTGTAGTTTGGACCTTCAAACCTAGAAGGGTAATCTGTAGTTTGGACCTTGAAACCTAGAAGGGAAATCTCTAGTTTGGACCTTCAAACCTAGAAGGGTAATTTGTAGTTTGGACCTTAAAATCTAGGCAGGAAATTTTATAGTTTGGACCTTTAAGCCCAGGTGTCCAATTTGTAGTTGTGGACCCGGATCCCCAGACAGGCAATTCATAACTGTGAACCTTTAAGCACAATGGGGCAATCTGTAGTTTGGACCCTGAAGCCCACATGGGCAATCTATCGCCGTGGACCTTTGTGTTTCAGTAGTGCACCCATTATTGCACACTTACACAGAACAGTATGATGAGGCAGAAGTATGAAGTCGTTATCCTTGTCTACGTCTCGGGTGACAGAATTCCCAGAAGTCATCAATGGTTTCATGAAGGCCTTCCTTTGTGTGTGTTAGGGGTTGATATCTTTTCTTTTTGGGTTTAGTGGTCATCATATGGGCCAGGGATCCAAAAACTTTCTACAGAAAGGAACAGCTCACTGTGATTTGCATATGGGGTGGGGGGAGGGGGCAGTGGGAGTGGGAGACTCCACTGTAATTTGTCATCAGTGAGAACAATGTCCCAAACTTGGTGGTCAGTGAGGGAAAAAATGTCCTAGCACCAATGGTAAGTGGTAGGAGAACAGTGCCCCCTCATTGGTATCAGTGGGAAGAATAGTGCCCCATCATTGGTGTCAGTGGGAGGAATAGTGCCCCATCATTGGTGTCAGTGGGAGGAATAGTGCCCCCTCATTGATATCAGTGGGAAGAATAGTGCCCCATCATTGGTGTCAGTGGGAGGAATAGTGCCCTATCATTGGGGTCAGTGGGAGGAATAGTGCCCCATCATTGGGGCCAGTGGGAGGAATAGTGCCCCATCATTGGTGTCAGTGGGAGGAATAGTGCCCCATCATTGGTGTCAGTGGGAGGAATAGTGCCCCATCATTGGTGTCAGTGGAAGGAATAGTGCCCCATCATTGGTGTCAGTGGGAGGAATAATGCCCCATCATTGGTATCAGCGTGAGGAATAGTGCCACATCATTGGTGTCAGTGGGAGGAATAATGCCCCATCATTGGAGTCAGTGGTAGGAATAGTGCCCCTTCATTGATATCAGTGGGAGGGATAGTGCCCCATCATTGGTGTCAGTGGGAGGAATAGTGCCCCATCATTGGTATCAGTGGGAGGAATAGTGCCCCATCATTGGTGTCAGTGGGAGGAATAGTGCCCCATCATTGGTATCAGTGGCAGGAATAATGCCCCATCATTGGTATCAGTGGGAGGAATAGTGCCCCATCATTGGTGTCAGTGGGAGGAATAGTGTCCTATCATTGGAGTCAGCGGAAGGAATAGTGCCCCATTTTGGAGTCAGTGGGAGGAATAGTGCCCCATCATTGGTGTCAGTGGCAGGAATAATGCCCCATCATTGGTATCAGTGGGAGGAATAGTGCCCCATCATTGGTGTCAGTGGGAGGAATAGTGTCCTATCATTGGAGTCAGCGGAAGGAATAGTGTCCCATCATTGGTGTCAGCGGGAGGAATAGTGCCCCATCATTGGTGTCAGTGGAAGGAATAGTGTCCTATCATTGGAGTCAGCGGAAGGAATAGTGTCCCATCATTGGTGTCAGTGGAAGGAATAGTGTCCTATCATTGGAGTCAGCGGAAGGAATAGTGCCCCATCATTGGTGTCAGTGGGAGGAATAGTGCCCCATCATTGGTATCAGTGGCAGGAATAGTGCCCCATCATTGGTATCAGTGGGAGGAATAGTGCCCCATGATTGGAGTCAGTGGGAGGAATAGTGCCCCATCATTGGAGTCAGTGGGAGGAATAGTGCCCCATCATTGGTATCAGTGGGAGGAATAGTGCCCCATCATTGGAGTCAGTGGGAGGAATAGTGCCCCATCATTGGTATCAGTGGGAGGAATTGTGCCCCATCATTGATGTCAGTGGGGGGAATAGTGCCCCATCATTGGTATCAGTGGGAGGAATAGTGCCCCATCATTGGTGTCAGTGGGAGGAATAGTGTCCCATCATCGGTATCAGTGGGAGGAATAGTGTCCCATCATTGGTGTCAATGGGGGAATAGTTCCCCATCATTGGAGTCAGTGGGAGGAATAGTGCCCCATCATTGGTGTCAGTGGGAGGAATAGTGCCCCATCATTGGAGTCAGTGGGAGGAATAGTGTCCCATCATTGGTGTCAGTGGAAGGAATAGTGCCCCATCATTGGTGTCAGTGGGAGGAATAGTGCCCCATCATTGGAGTCAGTGGGAGGAATAGTGCCCCATCATTGGTGTCAGTGGGAGGAATAGTGCCCCATCATTGGTGTCAGTGGAAGGAATAGTGCCCCATCATTGGTGTCAGTGGGAGGAATAGTACCCCATCATTGGTGTCAGTGGGAGGAATAGTGTCCCGTCATTGGTGTCAGTGGGGGGAATAGTGCCCCATCATTGGTGTCAGTGGGAGGAATAGTGCCCCATCATTGGTGTCAGTGGGAGTAACGGTGCCTCATTGTTGGTGTCAGTGGGAGGAACGGTCCCTCATTATTGGTGTCAGAGGGAGGCTGGGAGGTGTACACATTCAATGACTGCAATGCTTTGCAATCAATGCAGAGTGCCCACAGCAATG
Source organism: Pelophylax lessonae (assembly GCF_965119305.1). Taxonomy (NCBI): domain Eukaryota; kingdom Metazoa; phylum Chordata; class Amphibia; order Anura; family Ranidae; genus Pelophylax; species Pelophylax lessonae. The sequence goes on from NC_138772.1 coordinate 555,749,492, forward strand.
CCCCCAATAAATGCAGAGTGCCACAGCATTGCCCCCAATAAATGCAGAGTGCCACAGCAATGCCCCCAATAAATGCAGAGTGCCCACAACATTGCCCCCAATAAATGCAGAGTTCCCACAGCATTGCCCCCAATAAATGCAGAGTGCCACAGCAATGCCCCCAATAAATGCAGAGTGCCACAGCAATGCCCCCAATAAATGCAGAGTGCCCACAGCATTGCCCCCAATAAATGCAGAGTGCCCACAGCATTGCCCCCAATAAATGCAGAGTGCAACAGCATTGCCCCCAATAAATGCAGAGTGCCACAGCATTGCCCCCAATAAATGCAGAGTGCCCACAGCATTGCCCCCAATAAATGCAGAGTGCCACAATAATGCCCCCAATAAATGCAGAGTGCCACAGCAATGCCCCCAATAAATGCAGAGTGCCACAGCATTGCCCCCAATAAATGCAGAGTGCCCACAGCATTGCCCTCAATAAATGCAGAATGCCACAGCATTGCCCCCAATAAATGCAGAGTGCCCACAGCATTGCCCCCAATAAATGCAGAATGCCCACGGTATTGCCCCCAATAAATGCAGAGTGCCACAGCATTGCCCGCAATAAATGCAGAGTGCCCACAGCATTGTCCCCAATAAATGCAGAGTGCCCACAGCATTGCCCCCAATAAATGCAGAGTGCCCACAGCATTGCCCCCTTTCAATGTAGAGATGCCAGCATGCCACCTTTCAATGCAGAGCGCCAGCGTTCCCCCCGCGAGACCCGTCCGTGCACTTACCTCGCTTCTCTTCAGTTCACTCCCTGGCTTCCCGCGTCTCCTCAGTCCTCCCGCGCCGCCTCCTCCTCGGCCAATGGCGTGCGGTTTACCTTTCGGCCAGGAGGAGGATCAGTGTGACAATAGCGAATTTTCATTCGCTATTGTCACACAATGGGCGGGCTCGGGGTGCGCAATGCTCTGCGCCTCGGCCGCCCCTGAGTGAAATCAAAGTTCCTCGGGCGGCCCGGTACCGTTTTGATCCACGGACCGGTACCGGTCCGCGGGTTGGGGAACACTGGCCTAGGCCATCTTTATGTAAAAAATCTTTTTTTCAGATCCTCAGAGAGTTCTTTGCCATGAGCTGCCATGTTGAACTTCCAGTGACCAGTATGAGAGAGTGAGAGCGATAAAACCAAATTTAACACACCTGCTCCCCATTCACACCTGAGACCTTGTAACACTAACGAGTCACATGACACCGGGGAGGGAAAATGGCTAATTGGGCCCAATTTGGACATTGTCACTTAGGGGTGTACTCACTTTTGTTGCCAGCGGTTTAGACATTAATGGCTGTGTGTTGAGTTATTTTGAGGGGACAGTAAATTTACACTGTTATACAAGCTGTACACTCACTACTTTACATTGTAGCAAAGTGTCATTTCTTCAGTGTTGTCACATGAAAAGATAGAATAAAATATTTTACACAAATGTGAGGGGTGTACTCACTTGTGTGAGATACTGTGTATATATATATATATATATATACTGTTTATATGTATAAGCTGTGCATAGACAGGTCCTCACACCGTATCTGTATTGTCAGGAGCGGAGTACAGCGGACTCAGCACTGCGTGCGTCTTGCGGACCTCGGGGGACAAGTCACATGACCCAGGCTCAGAAATACATTGTGTCTGCTCAGCGGTATTAATAGAATAAGATAATACAGTGCGACTGTACAGCGCCGTTCCACAAGACTCCAACCGTCTACATTCCCAGCAAAGCTTCGTTATGGGGGGGGGGGGGGATTCATCGCATGACACGACCTGCGTTCCGCATTTTATCTCATGATGATCATTTTCCTATCAAAGCTTTCAGCTCGGCCTGATGAATATTGCAGTGAAATGAATCCTCCTGCATATGAAATGGAAATCTAGATGATGTCCCTACAGCAGGGGTGCTCAACCTTTTGAGGAGTGGGGGCCACTTTAGCGACTTGCTAACCGGTCGCGGGCCAAAATGAGCAGAGCGGGCAGATGACAGGTCTGTGTCCACTCATCATGTGCAGAGCAGACACGGACACAGCCCGCTCTACTTTATATACCCTCCGATCCGATCCACCCAGACAGAAAGGAACGGATCCCCTTCTGTTGTTTTATGTGGATCGGATTGGAGATAGGCAGGTGTCAAGCACCAGTCAAGCATGGTGGTGGGGGTGTCATGGTCTGGGGCTGCATGAGTTCTGCCGGCACTGGGGAGCTACAGTTCATTGAGGGAACCATGAATGCCAACATGTACTGTGACATACTGAAGCAGAGCATGATCCCCTCCCTTCAGAGACTGGGCCGCAGGGCAGTATTCCAACATAACGACCCCAAACACCTCCAAGACGACCACTGCCTTGCTAAAGAAGCTGAGGGTAAAGGTGATGGACTGGCCAAGCATGTCTCCAGACCTAAACCCTATTGGGCATCTGTGGGGCATCCTCAAACAGAAGGTGGAGGAGGGGAAGGTCTCTAACATCCACCAGCTCTGTGATGTCATCATGGAGGTGGGGAAGAGGACTCCAGTGACAACCTGTGAAGCTCTGGTGAACTCCATGCCCAAGAGGGTTAAGGCAGTGCTGGAAAATAATGGTGGTCACACAAAATATTGACACTTTGGGCCCAATTTGGACATTGTCACTTAGGGGTGTACTCACTTTTGTTGCCAGCGGTTTAGACATTAATGGCTGTGTGTTGAGTTGTTTTGAGGGGACAGCAAATTTACACTGTTATACAAGCTGTACACTCACTACTTTACATTGTAGCAAAGTGTCATTTCTTCAGTGTTGTCACATGAAAAGATAGAATAAAATATTTACAAAAATGTGAGGGGTGTACTTACTTTTGCGAGATACTGTATATCACGTGTATGTATGCTTTATGTATAACACTTGAGCGCTGAGTGCGTTTCTTTAACTTGTTCCGTCTTAAATTTGGTTGCAATAAAGGCAGAACATAAACTTATGGACCTTCAAAGATAGAGGGGAACCCTATTTCCCGTACAACTCACTTCCACTTGAAGTCACCCTTGGATGCAGGGCCCGGATCTAGACTGTCTGATCTGGGGGTGCAGTAAAAAAGGTCAGGGGACATCCCATCGACATACATTAGAGTCCCCCCTTCACAACAGAGACCCACATCACAAGAGAGCCATCTGTCCTCCATTCACAAATAGCTCTACCTTCAATTCTTCACTGTGGAGGCGTAAATAAACATTGTTCGTAAGTTTATAGGTGAGATAGAGAGATACAAAGTAACATTGTTTATAAACATTGATCAGACGGGAGATTGAGAGATACAAAGTAACATTGTTTATAAACATTGATCAGACATGAGATGGAGAGATACAAAGTAACATTGTTTATAAACATTGATCAGATAGGAGATAGAGAGGTACAAAGTAACATTGTTTATAAACATTGATCAGAAAGAAAGATACAAAGTAACATTGTTTATAAACATTGATCAGAAAGAAAGATACAAAGTAACATTGTTTATAAACATTGATCAGAAAGAAAGATACAAAGTAACATTGTTTATAAACTTTGATCAGAAAGAAAGATACAAAGTAACATTGTTTATAATCATTGATCAGACAGGAGATAGAGAGATACAAAGTAACATTGTTTATAAACATTGATCAGATGGGAGATAGAGAGATACAAAGTAACATTGTTTATAAACATTGATCAGACGGGAGATAGAGAGATACAAAGTAACATTGTTTATAAACATCGATCAGATGGGAGATAGAGAGATACAAAGTAACATTGTGTATAAACATTGATCAGACAGGAGATAGAGAGATACAAAGTAACATTGTTTATAAACATTGATCAGATAGGAGATAGAGAGATACAAAGTAACATTGTTTATAAACATTGATCAGACGGGAGATAGAGAGATACAAAGTAACATTGTGTATAAACATTGATCAGACAGGAGATAGAGAGATACAAAGTAACATTGTTTATAAACATTGACCAGACAGGAGATAGAGAAATACAAAGTAACATTGTTTATAAACATTGACCAGACAGGAGATAGAGAGATACAAAGTAACATTGTTTACAAACATTGTTCAGAAAGGAGGTAGAGAGATATATCAGGGTTGGTTTACTAAAGACAAATCCACTGTGCACTTGGAAGTGCAGTCGCTGTAGATCTGAGAACGATCTGAAATAAGGAGAAGCTCTGCTGATTTCTATCATCCAATCATGTGCAAGCAAAAATGCTGTCTTTTATTTTCCTTGCATGTACCCCTCAGATCTACAGCGACTGCGCTTCCAAGTGCACAGTGGATTTGCCTTTAGTAAATCAACCCCAAAGTAACATTGTTTATAAACATTGATCAGACAGGAGATAGAGAGATACAAAGTAACATTGTTTATAAACATTGATCAGACAGGAGATAGAGAGATACAAAGTAACATTGTTTATAAACATTGATCAGACGGGAGATAGAGAGATACAAAGTAACATTGTTTATAAACATTGATCAGACGGGAGATAGAGATACAAAGTAACATTGTTTATAAACATTATAAAGTAACATTGCTACTTTTGTATCTACTCTGTTTCATTCATCTCCATATCAAAGTGATGAACTTCAATCTCCCCCTACACATCAGAGTCCCCTCATCACATCAGGACCCCCTTACACATCAGAGCCCCCCCAACCCCCCTTGACACCAGGGTCCCTTCGTCACATCAGAATCTCCCCCATCACATCCAAGCCCCCTTCACATTAGAACCCACCCCATCACATCAGAGTCCCCCTTAACATTAGAGTCCCCTCTACACGTTAGAGCTCATCCCAATATAGCAGTGTCTCTACTACTCACTGGAGTCCCCCCTATCATAGCCCTCATTCCCCCTTTACAAATAGTCCTACTTTGGGGCAGGGAACTGTGCAGCCATGCTGCCCCCCAGCCCCTCACCAATGTCAATGGCCCTAGGGGAGATTACTGAAATCTGGGAAGCTTAGCTCACCCCAGCACCCCCCGTAGATCCGGCCTGCTTTGATGTAAAAAAAGATACCCTATACATATCTTCTTTTGCAGTTTTTGGATTGGTCCAATGATGTCAAGGGTGTTTCCTCTTCATCCTTGGTTGGTATCAATAGATGGCCCTTCCTTGTGGACTAAGGGGTACCCTCCCTCAGTCCAGAAGTCCTGTGAGGCTAAACAAGATATTGACAGCACCCCAGGGGCCAAGTCCTTGACAGCCTAGTCTCACAAGAAGTAGGTAGAACGATGTCGGCTGCCATGTTGTCCAGTACACTGGCAGCACCTGTTGACAGAGAAGAGTTAGCTCCAGATTGAAGGTGAGCAATGCAGCAGAAGTTGCCTTTCCTCTTCATCCATAGGGGTTTAAATGGGTGGTCCTTCCTTCTGGACCTGGAGGTAACCCTGTGAGGCTAGACTACATAATGACAGAGCCCCGGGGGCCAGGTTCTTGACAGCCTAGTCTCACAAGAAGTAGGTAGAATATTGCTGGCTACCATGTAGTCCAGTAGACTGGTAGCACCTGTTAACAAAGAAGAGTTAGCTCCAGATTGAAGGTGAGTATTGCAACGAAAGTTGCCTTTCCTCTTCACCCATGGGGTATCGATGGATGGTTCTTCCTTCAGGACTAAGAGATACCTTCCCTCAGTCCAGAAGTCGTGTGAGGCTAGACTACATGATGACAGTGCCCCAGGGGCTAGGTCATTGACTGCCTAGTGATGTAGTCCATTACACTGGCAGCACCAGTTAACAAAGAAGAGTTAGCTCCAGATTGAAGGTGAGTATTGCAACGAAAGTTGCCTTTTCCTCTTCATCCATGGGGTATTGATGGATGGTTCTTCCTTCGGGACTAAGAGGTTCCTTCCCTCAGTCCAGAAGTCCTGTGAGGCTAGACGACATAATGACAGAGCCCCAGGGGCCAGGTCCTTGACAGCCTAGTCTCACAAGAAGTAGGTAGAACGATGTCGGCTGCCATGTTGTCCAGTAGACTGGCAGCACCTGTTGACAGAGAAAAGTTAGCTCCAAATTGAAGGTGAGCAATGCAGCAGAAGTTGCCTTTCCTCTTCATCCATAGGGGTTTAAATGGGTGGTCCTTCCTTCTGGACCTGGAGGTAACCCTGTGAGGCTAGACTACATAATGACAGAGCCCCGGGGGCCAGGTCCTTGACAGCCTAGTCTCACAAGAAGTAGGTAGAACGATGTCAGCTGCTATGTTGTCCAGTAGACTGGCAGCACCTGTTAACAAAGAAGAGTTAGCTCCAGATTGAAGGTGAATATTGCAACGAAAGTTGCCTTTCCTCTTCACCCATGGGGTATCGATGGGTGGTTCTTCCTTCAGGACTAAGAGGTACCTTCCCTCAGTCCAGAAGTCGTGTGAGGCTAGACTACATAATGACAGTGCCCCAGGGGCCAGGTCATTGACAGCCTAGTGATGTAGTCCATTCAGGGCCGGCCTTAGGTGTTCAGGCACCCTGTACAAGCTAATCCTGTGGTGCCCCTCCGCGCGCATTTTCTTTCACCTTTTTTGTACTTCATTTGACTTTTCTTTTTTATGATCACTAATAACTTAGCCCCCCTTACATCAGAGACCCCCCACACAGAGCCCCCCTTACATCAGAGACCCCCCACACAAAGCCCCCCTTAATTTAGAGCCCCCCCACATCAGAGAGCCCCCCCACACAGCCCCCCTTATATCAGAGACCCCCCCCCCACACAGAGACCCCCCACACAGAGCCCCCCTCACATCAGAGACCCCCCACACAAAGCCCCCCTCACACCAGAGACCCCCACTTCAGAGAACCCCTACACAGAGCCCCCCTCACATTAGAGACCCCCTACACACACACACAAAGCCCCCCTTACATCAGAGACCCCCTACACACACACACAAAGCCCCCCTTACATCAGAGACCGCCCACACGAAGCCCCCTTACATCAGAGCCCCACCACACAGAGCCCCCCTTACATCAGAGAGCCCCCCTTACATCACAGACCTCCCACACAAAACCCCCCTCACATCGGAGCCCCCCACATCAGAGACCCCCCTTACATTTTTTGAAGGAGTGAGACCTCACTTACCTCATGCTGTCTGCAGCTTTTTTTTTTCTTTAAACTTCCCGCCCACACATCCCCGGGGAGTGTGGGGGGGGGGCGGGAGGAGGAGGAGAAGGGGCAGGAGGAGGAGGAGCTGACGATCTCTCCTCTGGCGTCCCTGCAGGGAGGAGGGATCTGTCAGCGTGGATCGGAGGCTGAGTATTGCAGCAAAAATTGCCTTTATTTTTTACATCCATGGCAGCATTAAAAAAAAAAAAATTCGGAATTCGACTGTAAATATAATCTATGCATAAACCCTAATTAGGTAACCACCATACATTTTTGCATTTGCTTCATTTGTGAATTATTAAAATTAATTTTTTTTTTTTTTTCCTCACAGGTTTATCACCGACTGCTTCCATAGCTTCAACCCCATGTAGCGACTCTGCAACCCCCAAAAGCCTGAGCCCTCTAGAGGAATCTCTAACCATGAGCCCCATATGCACCGCTGCTGACAAAGTGTCTGCATACCTGCAGGCCAAAGAAGGAGACCGGCCTCAACCTGAAGGAGCTAGCAGCGAGTCACAGCCTGGACAAGCCACTGGAATCCTTGCCCTGGCCACCAAGGCAGCAGCTAAGGCCTTGGTATCTCGGGAGCAAAACTTAGAGGAGGCCCCAGAACATTGCCCTGCTGAGACCCCAACCCTGGACATGCTCGATACAAGAATAGTAATGGGGGAAGAGACTTCTTGTAGCAATGAGGAAGCGGGGTCTGCCAACAGGGGGCACAACATCATATCTGAGTATGAGGAGGCTTCTGGGGACACCTTGGATGAAGCAACAATGCACTTACGTACCTCTAAAGCTGAAATTTTGGAGGAGAATTCGGAGAACGAAAGTGACCACGAAGCCATTGAGTCTCCGGACGATTTGCACTTTGAATCGAATGAAATGTGTCAAGAGTACGTTTTGAAAGGTGGCCTATTTTCTCAGGGTGAAGCCGTAGCTGATGTGCCTTCCTTTCTCAAACCCACCAAAGAGTCACCCAGCAGCATTAGAGAGAGTGATGTTCATTCATTACAGATCAACCCCGCATATAACACAGATACAGACCCATACACTACGGCTCCTTCCACGCCAATTAAAAGCATCTACACCCATTTTAAACATTATCCCAGTTCCAAAAATGCTTTACACGATGACCAGGTAGATATAGAAAATGACAACATGTCCTCTCCCCCTACATCTCCATCAGGGTCCTACGTCACCGCAGAAGGTGGTAGTTGGGCCTCATCCGCCACTTCTAGTGGTTCCCCATCATATTCCCCCAATTTGATGGGCGAGGTTGAAACAGTTGAATCTCCCAGCCCTTACCCGGACAACCTGATGACTCATGAAGAAAGTATTTCTGAGGACCCATGCTGTATGTCTCCAGATATGCTTGAAGATGAAGATATTCCTGAACTTTATGAACGAGATATAGATCCAGATGACTTCTCTCCAGAAAACGAGGAACTCTTAGATGGGTATCCTAGTGATGAACAATCCAGTGCAGAAGATGAAGATGAATGGGAGACAGATTTTGCACCATCTTTTACTAGCATCCCATTATGTCCTGAATTTATTAATGCCAGCAGTACCTTCGTGCATGAGGTACTACAGCAGGCAAGCTGTTCTTCAGATGCTGATGGTGCACTGCAACCCACAAGCCCAGATATAAGGTCTGCAGAGCTATTGAGGGCTAGCATGCCTGGTCCTGAAAACGATCACATGATTCCTGCTTTTATGCTGCCTTTCCAGGGCAGTTTGATTTTTGAAGCAGAGTCCATGGAGATCACATTGTTCCCTCAAGGAGAGACGGTGGAAAGTGAGGTCGTCTGTGGGGAAGCAGAAGAAGAAGAAAAGGAGGATGACAACGAAGATAGCACCTCAGCCTCCTATCTGCATTCCTTATCCGAAACTTCAATTAATGAAGGAGTGGATGAATCATTTGCCTATCAAGACGACACTTCAGAGTCCTCGGATTCAGCATCCTACGATGGGGAAGAAGATGAGAAAAGGTACAGCACGGAGCAGTATGCCGTAACGACTGATTCTGCCCCCGATGCCACCGAAGCCACAGCCAAGTCCCAACATGGCTCCTCCAATTCTGGATGCGAGAGCGAGATGGAAACATCTTCTGACATGTCGGAGACCGATGAGGAGGGTGCTATTTTTGTAGCTCTTGACATCAACTGTGGAGATGCTGGTGAAAATGTGGAAAAAATTGTAGAAGTAACTTCTGGCGTGAATGAGGATTCTGTAACAATTGAAGATGAAGAGGGATTAAATAGTGATGAGGAGCATGGCGATAGTGTTGCATCATATCCATTAGCACAAGATTTTCAACTCTCAGAATCTAAGGAGTCTTGTACTATTCAAGACAGTTCAAGTGAACTTGAAGACTCCAGCACCAGCAATGCACCTCAAGAACCCATCAGAAGCACCTTAGTTGTAACTTCAGAGCTTGAGCCACGTTTTGAAAGTCCAGATGCATCACAGAGACTAGAAGAAAGGCATGGGGCTATAAGAACCTGGTCTGACAGCCCAGTAGAACAACAGTCCACATCGTCATCAGAAATGGACCTGGTCCTAAAAGCGGGGATTGGGAATGTTGGGGAATGTTTAATCGCTTGTTTTGACACCGATGAAGAGCTAGATTCTCTTCCACCATTAAACACCACTCCGCAAAGTCTACAAGATGAAGGCAGAGAAAGAAACGAAAGCGGAAGGCAGACCTCCATGGGGGTAAGGCTACCTGAAGATGGGAATTATTTTGCAGATCAGCGTGAAGAAGATATTGAGAAACCACAGGCAGAAGAAAATACAACATGTACCCTCTTCAAGGTGGACTCAGGTGACTTTGAAGAATGCAAGACCCTAAAGACAATGGAACTAGAACCGCAAGGTACAGCGACTGAGGCTGAAATATTACAGGATGCCCCTTTAGAAGACATGCCTGAAGAAGAGTGCGTGTTTGCATGTTACGACTCTGGGGAAGATTCAGAAGAAGTCATGTTTCTGGATCGCACGTCCATTCTTGCTGAGATTTACAGACAACAGGAAGAAGCTGCTAATTACATTGCTAACCAGTCATCTTACATCAATGATTTAAAAAGTCCAGAAGTACAAGCAGACAACACAAATATTGATGAAAGCATCACAGAAGCAAGTTCTGAGGCAAATAGCACTTTACATACCAGTGCCAACGTACACGAAAAATATGATACCAATCAGTTTTCAATACAAGGTACTGGTGAAACTGATGAGATGGAAACATTGCTGGTTTATGATGAGTATAAAGAAGAAACTGGTGTTTCCATTACTGGTGAGAAAACTTCTAAATCAAGTGAAAGCAATGTTCCACTGAGGAACCACCCAGAACAAAACCGACTAAACTGGTCAGAGTCAACCAATGAAAATATGTCTAAAACCAAAAGCGAAGAGGTAAACAAAGCTTCATCCACACAAACACACCATGTACCTACTCAGTCAGCTTGTCCTGAAGATCAAGAAACAGAGTCTTTTGAATCCTGGAGATGTAGCAAACATGAAGAGGCAACAGAAAATTCCCAAACAATTGGTGAAGTTGAAGGCACTCCCGAAAAATCTTTTGAATCGTGGAGAGGTAACAAAAACGAAGAGGCAACAGAAAATGCCCAAACAATTGGTAAAGTTGAAGGCACTCCTGAGAAATCTTTTGAATCCTGGAGATGTAACAAACATGAAGAGGCAACAGAACATACCCAAATAATTGGTGAAGTTGAAGTCACTCCCGAAAAATCTTTGGAATCCTGGAGATGTAACGAAAGTGAAGAGACAACAGAAAATGCCCAAACAACTGGCGAAGTTGAAGGCACTGCTGAGAAATCTTTGGAATCCTGGAGATGTACCAAACATGAAGAGGCAACAGAAAATGCCCAAACAACTGGTGAAGTTGACGTCACTTCAGAAAAATCTTTTGAATCCTGGAGATGTAACAAACAGGAAGAAAATGCCCAAACAATTGGTAAAGCTGAAGTCACTCCCGAAAATTCTTTTGAATCCTGGAGATGTAACAAACACGAAGAAAATGCCCAAACAATTGGTAAAGCTGAAGTCACTCCCGAAAATTCTTTTGAATCCTGGAGATGTAACAAACACGAAGAGGCAAAAGAAAATACCCAAACTATTGGTAAAGTTGAAGTCCCTCCCGAAAAATCTTTTGAATCCTGGAGATGTAACAAACACGAAGAGGCAACAGAAAATGCCCAAACAATTGGTGAAGTTGAAGTCCCTCCCGAAAAATCTTTTGAATCCTGGAGATGTAACAAACACGAAGAGGCAACAGAAAATGCCCAAACAATTGGTGAAGTTGAAGGCACTCCCGAAAAATCCTTTGAATCCTGGAGAGGTAAAAAACACGAAGAGGCAACAGAAAATGCCCAAACAATTGGTGAAGTTGAAGGCACTCCTGAAAAATCCTTTGAATCCTGGAGAGGTAACAAACACAAAGAGGCAACAGAAAATGCCCAAGTAATTGGTGAAGTTGAAGGCACTCCTGAGAAAACTTTGGAATCCCAGAGATGTAACAAACTTGAAGATGCAACAGAAAATGCCCACATAATTGGTGAAGTTGAAGGCACTCCTGAAAAGTCTTTTGAATCCTGGAGATGTAACAAACATGAAGAGGCAATAGAAAATGCCCAAACAATTGGTGAAGTTGAAGGCACCTCCGAAAAATGCCCCTCTTCTTTACAGCCTGACATTGCGGTCAGTGTTGGAACTACCATAGTCCTTCTACAACATCAGACGCAGGAAACATGTTCCATAGAAAATGAAAATTCCACAAAATTGGAAACTGGAGAATCCAAAGATGAAGATGATCGCTCTATTTGCAAAGAACCACATAGCCAGGAGAGGGCTCCCCATGGTGGCAACCCGAAATTACAGCAGGATATTTCTTGGGATACTGAGCTAAAGAACAACTCAGTGTATGAAAGTAATTTGGGGACAATCAGTGAAAAGCAGGAGCCTACTGTTACCCAATCAGGACACAAGTTGAATGCAACAAAAAACAGTCAGCTCAGTGATGGTTATTTCGCTGGTTGTAACAGGGCAAGTGAAGCTGTATGTTTAGAAAGCAAATTTCAGAGTCTTGAGAACCAAGAACCCATTAAAAAAGCTGTGAAGAATTTAGACAAGTCCACCCAAGGAAAGTTATTTCCTAGTTGTACGTCAGTAAAGCCAAATGCCCCTTCCACTGGACAGTTAGTAGAAAAGGAGCTAATTGCAATGATTGAACCTATAAAAACCACCCTTTCTAGAGATGCCAAAGACTCTATAGATCAATCAGAGATCCGTGAATCCCAAACACTTCCCAAACACAATGTAGACAGAAAAATTTGTGCTGCTTCTAAATTAGATACTAATTGTGACGATTCTTTGCCTGAGATGATTGATAGGTCAAAGCAAGCTGCTACTAAAACCCCAGAAGAATCCCCACCATTGGTGGATACAGAGCCTACGTCATCTAGCATCTCAGGACGTGATGTCCATCCACGGTCTGACAGTGCCTTTTTCGATGTAGCTTCTAAGCCATGTATGCCTACAGTGGAGATGTCCAGCAACATTCTAGAGATGAGTAAGTTGTTGCAAGGGTCCTTTGGTAAAACAGAGACTTTTGATCTCAGCATTCGGTGTAGTCCTTCAGAAGCAATCACAAGCGTGCCCTCAACAGTCAAGGTTATAGACAATGATGAGACCGCTGTATCATTTGCTACATCCAAGGTCAAGGATGGAGAGGTTTTTGAGCAAGAAAATATGAAAACTCTGGAGAAAAAAAAGAAGGTTGATGGAGGACGTCTAGACAAGCCGGCACTCTCTGAAGAAACATCTACAGCATCTAGCTCTGATAGGAGCCTTCAAGGAAGGGCCTCCATAACCTTCATGAGTGATAGTACTTCTTCTGAGGAAGATCATACCCAGCAGAGACTTAAAGCCCATCAGAAGCCAGTAGAGAACATTTGCTGTGTCAATGATCCGTTATTACGTGAATCGCTAAGGCAATCTAAGGTGTATAGCACAGAACAGGACAGATGTGTGAACAGCAGTTATTTGAGTGATGTGAGGACTTCCAAGAAGTCTCAGGCAGAGCAGTGCAGCAGCAAGGCGAATTACCAGGTCAAGCTGTCGGAAATAAACAATGAGCAACCCCTTTCCACGCATGTCACCCCCCGTGCCGAAGCTGCAATGCCCCCCGCCGAAAAGAGTCTGGAGACAATAAAGCCTCGCTCCCCTGTAAGTAAAGTGCCTCCTGCAAAATCTCCTACCCCCATGCCTGGTGGAAGTCTTCATGACCAAAAAGTGGTCAGAACTCTGGCTGCCTCTGAAATGCTGGGAACCAAAAAGCTTTCCTCTGGTAAGTTTGCATTCGAGTCTTAAGCTCTGCCTTTGACTTTGCAACCACCCCTACAGAGTAATATTATTTAAAGTGGAACTTAACCCCCCATCCCCCCTACCTTGAGAGGGTAGAGACAAGGGGTGGGCGGCTGCCCTGGACGCAATGGTTCACTGTATTTCTTCTGTTACAAGGCTGACAGGAATAGTGACAGTGGCATCACTACTCCTATCAGCCTAGCACTGGGAGCTGGGAGAGGTGTGGGCTGTGTTCTCTCTTCCCCCTCCTCGTTCCTGCCAGTGGAGCACTCCTGTATTCAGAAGCCAGCAAACTTTATTGAAATGTCACACAATGACATTTTATTTAGCTCTATTGACCACCGCACGATGCAAGGCAGTAGATTGCCTTGCACTGAGCTGGAAAAAGTAGAACAGTTTGGCATCTTTGCCCTGAGCGGATGACCTTATACCAGCACTGCTTACCTGTCCAAGTGATCCAACATTGCCATACAACCATCCATTTTTTCAGCTGTCTGGGCCTGTGTCCCATACTGCCATCTTGGTCCAGCCAGGTGCCTCTTGTGTATTCAGGCAGTCCAGTCCCTGATAACATGGCAGTTCCCTCCCCCAGGCCATTGAGTGAATTGGCTCCCATAATCTCCTGGGGTATGTGGCAGGGTTTTCCCCAAGGGGCTGTGGGAGCAGGATGTCATTCTACCATAGGCTGAAATGGTGGTGGGGCCACCCAAAAAAAAAAAAAAAAAAAAAAACAGGAAAAGGGGGAGGGGGCATAGAGCAAAACTTTATTTTAAGAGTTAAGTTCCACTTTAACTAACCTTAAAATGCACCTTCTAGACATTTGCAAATGATACACAGCACACAGAGCAAACTAAGGGGTATATTTATGGAAAGAAATGTAGGGCTATTTATCCTGTGAAACTGCATGCATATTCATTTTGTGCAAATGGGGGGCAACATCTAATGTTATTAGGCTATTTTCTCTCCAGATCAAGTGTCATTTATTCACACACCAAAGAAAAATACTGCATTACGGCCACTAGATGGAGCTGATGATCATAAGAAGTACTGTAAATACTTAATATGAACACCAGCTCCATCTAGTGGTCATATTGCAGTATTTTCCAGACGCACACTTTTCTGTATGAATGAAGAACATCTGACCTGGAGAGAAAATAACTTACCAACACTGGGCTTTTTCCTCTGTTCACATAGAACAAATGTTCAAGCAGTTTTACAGTAGCTTTGAGATTTTTTAATATAAATGTGCAAAATGTCATTCAGTTAGAGCTGTAGCCAATGTTAATGGAGTGAGATATTTAAAGCTGAACTATACCCAATTTTACATGGTCCTCCCTCCTGCCTCCTTCCCTCTCCCTCTTTCACGTTAGTAAAATGCACTTCCTTCCCCGGCTGAGGCCAGAATGACGTCATGGCCCCCCTGAATGGGCAGGTACGTTAAGTCTCCAAGTCTCCTTGAACCCCATGGCACGATACACATGTGCAATATCTCATGCATACCTCCTGGGATGTGTGATGTTGCCAGCCCAGACGTTGCTTGCAAGATGTCACACAGAGAATGGGCAGAGAGACACAGCTATCTGGGCATGTAAAGGGGATCTGGCCCATGCACATACACACTGTGCATGCACCATTTTTTTTTTTCTGATGGTGCCATTCTAGGAGCTGTTTGCAAGATGTAACGCATGCAGATCACATAGGCTGGTACTGCCATAGACTCCTCTGCCAGATCCCTTAGACTGGTACTGACATAGGCTTCTTTGCAATGTCCCATAGACTGGTACTGCCATAGACATCTCTGCCAAGTCCCACAGGTTGGTACTGCCATAGACTTCTCTGCCAGGTCTCATAGACTGGTACTGTCATAGGCTTCTCTGCCAGATTCCTTAGACTGGTACTGACATAGGCTTCTTTGCAATGTCCCATAGACTGGTACTGCCACAGACATCTCTGCCAAGTCCCACAGGTTGGTACTGCCATAGACTTCTTTGCCAGGTCCCATAGGCTGGTACTGCCATAGACCTCTCTGTCAGATTTTATAGAATAGTACTGCCATAGACTCCTTTGCCAGATCCCATAGACTGATACTTCCACAGACTTCTCTGCCAGGTCTCAAAGACTGGTACTGTCACAGACTTCTTGGCCAGGTCCCAAAGACTGGTACTTCCATAGACTTCTCTGCCAGGTCCCATAGACTGGTGCTGCCAAAGACTTCTATGCCAGATCCCATAGACTGGTACTGTCATAGGCTTCTCTGCCAGGTCCCATAGACTGGTACTGCCATAGACTTCTCTGCCAGGTTCCATAGACTGCTACTGCCATAGACTCCTCTGCCAGATCCCATAGACTGGTACTGACATAGACTTCTCGGCCAGGTCCCAAAGACTGGTACTTCCATAAACTTCTCTTCCAGGTCTCATAGACTGGTGCTGCCAAAGACTTCTATGCCAGATCCCGTAGACTGGTACTGACATAGACTTCTCTGCCAGATCCCATAGGCTGATACTGCCATAGACTTCTCAGCTAGGTCCAATAGGCTGGTACTGCTATAGACTTATCTGTCAGATCCCATAGACTGTTGGTGCCATAGGCTTCTCCGCAGGTCCCACAGGCTGGTACTGCCATAGACTTCTCCGCCAGGTCACATAGGCTGGTACTGCCATAGACTTCTCTGTCAAGTCCCATAGGCTGGTACTGACATAGGCTTCTTTGCCAGATCCCATAGACTGGTACTTCCATAGACCTCTCTGCCAGATTCCATAGAATGATACTGCCATAGACTTCTTTGTCAGATACCATAGACTGATACTGCCATAGACTTCTCTGCCAGGTCCCACAGACTGGTACTGACATAGACTTCTCTGCCAGATCCCATAGGCTGGTACTGCCATAGACTTCTCTGCTAGGTCCAAAAGGCTGGTACTGCTATAGACTTCTCTGCCAGATCCCAAAGACTGTCACTGCCATAGGCTTCTCTGCCAGGTCCCACAGGCTGGTACAGCCATAGACTTCTCCACCAGGTCCCATAGGCTGGTACTGCCATAGACTTCTCTGCCAGGTCCCATAGGCTGGTACTGACATAAACTTCTTTGCCAAATCCCATAGACTGGTACTTCCATAGACCTCTCTGCCTGATTCCATAGAAGGGTACTGCCATCGACTTCTCTGTCAGGTCCCATAGACTGGTACTGTCATAGACTTTTTTGTCAGATCCCATAGACTGGTACTGTCATAGACTTCTCTGCCAGGTCCGATAGACTGGCGCTGCCATAGACTTCTTTGCCAGATCCCATAGACTGGTATTGCAAAAGGCTTCTCTGCCAGGTCCCATAGACTAGTACTGCCATAGGCTTCTCTGCCAGGTTCCATAGACTGGCACTGCCATAGACTTTTCTGTCAGGTCCCATAGGCTGGTACCCATAGACTTTTCTGCCAGGTCCAATAGACTAGTACTTCCAAAGACTTCTCTGCCAGGTCCCATGGGCTGCTACTGCCATAAACTTTTCGGTCAGGTCTCATAGGCTGGTACCCATAGACTTCTTTGCCAGGTCCCATAGACTGGTACCCATAGACTTATCTGCCAGATCCCATAGGTTGATACTGCCATAGACTTCTCTTCCAGATCCCTCAGACTGGTACTGCCATGGACTTCTCTGCCAAATCCCATAGACTGGTACTGCCATAGACTCCTCTGCCAGATCCCATAGACTGGTACTGACATAGACTTCTCTGCCAGATCCCATAGACTGATACTGCCATAGACTTCTCAGCTAGGTCCAATAGGCTGGTACTGCTATAGACTTATCTGCCAGATCCCCTAGACTGTTACTGCCATAGG
Organism: Pelophylax lessonae; assembly: GCF_965119305.1. Lineage (NCBI taxonomy): Eukaryota > Metazoa > Chordata > Amphibia > Anura > Ranidae > Pelophylax > Pelophylax lessonae. The sequence goes on from NC_138772.1 coordinate 555,766,845, forward strand.
CTTCTCCGCAGGTCCCACAGGCTGGTACTGCCATAGACTTCTCCGCCAGGTCCCATAGGCTGGTACTGACATAGGCTTCTTTGCCAGATCCCATAGACTGGTACTTCCATAGACCTCTCTGCCAGATTCCATAGAATGATACTGCCAAAGACTTCTTTGTCAGATACCATAAACTGATACTGCCATAGACTTCTCTGCCAGGTCCCACAGACTGGTACTGCCATAGACTCCTCTGCCAGATCCCATAGACTGATACTGCCATAGACTCCTGTGCCAGATCCCTTAGACTGGTACTGACATAGGCTTCTTTGCAATGTCCCATAGACTGGTACTGCCACAGACATCTCTGCCAAGTCCCACAGGTTGGTACTGCCATAGACTTCTTTGCCAGGTCCCATAGGCTGGTACTGCCATAGACCTCTCTGTCAGATTTTATAGAATAGTACTGCCATAGACTCCTTTGCCAGATCCCATAGACTGATACTTCCACAGACTTCTCTGCCAGGTCTCAAAGACTGGTACTGTCACAGACTTCTTGGCCAGGTCCCAAAGACTGGTACTTCCATAGACTTCTCTGCCAGGTCCCATAGACTGGTGCTGCCAAAGACTTCTATGCCAGATCCCATAGACTGGTACTGTCATAGGCTTCTCTGCCAGGTCCCATAGACTGGTACTGCCATAGACTTCTCTGCCAGGTTCCATAGACTGCTACTGCCATAGACTCCTCTGCCAGATCCCATAGACTGGTACTGACATAGACTTCTCGGCCAGGTCCCAAAGACTGGTACTTCCATAAACTTCTCTTCCAGGTCTCATAGACTGGTGCTGCCAAAGACTTCTATGCCAGATCCCGTAGACTGGTACTGACATAGACTTCTCTGCCAGATCCCATAGGCTGATACTGCCATAGACTTCTCAGCTAGGTCCAATAGGCTGGTACTGCTATAGACTTATCTGTCAGATCCCATAGACTGTTGGTGCCATAGGCTTCTCCGCAGGTCCCACAGGCTGGTACTGCCATAGACTTCTCCGCCAGGTCACATAGGCTGGTACTGCCATAGACTTCTCTGTCAAGTCCCATAGGCTGGTACTGACATAGGCTTCTTTGCCAGATCCCATAGACTGGTACTTCCATAGACCTCTCTGCCAGATTCCATAGAATGATACTGCCATAGACTTCTTTGTCAGATACCATAGACTGATACTGCCATAGACTTCTCTGCCAGGTCCCACAGACTGGTACTGACATAGACTTCTCTGCCAGATCCCATAGGCTGGTACTGCCATAGACTTCTCTGCTAGGTCCAAAAGGCTGGTACTGCTATAGACTTCTCTGCCAGATCCCATAGACTGTCACTGCCATAGGCTTCTCTGCCAGGTCCCACAGGCTGGTACAGCCATAGACTTCTCCACCAGGTCCCATAGGCTGGTACTGCCATAGACTTCTCTGCCAGGTCCCATAGGCTGGTACTGACATAAACTTCTTTGCCAAATCCCATAGACTGGTACTTCCATAGACCTCTCTGCCTGATTCCATAGAAGGGTACTGCCATAGACTTCTCTGTCAGGTCCCATAGACTGGTACTGTCATAGACTTCTTTGTCAGATCCCATAGACTGGTACTGTCATAGACTTCTCTGCCAGGTCCGATAGACTGGCGCTGCCATAGACTTCTTTGCCAGATCCCATAGACTGGTATTGCAAAAGGCTTCTCTGCCAGGTCCCATAGACTAGTACTGCCATAGGCTTCTCTGCCAGGTTCCATAGACTGGCACTGCCATAGACTTTTCTGTCAGGTCCCATAGGCTGGTACCCATAGACTTTTCTGCCAGGTCCAATAGACTAGTACTTCCAAAGACTTCTCTGCCAGGTCCCATGGGCTGCTACTGCCATAAACTTTTCGGTCAGGTCCCATAGGCTGGTACCCATAGACTTCTTTGCCAGGTCCCATAGACTGGTACCCATAGACTTATCCGCCAGATCCCATAGGTTGATACTGCCATAGACTTCTCTTCCAGATCCCTCAGACTGGTACTGCCATGGACTTCTCTGCCAAATCCCATAGACTGGTACTGCCATAGACTCCTCTGCCAGATCCCATAGACTGGTACTGACATAGACTTCTCTGCCAGATCCCATAGACTGATACTGCCATAGACTTCTCAGCTAGGTCCAATAGGCTGGTACTGCTATAGACTTATCTGCCAGATCCCCTAGACTGTTACTGCCATAGGCTTCTCCGCAGGTCCCACAGGCTGGTACTGCCATAGACTTCTCCGCCAGGTCCCATAGGCTGGTACTGACATAGGCTTCTTTGCCAGATCCCATAGACTGGTACTTCCATAGACCTCTCTGCCAGATTCCATAGAATGATACTGCCAAAGACTTCTTTGTCAGATACCATAAACTGATACTGCCATAGACTTCTCTGCCAGGTCCCACAGACTGGTACTGCCATAGACTCCTCTGCCAGATCCCATAGACTGATACTGCCATAGACTCCTGTGCCAGATCCCTTAGACTGGTACTGACATAGGCTTCTTTGCAATGTCCCATAGACTGGTACTGCCACAGACATCTCTGCCAAGTCCCACAGGTTGGTACTGCCATAGACTTCTTTGCCAGGTCCCATAGGCTGGTACTGCCATAGACCTCTCTGTCAGATTTTATAGAATAGTACTGCCATAGACTCCTTTGCCAGATCCCATAGACTGATACTTCCACAGACTTCTCTGCCAGGTCTCAAAGACTGGTACTGTCACAGACTTCTTGGCCAGGTCCCAAAGACTGGTACTTCCATAGACTTCTCTGCCAGGTCCCATAGACTGGTGCTGCCAAAGACTTCTATGCCAGATCCCATAGACTGGTACTGTCATAGGCTTCTCTGCCAGGTCCCATAGACTGGTACTGCCATAGACTTCTCTGCCAGGTTCCATAGACTGCTACTGCCATAGACTCCTCTGCCAGATCCCATAGACTGGTACTGACATAGACTTCTCGGCCAGGTCCCAAAGACTGGTACTTCCATAAACTTCTCTTCCAGGTCTCATAGACTGGTGCTGCCAAAGACTTCTATGCCAGATCCCGTAGACTGGTACTGACATAGACTTCTCTGCCAGATCCCATAGGCTGATACTGCCATAGACTTCTCAGCTAGGTCCAATAGGCTGGTACTGCTATAGACTTATCTGTCAGATCCCATAGACTGTTGGTGCCATAGGCTTCTCCGCAGGTCCCACAGGCTGGTACTGCCATAGACTTCTCCGCCAGGTCACATAGGCTGGTACTGCCATAGACTTCTCTGTCAAGTCCCATAGGCTGGTACTGACATAGGCTTCTTTGCCAGATCCCATAGACTGGTACTTCCATAGACCTCTCTGCCAGATTCCATAGAATGATACTGCCATAGACTTCTTTGTCAGATACCATAGACTGATACTGCCATAGACTTCTCTGCCAGGTCCCACAGACTGGTACTGACATAGACTTCTCTGCCAGATCCCATAGGCTGGTACTGCCATAGACTTCTCTGCTAGGTCCAAAAGGCTGGTACTGCTATAGACTTCTCTGCCAGATCCCATAGACTGTCACTGCCATAGGCTTCTCTGCCAGGTCCCACAGGCTGGTACAGCCATAGACTTCTCCACCAGGTCCCATAGGCTGGTACTGCCATAGACTTCTCTGCCAGGTCCCATAGGCTGGTACTGACATAAACTTCTTTGCCAAATCCCATAGACTGGTACTTCCATAGACCTCTCTGCCTGATTCCATAGAAGGGTACTGCCATAGACTTCTCTGTCAGGTCCCATAGACTGGTACTGTCATAGACTTCTTTGTCAGATCCCATAGACTGGTACTGTCATAGACTTCTCTGCCAGGTCCGATAGACTGGCGCTGCCATAGACTTCTTTGCCAGATCCCATAGACTGGTATTGCAAAAGGCTTCTCTGCCAGGTCCCATAGACTAGTACTGCCATAGGCTTCTCTGCCAGGTTCCATAGACTGGCACTGACATAGACTTTTCTGTCAGGTCCCATAGGCTGGTACCCATAGACTTTTCTGCCAGGTCCAATAGACTAGTACTTCCAAAGACTTCTCTGCCAGGTCCCATGGGCTGCTACTGGCATAAACTTTTCGGTCAGGTCCCATAGGCTGGTACCCATAGACTTCTTTGCCAGGTCCCATAGACTGGTACCCATAGACTTATCTGCCAGATCCCATAGGTTGATACTGCCATAGACTTCTCTTCCAGATCCCTCAGACTGGTACTGCCATGGACTTCTCTGCCAAATCCCATAGACTGGTACTGCCATAGACTCCTCTGCCAGATCCCATAGACTGATACTGCCATAGACTTCTCAGCTAGGTCCAATAGGCTGGTACTGCTATAGACTTATCTGCCAGATCCCCTAGACTGTTACTGCCATAGGCTTCTCCGCAGGTCCCACAGGCTGGTACTGCCATAGACTTCTCCGCCAGGTCCCATAGGCTGGTACTGACATAGGCTTCTTTGCCAGATCCCATAGACTGGTACTTCCATAGACCTCTCTGCCAGATTCCATAGAATGATACTGCCAAAGACTTCTTTGTCAGATACCATAAACTGATACTGCCATAGACTTCTCTGCCAGGTCCCACAGACTGGTACTGCCATAGACTCCTCTGCCAGATCCCATAGACTGATACTGCCATAGACTCCTGTGCCAGATCCCATAGACTGGTACTGACATAGACTTCTCTGCCAGATCCCATAGGCTGGTACTGCCATAGACTTCTCTGCTAGGTCCAAAAGGCTGGTACTGCTATACATTTCTCTGCCAGATCCCATAGACTGTTACTGCCATAGGCTTCTCTGCCAGGTCCCATAGGCTGGTACTGCCATAGACTTCTCCACCAGGTCCCATAGGCTGGTACTGCCATAGACTTCTCTGCCAGGTCCCATAGGCTGGTACTGCCATAGACTTCTCTGCCAGGTCCCATAGGCTGATACTGACATAAACTTCTTTGCCAGATCCCATAGACTGGTACTTCCATAGACCTCTCTGCCAGATCCCATATACTGGTACTTCCATAGACTTCTCTGCCAGGTCCCATAGACTGGTACCGCCATAGACTTCTTTGCCAGATCCCATAGACTGGTACTTCCATAGACCTCTCTGCCTGATTCCATAGAATGGTACTGCCATAGACTTCTCTGCCAGGTCCCATAGACTGGTACCGCCATAGACTTCTTTGTCAGGTCCCATAGACTGGTACTGTCATAGACTTCTCTGCCAAGTCCCATAGTCTGGTACTGACATAGACTTCTCTGCCAGGTCCGATAGACTGGCACTGCCATAGACTTCTTTGCCAGATCCCATAGACTGGTATTGCAAAAGGCTTCTCTGCCAGGTCCCATAGACTAGTACTGCCATAGGCTTCTCTGCCAGGTTCCATAGACTGGCACTGCCATAGACTTTACTGCCAGGTCCAATAGACTAGTACTTCCAAAGACTTCTCTGCCAGGTCCCATGGACTGCTACTGCCATAAACTTTTCGGTCAGGTCCCATAGGCTGGTACCCATAGACTTCTCTGCCAGGTCCCATAGACTGGTACCCATAGACTTATCTGCCAGATCCCATAGGTTGATACTGCCATAGACTTCTCTTCCAGGTCCCTCAGACTGGTACTGCCATGGACTTCTCTGCCAGATCCCATAGACTGGTACTGACATAGCCTTCTCTGCCAGGTCCCATAGACTCGTTTGCCAGTTCCCATAGACTGGTACTGACATAGCCTTCTCTGCCAGGTCCCATAGACTCGTTTGCCAGATCCCATAGATTGGTACTGTCATTGACTTCTCTGTCAGATCCCATAAGCTGGTACCCATAAACTTCTCTGACAGGTCACATAGAATAGAACTGCCATAGACTTCTCTGCCATGTCCCATAGACTGAACCTATAGCCAGGGCTGTTGTTAGAAATTACAGGGCCCCATACAACCTACCTGACAGGGCCCCCCTTCCCGGCTGAAAGTGACTAAGGACATAGATGTATCAATCCCTTTCTTTGCAGCCTTAGCAGCACAGGTGAATGAATAGGGAATGCTCTGAGGCTTCCTGCTCATTCACAAACTGAAGCATATTAGGCACAGTTTATTATGCTTCAGTGATGAATAGAAACAGAAATGAGTGATACCAATCACTGACTGTGTTCATTCAGGAAAGAAAGCAACCAGTAAATGACATACTTACCAGCCACTTCCCTCACTCTCTATCCTGAAACATCTCTCTTTGTGCCCTCAGTAGCTGAGAGGAGGGAAGCCAGAAGTGCTGCAGGGCAAAGTGGCAAACGGGGGGCTCAGAAAGCAGATGGAAGGGGCACATGTGCTAGGACAAATCCACCTGCAGTGCAGGCGTAGAGAGATAGAGGAAGAGAAGCTGGCAGCAATGCAGGGAGAGGCAGCAGACAGTACAGCCGGCCCTCCTGTGCAGAAAGTGCCTGGGCTCTCCTTTTGAACTGATGGGGCCTGGGCCCAGTACAGGAGGGCTGTCTGTACTGCCTTATCAGCAGCCCTGCCCATAGCCTTCTCTGCCAGGTCCCATAGACTGGTACCCATAGCCTTTTTTTATTTCCTGGTCCCTGCCTAGGCCAGGATGACATCACAGCCCCTTGTGTGCGCAGATACACCAAGTCTGGCTTGTGTACACATGTGCGTTATCTCATAAATGCCTCCACGGAGGTGTGACATCTCCATTCCAGAAGTTGTTGTCAAGATGTTGCACATCTGCACACATGTGTTGTCTCTGCACAATAGTGAGGGATCTGGCATATGTGCAGGCATATCTGCCAGGTCCCATAGACTGGTACTGACACAGCCTTCTCTGCCATATCGCAACGACTGGTACCCATAGACTTCTTTGCCAGATCTCATAGACTGGTACTGCCATAGGCTTCTCTGCCAGGTCCTATAGACTGGTACTGCCATAGGCTTCTCTGCCAGGTCCCATAGACTGGTACTGCCATAGGCTTCTCTGCCAGGTCCTATAGACTGGTACTGCCATAGGCTTCTCTGCCAGGTCCCATAGACTAGAAATGCCATAGACTTCTTTGCCAGGTCCCATAGACTTGTACTGCCATAGACTTCTCTGCCAGGTCCCATAGACTAGTACTGTCATATTCTTCTCTGCCATGTCCAAAAGACTGGTACTGCCATAGACTTCTCTGTCAGGTCCCATAGACTAGTACTGCCATAAACTTCTCTGCCAGGTCCCATAGACGGGAATTGCCATAGACTTCTCTGCCAGGTCCCATAGACTGGTACTGCCATAGACTTCTCTGCCAGGTCCCATTGACTGGTACTGCCATAGACTTCTTTGCCAGGTCCCATAGACTGGTACTGCCATATTCTTCTCTGCCAGGTCCCATAGACGGGAATTGCCATAGACTTCTCTGCCAGGTCCCATAGACTGGTACTGCCATAGACTTCTCTGCCAGGTCCCATTGACGGGAATTGCCATAGACTTCTCTGCCAGGTCCCATAGTCTGGTACTGCCATAGACTTCTCTTCCAGGTCCTATAGACTGGTACTGCCATATTCTTCTCTGCCATGTCCAATAGACTGGTACTGCCATAGACTTCTCTGCCAGGTCCCATAGACTGGTACTGCCATATTCTTCTCTGGCATGTCCAATAGACTGGTACTGCCATAGACTTCTCTGCCAGGTCCCATAGACTGGTACTTCCATATTCTTCTCTGCCATGTCCCATAGACTGGTACTGCAATAGACTTCTCTGCCAGGTCCCAAAGACTAGGTAAGAATGATGTCACATCCCCCTGCATGAGCAGATACGCCATATCTCTCTGCAACCCACGGTGTGCCATAGATGCCATAGACTGGGACTGATATAGATTTATGTGCCAAGTTCTATAGAGTGGTACCCTCAGACCTGGCAAAGCCTCACAGCATGTCTGCAGATGCACCAGATCTCAATTAGGATTGAGGCGCGATTGAAGAAGGGCAAAAAGAGAGCTTTTGATTCAAGCAAGTCATTATTGGACTCCATGATCTAGTAGGACTTCTCGACCAGGTCCCATAGACTGGTGCTGCTATGGACTTCTCTGTCAGGTCCCCATGAAGTGGTACAGCCATAAACCTCTCTGCCAGGTCCCATAGCCTAGTACCCATAGACTTCTCTGCCAGGTCCCATAGCCTAGTACCCAGAGACTTACCTGCCAGGTGCCATAGACTGGTACCCATAGACTTCTCTGCCAGGTCCTATTGACTGGTGCTTCCATAGACTTCTCTGTCAGGTCCCCATAAAGTGGTACCCACAAACTTCTCTGCCAGGTTGCTTAGACAGGTACTGCCATAGACTTCTCTGCCAGGTCCCATAGTCTGGTACCCATAGACTGATGCTGCTATAGACTTCTCTGCCAGGTCCCATAGACAGGTGCTGCCATAGACTTCTCTGTCAGATCCTATAGCCTGGTACCAATAGACTTACCTGCCAGGTCCCACAGACTGGTGCTGCCATAGACTTCTCTGTCAGGTCCCCATGAAGTGGTAAAGCCATACAATTCTCTGCCAGGTCCCATAGCCTGGTACCCAAAGACTTTCCTGCCAGGTCCCACAGACTGGTGCTGCCATAGACTTCTCTGCCAGGTCCCCATAAAGTGGTACAGCCATAGACTTCTCTGCCAGGTCCAATAGCCTGGTACCCATAAACTTCTCTGCCAGGTTCCATAGACAGGTACTGCCATAGACTTATATGCCAGGTCCCATAGACTGGTACCCAAAGGCTTTCCTGCCAGGTCCCATAAACTGGTACCCATAGACTTCTCTGCCAGGTCCTATAGCCTGGTACCCATAGACTTACCTGCCAGGTCCCATAGACTGGTGCTGCCATAGACTTCTCTGTCAGGTCCCCATGAAGTGGTAAAGCCATAAACTTCTCTGCCAGGTCCCATAGACTGGTACCCAAAGACTTACCTGCCAGGTCCCATAGACTGGTACCCATAGACTTCTCTGCCAGGTCCCATAGACTGGTGCTGCCATAGACTTCTCTGCTAGGTCCCCAGAAAGTGGTACAGCCATACACTTCTCTGCCAGGTCCCCATAAAGTAGTACAGCCATAGACTTCTCTGCCAAGTCCAATAGCCTGGTACCCATATACTTCTCTGCCAGGTCCCTTAGACTGATACTGCCATAGACTTCTCTGCCAGGTCCCATAGACTGGTACTGCCATAGACTTCTTTTTCAGATCCCATAGACTGGTACTGACATAGACTTCTTTGCCAGGTCCCATAGACTGGTACTGCCATAGACTTCTCTGCCAGGTCCCATAGACTGGTACAGCCATAGACTTCTCTGCCAGGTCCCATAGACTGGTACTGCCATAGACTTCTCTGCCAGGTCCCATAGACTAGTGCTGCCATAGACTTCTCTGCTACGTCCCCAGAAAGTGGTACAGCCATAGACTTCTCTGCCAGGTCCAATAGCCTTGCACCCATAGACTTCTCTGCCAGGTCCAATAGCCTCGTACTGCCGTAGACTTCTCTGCCAGGTCCTATAGCCTGGTACCCATAGACTTCTCTGTCATGTCCCCATAAAGTGGTACAGCCTTAGACTTCCCTGCCAGGTCCCATAGACTGGTGCTGTCATAGACTTCTCTGCCAGGTCCCACAGACATGGGCGTTCGTGGGGGGGGGGGCGGGTCAAGGGAGGGCAGTTCCCCCCCCCCCCCTAGAATCTCAACTTCCACTTTAAAGTGGTTGTTAAGCCACTTTATACCATCCAATCTGGTCTGTTTAATAATCCTGTGTGATTGTGAATGTGTTTTTAAAAAAAATAAACTGTTTTCAGAGCGCAGGCCGCTGTTCTGTCAGTAATGAACACAGGGATCCTCTTATTTAGGAACACAGGTTTCTGTGTTCATGCAGCAAGCCCATCCCCCACACAGTTAGAAAGCACCCCCTAGGGACACATTTAACCCTTTGATCGCCCCTGTTGTTAACCTCTTCCCTGCCAGTGTCATTTTTACAGTAACAGTGCATATTTTTAGCACTGATTACTGTAGTAATGTCAGTGGTACCCCCAAAAGTGTAAAAAATGTCAGTTAGGGGTCCGATCTGTCCACCGCAATGTCGCAGTACCGCAAAAAATTGCAGATTGCCGCCATTACTAGTAAAAAATAGATAAATAAAAATGACATAAATATTTCCCCTAGTTTGTACACGCGATAACTTTTGCGCAAACCAGTCAATATAAAGTATCTCACAGAAGTAAGTACACCCCTCACATTTTATTCTATCTTTTCATGTGACAACACTGAAGAAATGACACTTTGCTACAATGTAAAGTAGTGAGTGTACAGCTTGTATAACAGTGTAAATTTGCTGTCCCCTCAAAATAACTCAACACACAGCCATTAATGTCTAAACCACATATTTTTGATTTAAAAAAAAAAAAAATCCCAATTGGCGTATATTGATTTGTTTGCGCAAACGTTATAGAGTCTACAAACTACGGGAAAGATTTATGTAATTTTTTATGTCATTTTTTTTTATTTTTATTTTTGTTTACTAGTAATTGCACCGAGGTGCGATTTTTAGCGGGACTGCGATATTGCGGCGGACAGATCGGACCTCTAACTGACATTTTTGACACTTTTGGGGGGGCCAGTGACATTACTACAGTAATCAGTGCTAAAAATATGCACTGTTACTGTAATAATGACACTGGCAGGGAAGGGGTTAACACCGGGGGCGATCAAAGGGTTAAGTGTGAGCCTAGGGGGTGCTTTCTAACTGTGAGGTTGATGGGCTTGTGGAATCAACACAGAGACCTGTGATCCTAAATAGGAGGATCACAGGCGCTCTATGTTCATTACTGAGAGAACGGTCTGCTGTATTTACAAAAGCAGACCTTCGTTCTCTCTTCACGGGGAGTGATCGGGGGTGCCTGGCGGCAATCGTGGCCGTCGGCCCCAGGGATCGGCATCCCCACTGACTAATGGGGGCGGGTGCATGCCTCCGGCGGTGCGAACGCGCCCCCAGGAGCCTACAGGTATGGCGGTTCGCGTAGCCAAGCCAGCCTGCCGCAGTATATTTTCGGCGGGCGGTCGGCAAGTGGTTAAAGGTTTCAAACTTATAACAGTAAACCCCCCCCCCCCTTACCTTAGTGTATTCACTCTGCGTAAGGTAGTCTGTGGTCACCAGAGTCCCTCCCCCATATCAGAGTTCCTGGTGTTCACCCTTAAATCAATGTCCTCAGAGTTCTCCTTTACATTCGAGTCTGCAGGATTCCCTGTTACAGTGCAAGTGGGAACTCTGTTGACCCTGACGTAAAGGGGAATTCTGATGTAACGGGCAATGCTGTAGACCATGACATAACTGGGAACTCTGATGTAAAGGGGAACGCTGTGGATGATGATGTAGGGGGGGGGGGGCTCTGCTGACCAGAGACCACATTACATCAGAGTTCCCTTTTATAACAGAGTCCACAGTGATCCCCTTTACATCACAGAGCTCCCCTTGCACTGTAGGGGGGAATCCTGCAAACTCTGATGTAGGGGGGAACTCTGTGGACTCTTGTGTAAGGGGGGGGGGGTTTGGTAACCAGAAACTCAATTACATCAGATGCCCCTTTACATCACGTTTTCCAGTGTTCCCCTTCACATCAGGGTCCACATTGTTTCCCTTTACATCAGAGGTTCTGTAAGGGGGAACCCTGCAGACTCTGATGTAAAGTGGAACTCTGTGGACTGTGAGGTAAAGGGGAGCTCTATGGACTCTTGTGTAAGGGGGGGGGTGACCCCCTTACCATCAGAGTCTCCCTTTACACCAGAGTCTGCAACATTGCCCCTTTCATCAGACTCCTCAGGATTCTCTTTTACATCAGAGTCCACAGAGTTCCCACTTGCAACGAAAAGGGGAACCCTGCAGAAAATAAAATATGGGTTTGGTGAGGTCCAACCAAGAAAGGGAAGACCTCCCCCCACACCTATAGAAATAGGGGATGGTAATTAGGTTTGCTAAATGGGTGAACACAAAGGTATCAATACCATTGGCACATCATAGACAAGAAATTCATTTTAATAAGGTAACATTGATAAAAACATGATAAAGTTAAAATGAAAAAGACTAAACCATAGTCTAGTCATATAGCAACATTGTTATACAAATTGATGAGTATATGCATAGTCACAGCCAATGAGGGATGGGGCTGACGCGTTTCGCTGAGAATGGCTTCCTCAAAGACCCCTTTAGAATCCCAGGTGGACAAAGGTGCAAATACAATCAACATAGAGTAGAAGTTTTGAGACATCAATGGTCCATAGTAGGTGCCCTGGATTACAGAATGGACAGAATCCAGAGACCCGCATGGGGAGAATATCGAGTCCCAAAACTCAGAGGAGGATATTCAAACTATTTAATAATGAGTAAAGTCTAGAATTGCCAGCAAGACCATTGGATATATGGACACCATCTTTAAACAAAATTATAGTCTCTCCAAAGCCAGATGACAAACGTCCGGTATTCCCCGAGAGGAACGAAAAAGGGGAACCCTGCAGACTCTGATGTAAGTGGAAACTCTGTTCTGGGTTATATTAACCTGACTTTCATGTAAAAAGGGAAATACCTTTTGGTATACCTTAGGCACATTGCTAATCGCACTAGCTACATCTTTGTAGCCTAATCCAGGGGCGTGTCTGCTGCAAGGCAAACAAGGCATTTGCCTTGGGAGGCGCAGCCCCCCCAGGTGACCGCGCTATAGCCGAATGACGACTATATCGCGGTTGTCCATTCATGGGAGGGCAACTATTGAAGCCATCTCCCAGAACCGCATCTCCCACGCGCCCACTACAGTGCATGCCCGGCGCACTCTGTGACTGCTATGTCCTTCGAACACAGCTGATCACAGATGAGGGTAAAGAACCCAACAAAGCAATCAGCTGTGTCCAATCACAGCTGATCACGATGTAAACACACTTGCTGGTTATCGGCATTCCTTTCCTCACGCAGCGTGAGAAGAGGAGAGAGCCAGTAACCGACCAGTATAAAAGGGGACATCTACATTGATAATCAGGGCATAAACAGGCTCAATCAGTTCCATTCTTTGCCAATCAGTGCTGCAAATCAGTGCCTCCTCATCAGTGCCGCCTATCAGTGTCCATCAGTGCCGCCTATCAGTGCCCATCAGTACCGCCTATCAGTGCCCATCAGTACCGCCTATCAGTGCTGCAAATCAGTGCCTCCTCATCAGTGCCCATTAGTACCGCCTATCAGTGCCCATCAGTACCACCTATCAGTGCCCATCAGTACCGCCTATTAGTGCCCATCAGTGCCACTTATCAGTGCCGCCTATCAGTGCCCACCAGTGCCGTCTCATCCTCAGCCCTGCAAACCCCGTCCTATGTCCCGCTGACCCCATCCTCTGCCCCATTGACCACATATGTGGCACTTGGACGAATCATGTCTCAGGGTCTGATGAGGAAGCCCCAACTGTTCATTGGGAACGGCTGAAGCTTCCTCATCAGACCCTGAGACAAGAACGGTATACCGCGGCTGGGGTGGGACAAATTTAGATGGGGGGGGCACCTGATTTTAGTCTGGCTTAGGGCAGCACAAAACCAAAATACACCACTGGCCTAAATATTGATATTTGCACTGAAAATTTTAATATTGGGTAATTTTTTGAACTGTCAGTAAAAATTTGGTTCTGTTAGTAAATATCATATCATGTCAGTAAATTTTTGCATCAGGAGGCTGGGATGCCTATCAGACAATATTACAATGGCCAAAAATGGAAAACAATGGTGTCACACTTTAATTATCCCAATTAAACCAGGCAATGTACACTTCCGAATGTCTGAAGAACTTGTCACCACATGCTGGTCTTTTTTCAGAATGCAGGCAAATCTCTGAGCCCAGTGCTCTGTTGTTTCCATTTCTCCAGGGAAAAAGGAAGAGTCCCTCTACCACCTATATGCTGCATGTCAAATCTGAACTATAGGATTTTATTTATCCTTTAGTATTTTCTGTATACTCGTATTAACTGTCCAGAAGATCTCGGAATCCCCAGATGAAAGTAACAGAATTATCCCTTTGTCATTTTTTATTTCAGCGGTTCCAGAAAGCAGCTCTACTGCCCCCGTCCAAAGCACAGAGACCCCGGTGACTAGCCGGTGCCCCCGAGCCATTCCACTCCAAGAGAAAGTGGGAAAGAAAATCCCTCTGACCTGCCCTCCATCTGAGCCCAGTTTATCCAGTGACAGTGAGCTGACCTCCAGGGGCCAAGAGATGCCCCTCCTAAGGGACACATCTGAGGTGACACTTCTGGGCATCGCCAAACCGCTCCTGAGGCAGCGCGGCTGTGAAATGCTGAGTCATAGAGGTAACACAACCCAGGGATTGCGCATGGGTGCCTACAGACAAAAGATGTTAGGACTAGACAAAGTTTAGATAGTAGATCAGTGCTCCCCAAATCACGGACCGGTCAACGTTTGATCATTTTTCTGTGGCCCGCTGAGGGGGGGACGTCAATGCAGAGTGCCACAGCGTGCCCCCAATCAATGCAGAGTGCCACAGCGTGCCCCCAATCAATGCACAGTGACCAGCGTGCCCCTAATCAATGCACAGTGACCAGCGTGCCCCCAATCAATGCAGAGTGCCACAGTGTGCCCCCAATCAATGCAGAGTGCCACAGCGTGCCCCCAATCAATGCAGAGTGCCACAGCGTGCCCCCAATCAATGCACAGTGACCAGCGTGCCCCTAATCAATGCACAGTGACCAGCGTGCCCCCAATCAATGCAGAGTGCCACAGTGTGCCCCCAATCAATGCAGAGTGCCACAGCGTGCCCCCAATCAATGCAGAGTGCCACAGCGTGCCCCCAATCAATGCAGAGTGCCACAGCGTGCCCCCAATCAATGCACAGTGACCAGCGTGCCCCCAATCAATGCACAGTGACCAGCATGCCCCCAATCAATGCAGAGTGACCAGTGCATTTACCTGATTTGCAGCGGCGGTTTCTCCGCAGTCTCCCCGCGTCTCCTCGAGTCCTCCCTCCTCCTCCTCCTCCTCCTCCTCCTTGGCCAATGGCACGGGTTCGCCTTTCGGCCAATCAGGAAAAAGGTCTCCGACCCGTTTCCTGATTGGCCAGGAGGAGGATCCGTGTGACAATAGCGAATATTCATTCGCTATTGTCACACAAATGGGTGGGCTCAGGGCACACTGCTCTGCGCCCCGGGTCCACCCTTTTTTGAATTTTTTTTTTTTTCTCTAAAATGGAAATAATGTAATTTTCTTTGGGCAGACCGGTACCATTTGATCCACGGACCGGTACCGGTCCATGGCCCAGGGGTTGGGGATCACTGCCTTAGATGACCTGTGTTGCCAGACCAGTTTAGGTGTGGCCAATTTCCTTTTTCTGCCTCTCAGAGACATTGTATGGCCTGACCATCACACTTACCTATATGACCCCCTTCAAGTGATGGAGCTCAGCTCTAACCAGTGAAGGGTACTGGTAAAACTACAACATACAAAGGCATTGTAGACAATTGTCCCCTGTGTACAAAGCCAACTCCTTAAAGACTTTGTTTTATGAGTTTGGTGTAGAGGAACTTGAGTGTCCTGCAAAGAACCATGACCTCAACACTACTATAAACCTTTGGGATGAATAGGAATGCTGATTGTGAGCCAATACCTGTATCATGTACCTGGCTGGAGGCTGAGATGACAAGAAGGCTTCCCTTACACCGCTGAAGTGTAGCATACAGAATGGGAGGGCACAGAGTGGCACAAGTGATGGATGTCCAGGCCACAGATGTTCTCTTCTGTAAGCAGGTTTGGCTGTCAAGTGCTTGTGCAGACCAACAGGAAGGTCTGAAGGAAGCAGTAGACTGGAAGGCAGCTGACCAGTACACTGGAACACAAAAAAAGTCTGGAAGCATAGTCTGGACAGGCAGTGGTCAGTAACCAAGAAGAAAGACAGCAGACAGGGTAGCAAACAGAGTCGTAGTTGGGAGGCAAGCCGAAGTCAAACCAGGGAATCATCAAAAACAAGCCATGGTCAGGAGCTAGCTGAAGTCAAAACCAGGAATCAGCAGAGATAAGATGTGGTCAGGAACTAGCCATGGTCAAAACTGGGAATCAGCAGAGACAAGCCAAGGGTCAAGAACTAGCAGAGGTCAAAACTGGGAATCAGCAGAGACAAGCCAAGGGTCAAGAACTAGCAGAGGTCAAAACTGGGAATCAGCAGAGCCAAGCCAAGGGTCATGAACTAGCAGAGGTCAAAACTGGGAATCAGCAGAGACAAGCCAAGGGGCAAGAACTAGCAGAGGTCAAAACTGGGAATCAGCAGAGACAAGCCAAGGGTAAGGAACTAGCAGAGGTCAAAACTGGGAATCAGCAGAGACAAGCCCAGGGTCAGGAACTAGCAGAGGTCAAACATTGGGAATCAGCAGTGACAAGCTGTGGTCAGGAACTAGCAGAGGTCAAAACTGTGAATCAGCAGTGACAAGCCAAGGGTCAAGAACTAGTAGAGGTGAAAACTGGGAATCAGCAGAGACAAGCCAAGGGTCAGGAACTAGCAGAGGTGAAAACTGGGAATCAGCAGAGACAAGCCAAGGGTCAAGAACTAGTAGAGGTGAAAACTGGGAATCAGCAGAGACAAGCCAAGGGTCAGGAACTAGCAGAGGTGAAAACTGGGAATCAGCAGAGACAAGCCAAGGGTCAAGAACTAGTAGAGGTGAAAACTGGGAATCAGCAGAGACAAGCCAAGGGTCAAGAACTAGTAGAGGTGAAAACTGGGAATCAGCAGAGACAAGCCAAGGGTCAGGAACTAGCAGAGGTGAAAACTGGGAATCAGCAGAGACAAGCCAAGGGTCAAGAACTAGTAGAGGTGAAAACTGGGAATCAGCAGAGACAAGCCAAGGGTCAGGAACTAGCAGAGGTGAAAACTGGGAATCAGCAGAGACAAGCCAAGGGTCAAGAACTAGTAGAGGTGAAAACTGGGAATCAGCAGAGACAAGCCAAGGGTCAAGAACTAGTAGAGGTGAAAACTGGGAATCAGCAGAGACAAGCCAAGGGTCAGGAACTAGCAGAGGTGAAAACTGGGAATCAGCAGAGACAAGCCAAGGGTCAGGAACTAGCAGAGGTGAAAACTGGGAATCAGCAGAGACAAGCCAAGGGTCAGGAACTAGCAGAGGTCAAAACTGGGAATCAGCAGAGACAAGCCAAGGGTCAAGAACTAGCAGAGGTCAAAACTGGGAATCAGCAGTGACAAGCCAAGGGTCA
Organism: Pelophylax lessonae; assembly: GCF_965119305.1. Taxonomy (NCBI): domain Eukaryota; kingdom Metazoa; phylum Chordata; class Amphibia; order Anura; family Ranidae; genus Pelophylax; species Pelophylax lessonae. The sequence continues at coordinate 555,784,126 of NC_138772.1, forward strand.
AGACCTAGTAGAGGTGAAAAATGGGAATCAGCAGAGACAAGCCAAGGGTCAGGAACTAGCAGAGGTGAAAACTGGGAATCAGCAGAGACAAGCCAAGGGTCAAGAACTAGTAGAGGTGAAAACTGGGAATCAGCAGAGACAAGCCAAGGGTCAGGAACTAGCAGAGGTCAAACATTGGGAATCAGCAGTGACAAGCTGTGGTCAGGAACTAGCAGAGGTCAAAACTGGGAATCAGCAGTGACAAGCCAAGGGTCAAGAACTAGTAGAGGTGAAAACTGGGAATCAGCAGAGACAAGCCAAGGGTCAGGAACTAGCAGAGGTGAAAACTGGGAATCAGCAGAGACAAGCCAGGGCCAGATTTAGAGCATCATGGGCTTGGTGCTAAGGATTTTGAAGGGCCTTAAGGGCCGTGCCTTGGCATGCACCCAGAGGAGGAAGGGTGCAGCCATGCATGCCTAATTCAACATGGGATGCTGTCTCTGAAGCCCATAAACACATCCATGCATCGGCAACTGTCCCTCCTTGTCCGGCCTTCGTGCTGTGTGGGGAGGTTCTGAGGGAGCTGCCTGGGGAAGCGAGCATAGAAGCCAGACTTCTGTGTTTACAAGTGACCGTAGAGCGGTAACAGTGAATATGGCCAACCCGGGGCCTATATTAAGGTAGGGGCCTGGAGCTGCAGCTCCAATAGCCCCTATGTTAATCTGGCCCTGAGACAAGCCAAGGGTCAAGAACTAGTAGAGGTGAAAACTGGGAATCAGCAGAGACAAGCCAAGGGTCAGGAACTAGCAGAGGTGAAAACTGGGAATCAGCAGAGACAAGCCAAGGGTCAAGAACTAGTAGAGGTGAAAACTGGGAATCAGCAGAGACAAGCCAAGGGTCAAGAACTAGTAGAGGTGAAAACTGGGAATCAGCAGAGACAAGCCAAGGGTCAGGAACTAGCAGAGGTGAAAACTGGGAATCAGCAGAGACAAGCCAAGGGTCAAGAACTAGTAGAGGTGAAAACTGGGAATCAGCAGAGACAAGCCAAGGGTCAGGAACTAGCAGAGGTGAAAACTGGGAATCAGCAGAGACAAGCCAAGGGTCAAGAACTAGTAGAGGTGAAAACTGGGAATCAGCAGAGACAAGCCAAGGGTCAAGAACTAGTAGAGGTGAAAACTGGGAATCAGCAGAGACAAGCCAAGGGTCAGGAACTAGCAGAGGTGAAAACTAGGAATCAGCAGAGACAAGCCAAGGGTCAGGAACTAGCAGAGGTCAAAAATTGGGAATCAGCAGTGACAAGCTGTGGTCAGGAACTAGCCAGGGTCCAAAAATTGGGAATCAGCAGCAGCAAGTTGTAGTCAGGAACTAGCAGAGGTGAAAACTGGGAATCAGCAGAGACAAGCCAAGGGTCAAGAACTAGTAGAGGTGAAAACTGGGAATCAGCAGAGACAAGCCAAGGGTCAGGAACTAGCAGAGGTGAAAACTGGGAATCAGCAGAGACAAGCCAAGGGTCAAGAACTAGTAGAGGTGAAAACTGGGAATCAGCAGAGACAAGCCAAGGGTCAAGAACTAGTAGAGGTGAAAACTGGGAATCAGCAGAGACAAGCCAAGGGTCAGGAACTAGCAGAGGTGAAAACTGGGAATCAGCAGAGACAAGCCAAGGGTCAGGAACTAGTAGAGGTGAAAACTGGGAATCAGCAGAGACAAGCCAAGGGTCAGGAACTAGCAGAGGTCAAAAATTGGGAATCAGCAGTGACAAGCTGTGGTCAGGAACTAGCCAGGGTCCAAAAATTGGGAATCAGCAGCAGCAAGTTGTAGTCAGGAACTAGCAGAGGTTAAAAACTGGGAGTCAGCAGAGATAAGCTGCGTTGGTACTCACTGAGGCCAAAAATTGGGAATCAGCAGAGTCAAGTTGTGGTCGGGAAATGACCAAGGTCAAACCTAGGAATCAGCAGAGTCAAGCTGTGGTCAGGAACTAGCCAAAGTCAATAGCAAAAGGCAGGCAGGCCAGCAATGGAAAAGAAGATGTCAGGTTCAGGTTCAAGTTGTAGAGCAACAGCTGAAGACCATCCTTCCTAGCTCAGTTCTGTTACTTCAATAGGCAGTCTGTTGCCAGGACTGGTCCAGCGGGAAAAAAATTCCTTCCTGGTTTTTCAGGAGGCAGTCGGATATTCCCTGGATCAACAATCTCTGGTGTCTCCTCAGCCTACCCATGTATGGATGACTCTAACTCAGGGGTGTCCAAACTACGGCCCTCAAGCTGTTGCGTAATTACACGTCCCATGAGGCATTGTAAATCTCTCACATTCACAGACATAACTAGGCATGATGGGAATTGTAGTTCCTGAACAGCTGGAGGGCCATAGTTTGGACACCCCTGCTCTAGCTAGACACAGGATGAATATAAAGCAGACAGCTGTGTAAGTCCAGGACGAGTGCTGATATCATTCACTAATATTCTGTCCTCCGTGTTTGGCACAGGTTCTTGTAATGACACGGAAAGCAATGATGACTCCCTCCCTGAACTGGAGGAACCAGACATGAGTGAGCCCAGGACATCGTCCAACCAGGTACGGCACAGTCACTTCACCGGGTGTAACACCGAGCTGTCCAATAAATATATGACCAGTAGGGATCATAAATAGCCAAAAGCCCCAGGGCACCCTAATACAGCAAACACCAGAGTATAACCCTACACAAAGCCAAGCTGAGTTCAGCAACAAACATTGGCAGTAGAATGGGTCCAGTGGAAGAGCTTTGTGTCAGTATGCCACCATTGAAGGTTGTCCATGAGAGAACCTGCCAGTTTGCAGATTTTGCTTGAATTGTGGCAAACTCCACTGAAGCCTATGGGGGAAGGGGGGGAACCTTGTTTTCCAATTTTGGCTAATAATCAAGCTATAGGTGAGGGAAGCCAAGCACTGCCATGGGGAACATCAACAAATGCCACCTTTTTATAGCCACCAAAGACCAGGCATTTCCTGACACTTTTTGTTTACAATTAAAAATCAGTATTTTTTGCTAAAAGATTACTTTGAACTCCAAACATTATATGTTTATATATATATATATATATATATATATATATATATATATATATACATACACATTTTTTTTTAATGAGACCCTAGAGCAGTGGTTCTTAACCTGGGTTCGATCGAACCCCAGGGGTTCGGTGGGTCAGTCTCACTGCTGGCTGTGCAGCTCGGCTCCCGGCCGAATCCGATCCAGCCAGAGCCGTTGTCGCCCACTGTGGAGTGGTGGGGGGGGGTGAGGGAGACAGGCCAGGCGTGCGGTGCGGAGAGGGACTGTCTGGGGGAGGGCCTAACCTGTGCAGTGGCCGCCCAGCGCAGCGCGGGAGAGAACCACCAGGCCAGGCAGCCGCAGCAGCAGAAGAAGCCGGCAGGTGAGAGGCCAGAGAGCCAGTGGTGACAGTGGTGCTGCAGCCTGCAGGAGGAAAACCTAGCCTGTGATCGGGAGTCGGGACACAGGTGAAAAAAAGGTAGGACTGGAGTAGTACTGGCTGTACTAGTCTAGTGACTGACTGTGTGAGAACACTGAGAAGACTATGTAAAGGGGATCTATTTTATGGGGAACCTGGCCTGCTGTAAGGGGGGAGATCTAAATGGGGGATGGGACCTCATACCACCCTGGCCTGCTGTAAGGGGGGATCTATATGGGGGACATGATCCCCCATATAGATTCCCCCTTACAGTAGGCCAGGGTGAGGTGAGGTCCCCCATATAGATCCCCCCCTACAGCAGGCCAGGGTAAGGTTAGGTCACTCTGGGGTCCCCCATATAGATCCCCCCTTACAGCAAGCTAGGGTGAGGTTAGGTCACTCTGGGGTCCCCCATATAGATCCCCCCCTACAGCAGGCCAGGATCCGGACCTCACCTCACCCTGTCCTGCTGTAACGGGGGAGATCTATATGGGGGACGGGACCTCACCTCACCCTGGCCTGCTGTAAGGGGGGATCTATATGGGGGACCTGGGATCTATATGGGGGACCTCACCCTGGCCTGCTGTAAGGGGGATCTATATAGGGGACCATGTCCCCCATATAGATCCCCCCTTACAGCAGGCCAGGGTGAGGTGAGGTCCCGTCCCCCATATAGATCTCCCCCCTTACAGCAGGCCAGGGTGAGGTGACATGAGACATGATAATGACATGAGAGCGGCACTTGCCAAGATAAAGCCGCGCATTTCTGAACTGGTCTCTGAAAGACAACAGCAGAAGTCACACTAATTTGCAGTAAATATTCATTATTATGTTTTTGTGTGAAAATCATGTTTTAATGGTTTTGTTCTTTGTTCTTAATGGTTTTGTTCATTTTGTGCAGCTATGTATACCTAAAATAATTTAAACCTATGTTTTGAATTTGAAAAAATCATTTCATTTTTCCAATTAAGAAGGGTTCAGTGAATGCGCATATGAAACTGTTGGGGTTCAGTACCTCCAACAAGGTTAAGAACCACTGCCCTAGAGAATGCCAAGGGGGTTGTTGCAATTTTTTGTCACACAGTATTTGCGTAGCGGTTTTTCAAATGCAATTTTTTGGGAAAAAAAATACATTTTAATTAATTTTAATACAAAAAAAAAAAAACACAAAATTTAACCCATTTTTGTGTAAAGTAAGTAAAAAAAAAAAAAAAAAAAGATGATGTTATGCTGAGCAAATAGATACCTAACATATCACTCTTTAAAATTACGCACGCTGGTGGAATGGCGACAACCTATGATACTTAAAAATCTTGATAGGTGACGCTTTAAACATTTTTACAGGCTACCTGTTTGGAGTTACAGAGGGGGTCTAGTGCTAGAATTAATGCTCTCGCTATAACGTTTGCGGCGATACCTCACATGTGTGGTGTGTACACATTTACCTATGTGTGTGTGAGCTACTCTGTGTGCAAACACGGGGGACGGGGGCGCTTTAAAAAAAAAAAAATGTGTTTATATTATTATTTATTTTATTTAAAAAAATAATTTTTACACTGTCCCTTTATTTAAAATAAATGCTTGATCACTTTTATTGCTATTACAAGAAATGTAAACATCCCTTGTAATAACAATAAAGCGTGACAGGTGCTCTTTATGGAGACATCTGAGGTTCCCAGATTGCTCCTATATCATCATCAGATCAAAAAAAAAAAAAAAAACAATCTGATACTTTTTTTATATTTTTTTTTTTTTTTAAATCTGGTTGAGGTCAGGACTCTGTGCAGGCCAGTCAAGTTCCTCCACCCCAAACTCACTCATCCATGTCTTTATGGACCTTGCTTTGTGCACTGGTCCTAATCATTTGGTGGAGGGGGGGATTATGGTGTGGAGTTGTTTTTCAGGTGTTGGGCTTGGCCCCTTAGTTCCAGTGAAGGCGTCAGCATACCAAGACATTTTGAACAATTTCATGGCCCCAACTTTGTGGGAGGAGTTTGAGGATGGCTCCTTCCTGTTCCAACATGACTGCGCACCAGTGCACAAAGCAAGGTCCATAAAGACATGGATGAGCGAGTTTGGGGTGGAGGAACTTGACTGGTCTGACCTCAACCCAACAGAACACCTTTGGGGTGAATTAGAGCGGAGACTGTGAGCCAGGCCTTCTCGTCCAACATCAGTGCCTGACCTCACAAATGCGTCTTCTGGAAGAATGGTCAAACATTCCCATAGAGACGCTCTTAAACCTTGTGGACGGCCTTCCCAGAAGAGTTGAAGCTGTTATAGCTGCAAAGGTTGGGCCAACTCAATATTGAACCCTACGGACTAAGACTGGGATGCCATTAAAGTTCATGTGTGTGTAAAGGCCGGCGTCCCAATACTTTTGGTAATATAGTGTATATAGAGAGGCGTCCCAATACTTTTGGTAATATAGTGTATATAGCGAGGCGTCCCAATACTTTTGGTAATATAGTGTATATAGAGAGGCGTCCCAATACTTTTGGTAATATAGTGTATATAGAGAGGCGTCCCAATACTTTTGGTAATATAGTGTATATAGAGAGGCGTCCCAATACTTTTGGTAATATAGTGTATATAGAGAGGCGTCCCAATACTTTTGGTAATATAGTGTATATAGCGAGGCGTCCCAATACTTTTGGTAATATAGTGTATATAGAGAGGCGTCCCAATACTTTTGGTAATATAGTGTATATAGAGAGGCGTCCCAATACTTTTGGTAATATAGTGTATATAGCGAGGCGTCCCAATACTTTTGGTAATATAGTGTATACTGTATAGAGAGGCTTCCCAATACTTTTGGTAATATAGTGTATATAGAGAGACGTCCCAATACTTTTGGTAATATAGTGTATATAGCGAGGCGTCCCAATACTTTTGGTAATATGGTGTATATAGCGAGGCGTCCCAATACTTTTGGTAATATGGTGTATATAGCGAGGCGTCCCAATACTTTTGGTAATATAGTGTATATAGCGAGGCGTCCCAATACTTTTGGTAATATAGTGTATATAGCGAGGCGTCCCAATACTTTTGGTAATATAGTGTATATAGCGAGGCGTCCCAATACTTTTGGTAATATAGTGTATATAGAGAGGCGTCCCAATACTTTTGGTAATATAGTGTATATAGAGAGGCGTCCCAATACTTTTGGTAATATAGTGTATATAGAGAGGCGTCCCAATACTTTTGGTAATATAGTGTATATAGCGAGGCGTCCCAATACTTTTGGTAATATAGTGTATATAGAGAGGCGTCCCAATACTTTTGGTAATATAGTGTATATAGAGAGGCGTCCCAATACTTTTGGTAATATAGTGTATATAGCGAGGCGTCCCAATACTTTTGGTAATATAGTGTATATAGCGAGGCGTCCCAATACTTTTGGTAATATAGTGTATACTGTATAGAGAGGCTTCCCAATACTTTTGGTAATATAGTGTATATAGAGAGACGTCCCAATACTTTTGGTAATATAGTGTATATAGCGAGGCGTCCCAATACTTTTGGTAATATGGTGTATATAGCGAGGCGTCCCAATACTTTTGGTAATATGGTGTATATAGCGAGGCGTCCCAATACTTTTGGTAATATAGTGTATATAGCGAGGCGTCCCAATACTTTTGGTAATATAGTGTATATAGCGAGGCGTCCCAATACTTTTGGTAATATAGTGTATATAGCGAGGCGTCCCAATACTTTTGGTAATATAGTGTATATAGCGAGGCGTCCAAATACTTTTGGTAATATAGTGTATATAGAGAGGCGTCCCAATACTTTTGGTAATATGGTGTATATAGCGAGGCGTCCCAATACTTTTGATAATATAGTGTATATTGTTCTGAGGGCTTCCCATGTGCGGCAGCCCTTGCCATAGTCCTGATGAAGGCAACAGTGGCGCTACCCACCCTCAAAACATGGCGGCTTTGCAAATGATCCATCACTGGAATAAACTTGTATAGGACAATGGATACATTTAATGCTTTTAATTCACGTTGTTCTTATTGGTTCTCACCAGGATCTGATGATGTTCTTCAGCTTTCTGAACTGGGGAGATACAATTTTTTTTATTTTTTTTTTTTTAACGGTGGGCCCCCAGGAGACCATCCATCCATCCATCCATATCTCTGCCTGCTCCGTCTTTATGTTATCTCCCCCCCCCCCCCCTTGTGTCTCCACAGAACCAGCTGGCTCACTGTGTGGGTTCCGGAGAGGAATGCGTCAGCAAAGCCAAGCAGAGCCGCAGCGAGAAGAAGGCCAGGAAGGTGAGTGAATAATTCATGAGGCGGGCGGGGCTGGGATTGGAGGAAGGGAATTCTGGAGATGCAGGGCCAGCGATGGAGTCAGCAACAACAATTGATGATATTTCAAAGGAGATAGAGATAGGATGAAGAGCACGGGGCGGCCATTGTCAACACAAAACCAGTTCTGCATTGTTATACATGCAAACATAAAGGTTTTCAAATAAACCCAAAAAACGCCAACAGTGGTGTTACTTGGTGCAGTAAAACATGGTGTCCCCCCCCCCCCGATAATTAAGTGGGATCTCTATGGACTATGATGTAAGGGGGGGGGGCTCTGATGTGAGAGGGTCTCTGGTTACTTCTGGTCCACAGAGATCCCACTTAAATCAGAGTTCCCCTCTAACCCCAGAGTCTGCAGAGTTCCCCTCTACCCCAGAGTCTGCAGAGTTCCCCTCTACCCCAGAGTCTGCAGAGTTCCTCTCTACCCCAGAGTCTGCAGAGTTCCCCTCTACCCCAGAGTCTGCAGAGTTCCCCTCTACCCCAGAGTTTGCAGAGTTCCTCTCTACCCCAGAGTTTGCAGAGTTCCTCTCTACCCCAGAGTTTGCAGAGTTCCCCTCTACCCCAGAGTCTGCAGAGTTCCTCTCTACCCCAGGGTCTGCAGAGTTCCCCTCTACCCCAGAGTCTGCAGAGTTCCCCTCTACCCCAAAGTCTGCAGAGTTCCCCTCTACCCCAGAGTCTGCAGAGTTCCCCTGTACCCCAGAGTCTGCAGAGTTCCCCTGTACCCCAGAGTCTGCAGAGTTCCCCCTACCCCAGAGTCTGAAGAGTTCCCCTGTACCCCAGAGCCTGCAGAGTTCCCCTGTACCCCAGAGTCTGCAGAGTTACCCTCTACCCCAGAGTCTGCAGAGTTCCCCCTACCCCAGAGTCTGCAGAGTTCCCCTGTACCCCAGAGTCTGCAGAGATCTCCTCTACCCCCAGAGTCTGCAGAGATCTCCTCTACCCCAGAGTCTGCAGAGATCTCCTCTACCCCAGAGTCTGCAGAGTTTCCCTCTAGCTCAGAGTCTACAGTGTTCCCCTCTAGTCCAGAGTCTGCAGAGTTCCCCTCTAGTCCAGAGTCTGCAGAGTTCCCCTCTAGCCCAGAGTCTGCAGAGTTCCCCTCTAGCCCAGAGTCTGCAGAGTTCCCCTCTAGCCCAGAGTCTGCAGAGTTCCCCCTACCCCAGAGTCTGCAGAGATCTCCTCTACCCCCAGAGTCTGCAGAGATCTCCTCTACCCCCAGAGTCTGCAGAGATCTCCTCTACCCCAGAGTCTGCAGAGTTTCCCTCTAGCTTAGAGTCTACAGTGTTCCCCTCTAGTCCAGAGTCTGCAGAGTTCCCCTCTAGCCCAGAGTCTGCAGAGTTCCCCTCTAGCCCAGAGTCTGCAGAGTTCCCCTCTAGCCCAGAGTCTGCAGAGTTCCCCTCTAGCCCAGAGTCTGCAGAGTCCCCCTCTAGCCTAGAGTCTGCAGAGTTCCCCTCTACCCCCAGAGTCTGCAGAGTTCCCCTCTACCCCCAGAGTCTGCAGAGTTCCCCTCTACCCCCAGAGTCTGCAGAGTTTCCCTTTACCCCAGAGTCTTCAGAGTGACTCTTTAAACCAGTGTGCCAGACAATAAGTATTTCTAGAAGAGGGGCAAGAGCATTGCCTTCCCCTCTATGGAATCACAAATCCCAGCGTAATTATGACTGAGCATGACTGCACTGCAGGAAAGGACAGTCTCTCTCTCTCTCTGGCTGCTGCATTCTCTCACACACACTGCCACTGCTAAAAGAATAGAATAGAATAAAAAATAAAAAAATTTAAATAGAAAAAAATGTAATAGATAAAAATAGACTAGAGTAGAGTAGAATAGAAATACATAGTATAGATTAGAATAAAACGAATACAGCCGTCTTCTGCAATTCAATTTTGAAAAATAGCGAAATTCGTTCTATTATATTCCTTTATTTTCTATTCTATTTTACTCTGTTCTATTCTATTTTTTCCTTTATTTTCTATTCTATTCGGTTTAAATCTATTCTTTTTTATTCTATCCTATTCTATAAAGCAGGCTAAGTAGAAATAATCATTTTTTGTTCACTTTTATACCTTACCGTATTTATTTCAATATGTTTCCATTTCGAATATGTTTCCATTTAGATTTTCGTTCTATTTTATTCTGTTCTATTATAGTCCTTTATTTTCTATTCTATTTTATTCTGTTCCATTCTATTATTTTCCTTTATTTTCTATTGTATTCTGTTTTAATCTATTCTTTTTTTTATTCTATCCTATTCTATAAAGCAGCCTAAGTAGAAATAATCATTTTTTTTCACTTTTATCCCTTACTGTATTTATTTCAATATGTTACCATTTTGAATTTTATTCATTATAATTTATTTCATATTCGATAGAATTGTTTACTCTTGTGATTTGGAAATTTAGATATATCCGAATCTCCAAATAACGAAAGTTTTTGTCTGAATTTGATTCGTAACGAAACGCGTCGCACGTGTCCAGTTTTAATGTTTTGGCCTGCTATTGGCAATGGAAGGTTTTTTTTTATGTTGCCAGTATGTAGATTATAATTGGACTCTTGCTGCATTATCTGTCCGCACTTGTATAGCTGGAGAATGGTATGCAGCCTTCAAATCTGCAGCTTGACTTTGTAGAGATGGAAATTCTTCGTACAACCCCTCCTGGCTCATCTATTCTTCTTTGACAATAAAGTATTTTCTTCTTGCTCTCCCACCTCTCTCCAGGCCATGTCCAAGCTCGGTCTCCGGCAGATACACGGCGTCACCAGGATCACCATACGGAAATCCAAGAACATCCTATTCGTCATCACCAAGCCGGACGTCTTCAAGAGTCCAGCATCCGACATCTACATTGTATTTGGAGAAGCCAAGGTGACCATAAGAAAAATTAAAAGATTTTTATAGGCTTCCACCAACCCATGCCCCTCCCGATCATTTCCCAACATTTTCTTTGACCTTGTCCTTTAGCGAGACATAGACATCATCATAAAAAAAAGGGAGTAGCTACAACTCTCAGCCAATATGGCCCATGGATGTCAGCTCTAGGGCTGGGTTCCTGCTCACCCTTCCAAATACTAAAACCGTTGTAGCTTGACCAGAGGCTTAACTAGAACCTTCAGGGCCCCGGTGCAAGAAACCATGAAGGGCCCCCTGGGCCCCTGGCCAGGGGGGCCTTCCTATCAAGCCTGGGGCTCTTCCCACTGATCCTGGGGCCCTTTACTCTAATTGCGGAGCCCTTTATTACAGTCCTGCAGCGGGACCCTTTCACAAGTTCTGCAGTGGGCCCCCTTCCTGCCATCTTGGGGCCTCCCCACGGTGGTGGAATGCCAGGGCCCGGTCGCCAGTGTGACCTTTGCGATCCTAGAAGTTCACCCACTGGTGTCAGTAGTTTTTATTTTTTTGTTATTTTAATTTATATTTTTTTTTATCATTTTATTTTATTTTTTTACAATGTCACTGACTATGACTCCAGCAAGGAGATCAGTGAGCAGCACAGTGATGACTTCACCAGGTCTTTCTCTAAAACTAGCAGTCAGAGGCAGCAGTGCCTACACTGCAGATATACCGCTATGAGGATACTACAGGAGTCACCAGGCACAGGAAGTGCACCAATATTTGTATAAAGAATTCAAAGGGTACGTCTTTTAAAGAACTGTTTGGACACAATTAGCATTTCTAGATACAGAGGGCAGTTCTTTTCTGTTTGAAATCAGTTCAAAAAATCTTTTAGCATGTTTATTGGATAAAAGGCTGTCCATAGTACTTGTATACGCTCAGAAGAGCTGCAGATGTATTCACCTCATATAGAGTAAACTTTAGTGCATCCAAATAGAGGGATGGGTGGGGATCTGGAGGTGTGATCATAGTGGATGGATCTGGTGGGGTATCTGGAGGTGTGATCAGAGTGGAGGGATCTGGAGGTGTGATCAGAGTGGAGGGATCTGGTGGGTGGGATATCTGGAGGTATGATCAGAATGGAGGGATCTGGTGGGGATCTGGAGGTGTGATCATAGTGGAAGGATCTGGTGAGGTATCTGGAGGTGTGATCAGAGTGGATGGATCTGGTGGGGTATCTGGAGGTGTGATCATAGTGGAAGGATCTGGTGGAGTATCTGGAGGTGTGATCAGAGTGGAGGGATCTGGTGGGATATCTGGAGGTGTGATCAGAGTGGAGGGATCTGGAGGTGTGATCAGAGTGGAGGGATCTGGTGGGATATCTGGAGGTGTGATCAGAGTGGAGGGATCTGGTGGGGTATCTGGAGGTGTGATCAGAGTGGAGGGATCTGGAGGTGTGATCATAGTGGATGGATCTGGTGGGGTATCTGGAGGTGTGATCAGAGTGGAGGGATCTGGAGGTGTGATCATAGTGGATGGATCTGGTGGGGTATCTGGAGGTGTGATCAGAGTGGAGGGATCTGGAGGTGTGATCAGAATGGATGGATCTGGTGGGGTATCTGGAGGTGTGATCAGAGTGGAGGGATCTGGAGGTGTGATCAGAGTGGATGGATCTGGTGGGGTATCTGGAGGTGTGATCAGAGTGGAGGAATCTGGAGGTGTGATCAGAGTGGAAGGATCTGGTGGGGTATCTGAAGGTGTGATCAGAGTGGAGGGATCTGGAGGTTTGATCAGAGTGGAGGGATCTGGTGGGTGGGGTATCTGGAGGTATGATCAGAATGGAGGGATCTGGTGGGGATCTGGAGGTGTGATCATAGTGGAAGGATCTGGTGGGGTATCTGTAGGTGTGATCAGAGTGGATGGATCTGGTGAGGTATCTGGAGGTGTGATCAGAGTGGAGGGATCTGGTGGGGTATCTGGAGGTGTGATCAGAGTGGAGGGATCTGGTGGGATATCTGGAGGTGTGATCAGAGTGGAGGGATCTGGTGGGGTATCTGGAGGTGTGATCAGAGTGGAGGGATCTGGAGGTGTGATCATAGTGGATGGATCTGGAGGTGTGATCAGAGTGGAGGGATCTGGAGGTGTGATCAGAGTGGAAGGATCTGGTGGGGTATCTGAAGGTGTGATCAGAGTGGAGGAATCTGGAGGTGTGATCAGAGTGGAAGGATCTGGTGGGGTATCTGGAGGTGTGATCAGAGTGGAGGGATCTGGAGGTGTGATCAGAGTGGAAGGATATGGTGGGGTATCTGGAGGTGTGATCAGAGTGGAGGGATCTGGAGGTGTGATCAGAGTGGATGGATCTGGTGGGGTATCTGGAGGTGTGATCATAGTGGAGGGATCTGGTGGGGTATCTGGAGGTGTGATCAGAGTGGAGGGATCTGGAGGTGTGATCAGAGTGGAGGGATCTGGTGGGTGGGGTATCTGGAGGTATGATCAGAATGGAGGGATCTGGTGGGGATCTGGAGGTGTTATCATAGTGGAAGGATCTGGTGGGGTATCTGGAAGTGTGATCAGAGTGGAGGGATCTGGTGGGGTATCTGGAGGTGTGATTAGAGTGGAGGGATCTGGAGGTGTGATCAGAGTGGAGGGATCTGGTGGGTGGGGTATCTGGAGGTATGATCAGAATGGAGGGATCTGGTGGGGATCTGGAGGTGTGATCATAGTGGAAGGATCTGGTGAGGTATCTGGAGGTGTGATCAGAGTGGATGGATCTGTTGAGGTATCTGGAGGTGTGATCAGAGTGGAGGGATCTGGAGGTGTGATCAGAGTGGAGGGATCTGGAGGTGTGATCAGAGTGGATGGATCTGGTGGGGTATCTGGAGGTGTGATCAGAGTGGATGGATCTGGTGGGGTATCTGTAGGTGTGATCAGAGTGGATGGATCTGGTGAGGTATCTGGAGGTGTGATCAGAGTGGATGGATCTGGTGGGGTATCTGGAGGTGTGATCAGAGTGGAGGGATCTGGTGGGGTATCTGGAGGTGTGATCAGAGTGGAGGGATCTGGTGGAGTATCTGGAGGTGTGATCAGAGTGGAGGGATCTGGTGGGATATCTGGAGGTGTGATCAGAGTGGAGGGATCTGGAGGTGTGACCAGTGTGGAGGGATCTGGTGGGATATCTGGAGGTGTGATCAGAGTGGAGGGATCTGGTGGGGTATCTGGAGGTGTGATCAGAGTGGAGGGATCTGGAGGTGTGATCATAGTGGATGGATCTGGTGGGGTATCTGGAGGTGTGATCAGAGTGGAGGGATCTGGAGGTGTGATCAGAGTGGATGGATCTGGTGGGGTATCTGGAGGTGTGATCAGAGTGGAGGGATCTGGAGGTGTGATCAGAGTGGAGGGATCTGGTGGGTGGGGTATCTGGAGGTATGATCAGAATGGAGGGATCTGGTGGGGATCTGGAGGTGTGATCATAGTGGAAGGATCTGGTGGGGTATCTGTAGGTGTGATCAGAGTGGATGGATCTGGTGAGGTATCTGGAGGTGTGATCAGAGTGGAGGGATCTGGTGGGGTATCTGGAGGTGTGATCAGAGTGGAGGGATCTGGTGGGATATCTGGAGGTGTGATCAGAGTGGAGGGATCTGGTGAGGTATCTGGAGGTGTGATCAGAGTGGAGGGATCTGGAGGTGTGATCATAGTGGATGGATCTGGAGGTGTGATCATAGTGGATGGATCTGGTGGGGTATCTGGAGGTGTGATCAGAGTGGAGGGATCTGGAGGTGTGATCAGAGTGGATGGATCTGGTGGGGTATCTGGAGGTGTGATCAGAGTGGAGGAATCTGGAGGTGTGATCAGAGTGGAAGGATCTGGTGGGGTATCTGGAGGTGTGATCAGAGTGGAGGGATCTGGAGGTGTTATCAGAGTGGAAGGATATGGTGGGGTATCTGGAGGTGTGATCAGAGTGGAGGGATCTGGTGGGTGGGGTATCTGGAGGTATGATCAGAGTGGAGGGATCTGGTGGGGATCTGGAGGTGTGATCATAGTGGAAGGATCTGGTGGGGTATCTGGAGGTGTGATCAGAGTGGAGGGATCTGGTGGGTGGGGTATCTGGAGGTATGATCAGAGTGGAGGGATCTGGTGGGGATCTGGAGGTGTGATCATAGTGGAAGGATCTGGTGGGGAATCTGGAGGTGTGATCAGAGTGGATGGATCTGGTGGGGTGTCTGGAGGTGTGATCAGATTGGAGGGATCTGGAGGTGTGTACAGGGTGCAGGGATGGAAGGTGTCTGGAGGTGTGATCTGAGTGAAGGGATGGGGGGGATCTGGGGGTGTGATTAGGGTGGAGGGATCTGGAGGTGTGATTAAATTGGATGGATCTGGTGGGGTGTCTGGAGGTGTGATCAGATTGGAGGGATCTGGAGGTGTGTACAGGGTGCAGGGATGGAAGGGATCTGGAGGTGTGATCAGAGTGGAGGGATGGGGGGGATCTGGGTGGAGGAATCTAGGGGGAGTATTTGGGGGTATGATCAGGATGGGGGTATCTGGGGGGTGTGATCAGAGTGGGGGAGGGGCATCTGGGGGTGTGATCAGGGTGGGGGAGGGGCAACTAAGGGTGTGATCAGAGTGAAAGGGATATCTAGGGGTGTGATCAGAGTGGGGGAGGGTATCTAAAAGTCAACGGGTTAGGGGGCACACATTACTTGCCTTGTTCCAGGGGCTGACAACCCGTGCTACGCCACTGCATAGTTTTCCATCTGCAATGTGACCCTGGTGAACAGAGGGGCCGTTTTCCTGACTGGATGGGTCAGGTATCTGATTTCTAACATTGTTATATTGTTTTCCCATTCCAGATTGAAGACCTATCACAGCAAATTCACAAGGAAGCCGCCGAGAAGTTCAAAGTCCCCATGGAACATTCCCCGCTCATTACTGAGACCGCTCCAACACTGACCATCAAAGAGGAAAGTGAGGATGAGGAGGAGGTGAGAATACTAGATAATAGATGGGCGGAGTTAATTCTTCCACACCTATCGGGGCCAGCAATGTACAAAGACCTCTCATAGTCCTCATGGTGGAAGTCTTACTAAAGATGAACAGAGCATGCCTACTCTTTAAGGACCATCTGCTTCTAGATGGTCCAGGTTTAGTCAAAGTCTAACATCTCCTGCCATTAGAGATGCTTAGAGGCCAATGAAAAAGACAAAAATGTATTAAAAAGTGATAACAGTCACCTCTCGGTGAGATTGAGTCTTCATCATAAGGTCACAGTGAAGAAGTCCCTTGTTCATGGCTGAAACGAGACAACGTCACCAGCACACCATAGATCTCCAGAATGGGTCCAAAGCTTTATTCAACAATCACATTATTACATTCGGAGCCTCGCAGGACCCCTTCATCAGGCATGTGACATCATTTGGATCAACTGTGGAGATCCATGGTTGTGCTGGTGACAATCTCTCGCTTTGACTGTCTTCGGTTCCAGCCGATGGTCACTGCAGCATCCGGTTAAGGCTCGTACACACTATAAGAAAAATTGGGCGAACATTTTCATCCAAAGACTTTTCGTACCATTTTCGTATAGTGTGTACAGAACTTTCTACAGCCGATTCTGAATTTTCGTACGAAAATTCTCGAAGGGACAAACTCCGAAATATTTCTCGTACGGGGAAAAAAACGAACGATTTTCGTTTAATGTGTACCGTTTTCGTACGATTTTTGTACAAGAAAAATCAGAAAAGAAAGACTGCGCATGATCAGAAACAATAAACAACAAAAAAAAGCCTTTGTCATACGAGAATTTTCGTACAAATTTTCTTTCATCAGTTTCCGATTTGCTGTGAAACGAGGAAAAATCGCCCGATTTTCTTATAGTGTGTACCCCACTTTACACAGGGCTGCTGTTAGAAATCATGGGGTGTCAGTGGGTCAGAACCAGGGGCGGACTGACAACGTATGGGGCCCCCTACTGACCTCGGGCCCTCAGGAAGTGCCCGAGTGCCCAAATGGTCAGTCCGCCCCTGGTCAGAACTGGTAATTCTGGTTGGGATATCTCAAATCACTATTGGAACTTCCAAGTGTAGTACTGCCCCCTAGGGAGCTGCTGAGATTGGCTTCCCCTGGGTTACCCGTAGCAACAGTCTATAGAAACTTGTCACTTTAACACTTGGCTCAGACAATAACCAGTCCAGGGGGATTTGGGTTTTTTTTTTGTGTTTTTATTGCAACTTGGATGGGAGAAGGGATGAGTAGGATACTCAAACTTGAACTGTGCACAAATTGAGGCCAACTAGCTGTAGTGTGTGCGGCAAGGCCGCTGCTTCACCTTGCCACTGTACTGAAATGAATGAATATGATCCTGTGATAATTTATCTTTGGGGCCCCAACTTGACACCCCCTTTCTTACTTTCTGTGTATCCATTGGGATACTTCACTTAAATAGGGACTTGTTTACAGGACTATTTATTGTTTGTACTCACTGTGACACATGCAAGAGAATATTCACTTTATACATTTATTGATTTTTATCAATTCATATTGTTAGTGCACTATTTATTTGTTTTATTCACCATTATTTGTATTTGTCTAGTGCTGCTTTCTCCTTTTACACTCATAATTTGCGCACCTTTCACTTTCACCAGAAAAAAAAGTCTGGCCACGCCTATGGGCAGTCCCAGGGGGTATACTCCCCCTCTCTCTGCTATAAGTACACAGAATTGTTACAAGCAGTGTCAGAAGAATTACAACTCCACAGAGGGGTGGGAGCTGTGTCCGTCAATGAACATCGGAGAAATGGATTTTACAGTAAGACAAAAATTCAGTTTTCTCTTTCGTTCATTGACGGACACAGCTCCTGATCTTCTTAACCATTGGGGCGTCCAAAACCAGTGTTAAACATGAGGGGTGGGAACAGCGAAAAATAAATTCCCAAGGCTAAACTATAGCCAACCAGGTAAACAGGAGCTCAACCAAAATAACTGGAGCTCACCTAAAAAAAAACAATACACCCTCAAAGAGGACCAGGTTCTCTAAACAGCAGACTGCAAAACCTTGCAGCCAAAAGAAGCCTCCGCAGATGCCAACACATCCACTTGTGGATTGGTGTGCAAACTTTGTGATGGTGAGCACTGACAACCAGGTGGCCACATTGCAAACCTGCATCACTGATGCCTGATGACAGAAGGCCCAGGAGGCACTAAGTGCCCAAATAGAGTGCGCCCTTCACAGGGAAAGGAGGACCCTGACTCTTGATGGAATAGGCTTCTGATGTGATTTGGCCAAAGCATACAGGTCAGGCGCATGCTCTGGCCAATCATCAGCGATCAATGCACTGCAACAGCGCAGTGCATTATGGGACACTCATTGGCAGGCGAACGTCCCATTTGTTTGCGTGTTCGGCGAACATTTGAACAGCTGTCGTTCGAGTCAAACTTACATTCAACTCGATCATAAAGCCCAACCCTAGCTAAGAAGATCAGGAGCTGTGTCCTTCAATGAACGAAATTAATATTTGTGTCATTCTCACAAGGTTTGGCCATGGCTGTAGATGGAGTTTTATCAGCCTTAGGATCTGAGATGTGCAAGAACTACAGAACACTTTTCCCTCCCCTAATCTCAGTAACATAGGGGTGAGGTGTTCTGTAGTCCAAGGAAGTTAGATTGGGAGAGCTTATAATATTGTTTGAAGTAACCTAGGACAACATTGGGGTTTTGGTAAGATCAACAAGTATTGTGTTTGCACTTATTGAACAGATGTAAAAGCAATGGAGCAATAAGAGGAGCTTCGTAAAGGTTTACATACCCATTAAGGCTACGCTATCCAGTGCTGTATTTTGGCCTAGGCCAACAAGGCCAAGGCCCAGGGCGGCACTTTGCAGGGGGGCAGCAAAAAATCCGCCCCCCTCTTCACCTGAGACTCTATTGGCCACTGGTTGCTAGAGCCGCCTCTCTCATTCCTCTCTCTCTCACTCACCCCCCTCTATCACTCTCACCCCCTCTCTCTCACCCCTCCTCTCTCCAGCTCTCTCACGTCCCTCTCTCACCCCCTCTCTCTTTCTCTCTCTCTCATTCCCCCCTCTCTCATCCCCCCCATTCCCCCTCTCTCTCATCCCCCCTGTCTCTATCATCCCCCTCTCTCTCACCTCCCCCTCTCTCGCTCTCTCTCTCTCATCCCCCTATCTCTATCATCCCCCCTCTCTCACCTCCCCCTCTCTCTCTCATCCCCCCTGTCTCTATCATCCCCCTCTCTCTCTCCCCTCCCCTGTCTCTATCACCCCCCTCTCTCTCTCCCCTCCCCCTCTCTCACCCCCCCTGTCTCTATCATCCCCCCATCTCTCTCTTCCCCTCTCTCTCTCATCCTCTCTCTCACTCTTTGATCACCCCCTCTCTCTCACCCCCTCTCTCTTTCTCACCCCCCTCTCTTTTATCCCCCCTTCTTTCTCCCTCACCCACCCCCCTCTCCCACCTCCTTCTCTCTCTCCCACCCCCTCTCTTGAGATCTCAGGGGTTCTTGCTGGGACTTGTAGTCCTTCAATTTTGGAGGGAGTCACATCTGTTAAAAAAGGAGTAGGGCAAATTTACATAGGAGGGGGGAGGCGCCCAATTTTAGTCTTGCCTAGGGGAGCACAAAACCAAAATACACCCCTGACGCTATCACCATGTGTTTGTCGGAAACGCGCTGCCCATTATTGTTCTTGGCACCCCCACATATCTGCTAACACGTGCTGCAAACCACTTGGGTCTGCAACTTTGAGTAAGGGTCGGGGACTTATTTAGTGGAGCCCTCATGCATTGAATTGAATAGGTTGCCCTACAAGCAACATGTGGGAACGCACACGCATGCTCTATTGTACCTGCATGGTGTGAACAGAGCCTTCAGAAAGATACTGTAGAAGTTATTTGAACCATTTGTCCTGCTCAAGCTTCCACCTCGATTATCACCATCTTCTTGTACTTGCAGGTTGACGAGAGCGGACTGGAAGTCAGAGACATCGAACTGGTGATGGCGCAGGCCAACGTTTCCCGAGCCAAGGCAGTGCGGGCGCTCCGGCACAACAACAACGACATTGTAAACGCCATCATGGTATGGATTGTACTCAGCTTTGTCTTGTCTCCTAGGTTTACGTCAGTCCAGGCCATCAACACTCTAAAAGGTGGGGGGGAAGGGGGGATCTTCCCAAAACCTCTAGGGCGAGTCTCAAATTCTACATACAGGGCCTCATCTCTTTTTGGATGAGGTGGAATGGAATGGTCAAATGTTGCTCATTCATAAAGAAGAGTGAATGGGAAAAATACCAAATTATGGCAACAATCATATCAAATATTAATTTTCCTAAATATTCTTTATAAATGAATGTAACACTGCCCCCTTGAGGACTGCTGGATAACACACCTTCGAGTCCCCCTAGGTTACCGTTAGCAACATTGGCATTCACAAATTATCACTTTACTTCTTTGGCTCAGTCAATGATCAGTCCAGGGGGATTTAGTTGTTTTTGGTGTTTTATTTTATATAGGGATGGGAGAAGGGAAGAGTGGGATACTCCAAATTGAACTATTCACAATGGACGAGGACCCCTATCTGAAGATGCAGCCAGGCTACAGATTCACCTTGCCCCTAAATGGATTTAGGTCAAGTCTCTGTTCAGATGACTTAGGTAGATTATCTGTGGGATACACGCCTAGTATCCCCTTTCCCTCCACAGACTGACGCCCGTCCTCTAACTATCCTACACCGGGGTGGCCCCCCTCAGGTCAGGCCCCTAGACATGATCCCCCCTGTAATCACGATACTGTTTTTCTAGGGTCTCCAGTGCCTCTACCCCTCCAGGCAGTTCTCCTGGACCTCTGGGTTCAGTTCCTTTGCTCTGGTCCCCCGGCCGACTGCCTGTGACCTCGTGCCACTGCTACAGATAAGGAGGGGCAGCCGCCACCCTCCCTCCGGGACTCTGCTCTCCAGCTAAAGACCCCGCAGCACATGTGCTCCTGGCTTTTATACAGTATCGCAGAATACATCGAAACAGCCTGTCTCTGCCAATCACTGGGACTGTATCAAAGCCTCATTGTGTACTCGTTGGCCAGGTTTCCTCCCACTGTCCAACATGCGTGAAACACTCTCTAGACCCAATGAATCACTAACTGAGCACACTGAGCAGACCTAACTCACAGATCCTGCTCTCTGGTAGGCAGAAAACAATATAGATTTTCCTGCTGCTCCTCTGATAGGCAGACAGAGCCAAAAACTATACTCTCTCACTAGCACCTACCTAGGAGGGTGCTACACTCACCCCCCACCAAACCGAGCCATGTCCTCACTAGCACCTACCTAGGAGAGTGCTACACTCACCCCCCGCCAAACCGAGCCATGACCTCACTAGCACCTACCTAGGAGGGTGCTATACTCCCCCCCCACCCCCCCACCAAACCGAGCCATGTCCTCACTAGCACCTACCTAGGAGGGTGCTATACTCCCCCCCCCCCCACCAAACCGAGCCATGTCCTCGCTAGCACCTACCTAGGAGGGTGCTACATGAATAACATTTGACCTAGGGAGAAAAAAGCCTAGTGTCACACCTACCCCTAGTGTCACACCTACCCCTAGTGTCACACCTACCCCTAGCTTTGGTGTCCAGGCACAATAGCTGGCTTCTGTTTTCTTCACCTACAGTGCCTTGAAAAAATATCCACACCCCTTGAAATTTCCCACATTTTGTCATGTTACAACTAAAAACGTAAATGTATTCTATGTGGAAAATCTCAAGGGGTATAAATACTTTTTTAAGGCACTGTACAGAACCCCCCTTTCCCGTATAGCAACCGATACTCAGTTGCCCCCAGGTCTTAAACGCAATGCTATAGTGCCTGGCTACAACACCAAGGCAAGTGTGATCTACACACAGCAAACAAGTAGTTGCAGTTGGCAGACAGGCAGTCTAGTTCATGGGAGTCCAGGTTCAGAGTAATCGGGGTCAAATGCGAATCCAAAGTTCAATCCGAGATCAATAACAAGAAATCCAAATCCAAACCAGCAGGCAGGGCCGGACTCAGGCAAAGGCGAAGTCACGGGAACAAGGCAGGCGAACAGAGAGCTTGCAGCACGTGTTACAAACACTATCACAAGTGTAGCACCACTCCCATGGGAGCTGCTTAAAGCGGATTCCCCTGGGTTACCCACAGCAACGACTTGTACATTCCTAGTACTTTAGATTCTTGGCTCAGTCAGTAAACAGTCCAGGGGATTTGGTTTTTATTTTATGATGGGATGGGGGAAGGGATGAGTGGGATACTCCAACTTGGCAAACTATGCACAATCTTGAGGACTTCTATCTATGTTGAATGCGGCAAGGCCGCTGCTTCACCTTGCCACTGAAGTGAAGTATGTGAATGTACTTGGTAGATTACTCTTCAGGGTTCTACTTGGCACCCCCTTTCTCACTGACTGTGTGTTCTGACCTTCTGACCACTGACCTCACTGGAGTGGTCCCCCTTCCTGGGCAGAC
This sequence comes from Pelophylax lessonae, assembly GCF_965119305.1. Taxonomy (NCBI): domain Eukaryota; kingdom Metazoa; phylum Chordata; class Amphibia; order Anura; family Ranidae; genus Pelophylax; species Pelophylax lessonae. The sequence goes on from NC_138772.1 coordinate 555,806,177, forward strand.
CCCTTGATTCTGAATGCGGCAAGGCCGCTGTTTCACCCTGCCACTGAAGTGAAGTATGTGAAAGTACTTGGTAGATAAATCTTCAGGGTTCTACTTGGCACCCCCTTTCTCACTGTGTGCGCTGACCTTCTGTCCACTGACCTCACTGGAGTGGTCCCCCTTCCTGGGCAGACCCCTTGGCAAGCCCCCTGGTACTCACAGACACTGTTTTTCCCCAGGTAGCTCTGCTTTCAGTTTCTCCAGGACCCTTGAGGCTCAGCTCCACACCTGGCTCACCAGGCCGACTGCCTGTGACCACTTTCCTCAGCATACAGAAGGAGAGACAGCCGTCACCCTCCTCCTCGGACTCTGCTTCCCGCCAAAGACCCCCTGCCTCATGTGCTCCTGGCTCCCAGGATGCACTGCAGTGGTGCCCTCCCACTGGGACTCCCACAAAAGCCTGTGCATCATTGGCCAGGTTTCCTCCACTGTCCAACAGGCCTCCCCATTGGATGCAGTGGGGACACTCCCTCAGACCAAATGAATGCACACTGAGCACAGAGAGCAGGCCTAACTAAAAGATCAGGCTCCCCTGATAAGCAGACGGAGCAAAACAAATGCTTTAGCTTGCACCTGTCTAGGAGGGTGCTACACAAGCATGAGACTAAGGACTTGGAGAGCCTAAAACGGGTTTGGTCTCCAGCCGGAAGCTGTGTCTACACCACTCACCCTGCAAGTGGGCAGTCCGACAGCTCTGCCAAAACCAGGATGTTGGAATGAGACCAGCAGCTGCCACAGAACGAATAGCTCCCTAAAACTTTTATACATCTATATGGCTATCTAGGATCGTGGTTCCCAGCCTGCAACCCGTTGGTACTTGTTGTGTGGCCCTCTGGCCTCAGCAATCTGTAGTGGGGGGGCAGCATTGTTTCATAAAGGGATGGTTTCTACTAGTATAATGAAACATGTCCCCAGTTTTGCACTGTCTTTTGCAGCATGTCTCCAACTAAACACAGGGGCGTAACTACAGGGGTTGCAATTGCAACCAGTCCCCATGCTCCAGGGCTCCCCTGTACACCTGGATAGGAGGGGCGGCGGGGGCGGCATGTATAGAAATCACTGTCCTCCTTTTTCCTCCTGTAGCTGCAGGAGGAATGTGGAGGAGATTGGTTCCTCTGTATGCTGCCCCCGCCACTCCTCCTATCCAGTTCACTTGTGTTCTGCTGTCCCTGGGCCCCTGTGTGCTCCCCTGCCCCCCCCCCACTGTGCTCCCCCCCAACTGTGCTCCCCTTGGTCCCCCCCACCCCAACTGTGCTCCCCTGGTCCCCCCCACCCCCCACTGTGCTCCCTCCCCTCTCCTGCCAGCTGCTGCAGGGGATGTGTCACAATAGAGAACCACGAAGGGGGTCGGTAAATATGTAATTTACCAGCTCCTTCCTTTTCTGAATGGACAGAGTCATAGTCAGTCACATTGTAAAATAATAAAATGATAAAAAATAATACAATTAAAATACCAAAAAATAAAAACTACCGACACCAGTGTGTGAATTTCCAGGATCGCAAAGGTCACACAGGTGACCGGGCCCTGGCATTCCACCACCGTGGGGAGGCCCCAAGATGGCAGGAAGGGGGCCACTGCAGAACTTGTGAAAGGGTCCCGCTGTGGGACCGTAATAAAAGGCCCCACAACGAGAGTAAAGGGACCCAGGATCAGTGGGAAGAGCCCCAGGCTTGAAGGGAAGGGCCCTTCATGGTTTCTTGCACCGGGGCCCTCAAGGTTCTAGTTACGACTCTCACTAAACCCGTAGTTTGTCCCGTGTCGAACCATCTTCTTCTGTATGTGAGCAGTCTCTGACAATCTTTTCTAGCATTACATATACTAAACATTATGTGAGGCTGGGGAACACAGTGTAGGCCTCCTATACCTTGTGGGTGGACAAGCACTGGTCTAGCATGTGGTCTTCAAATGAAAGTCGTTTACCACCTTGTAACAGCAGTCCCATATTGTAGAAGTGTTGAGGTAGTTCTTATGTTACCAATACAGAGGTCATTCACATCATTTTCCTGCCAATAATCAGTCCATCTGCAAGTTCCTCCGCTTCTGTGGCCAACTGATATCCATTAAGATGTTATATTGCTAAGACACAAGATGTTGGTTGGGATACGCTGTTGTGTGACCAATGTAGAAAGTCCAATGAGGGTTCCAGATTCAAGAACGAAGAGTCCGAAATCTTTAATGATGGACAATATAAAAACAGCTAATGCGATTTGGGGGTGGAGAGGGGGGGTACACATCTCCCCCTTCTTCAGGGCTTCAATATTGTGTACACTTGAGAAGACTCCAAATGCCATAACCATCAAATATGAATTATTTTAAAGATAAAAATTGTCAAGGTGTTATTAGCACTGCTGGGTGCTCTCATTGGACCTTCTACAAGTAGATTCCAGACTTTGAACGCTCCAGTTTTACGGGAACCCTGTTTTTTGCTGAGAGAAACCTACCTGGAGCCATTGCATGCCATATGAATGAGGTTCACCTTCTTCAACCATAATCCATCGATGAGTCGAATCCAGAGCATCAATGACATTTGTTCCATGTCACAGACGGGATCCCTTACTCTATGACTATTTGGTTGGGTACCAAACGTCCATCTCCAGGTTTGGTCATCTCAACAGAAGCCCCAATCGTTTCCAACCTGTGTACTTATATATGGGTTCCGGGCTAAGTAGGGGCCAGTTGCTCGTGCTACAGTAGAAGTCCAGTCAAATACTATCTAAGATTAAACTTGCTCGCACCCCATTCTAAGCCCTATACAAACTACCCTGTAAAGAAAGGAGGTTTATACTGACCTTTTCTGAGGGTATTCTGGTCCGGTCACATGATCTCCCAAGCAGCCGGTTCCAGTGAATAAGCGAGATTGCCAACAACGGCTGCATAGCCTATGTGGTGCCATCACCCATAGACCAACTATGGGGCACCCATTGTTGGCTGCCACTCCTCTACCCTTAAGCCGGGGTTCCGTGAGAATTACCTACCCGTGAGAAAAACCTACCCTCGTCACTTCCGGTTGCACGGCAGTGTGTTTAATGCGGCGGTTTCATTAAAACAGCTGGCCTGCAATATGAGTCATCTCCGCTCCTGTCCCTGTCACTTCCTTGATCTGGGCTGGTAAATATAAAAGCGGGGCGGGTGTATGAAAACATAAATCACGGAGCCGAGAGCCGCTTTTATATTTACTAGCCAAGATCAGGGTAGTGACAGGGAGAGGAGCGGAGATGACTCATAGTGCAGCCCAGCTGTTTTAATTTAACCGCCGCGTCGGTAGGTTTTTATCACGGACACCGTGATAATTTAATACTAGTGCGCATGCGCGCTAGTCTGATCCTCAGCTGCTCCATTACGTATCGGGGGCTTTGAGCATGCGCACTGCGGCGCTGCTCAGCTGTTTCTGTCCGGGTGACGAGGGTAGGTTTTTCTCACGGGGTAGGTAATTCTCACGTTACACCGGCACTGGAAGCCAATCATGTGACCGGATCAGAGTGCCCTCAAACTAAGCAAGTATAGACATCTTTCCTTTACAGCAGAGATCTCCAAACTGTGGCCCTTTTCTTGCTTTTATCCAGCCCTTAGGGCAGAATTCCACCCCCTGTTAGCAACAGTGGGCATAGTTCCTGACAATGACACTGGGGTACTAAAACTCTCACTGACACCACTGATGGGACACTATTCCTCCCACTGACACCAATGCTGGGACACTATTCCTCCCACTGACACCAATGATGGGACACTATTCCTCCCACTGACAGCAATGATTGGGGCACTATTCCTTCCACTGACACCAATGATGGGACACTATTCCTCCCACTGACAGCAATGATTGGGGCACTATTCCTCCACTGACTCCAATGATGGGGGACTATTCCTCCCACTGACACCAATGATCTGGGCACTATTCCTCCCACTGACGGCAATGATTGGGGCACTATTCCTCCACTGACTCCAATGATGGGGGACTATTCCTCCCACTGACATCAATGATGGGACACTATTCCTCCCACTGACAGCAATGATTGGGGCACTATTCCTCCACTGACTCCAATGATGGGGGACTATTCCTCCCACTGACATCAATGATGGGGCACTATTCCTCCCACTGACACCAATGATGGGGCACTATTACTCCCACTGACACCAAAGATGGGGCAAGATTTCTCCCCACTGACACCAATGATGGGGCACTATTCCTCCCACTGACTCCAATGATGGGGCACTATTCCTCCTACTGACACCAATGATGGGGTACTATTCCTCCCCACTGACACCAATGATGGGACGCTATTCCTCCCCACTGACACTAATGATGGGGCACTATTCCTCCCACTGACACCAATGATGGGACACTATTCCTCCCACTGACACCAATGATGGGACACTATTCCTCCTCAGTGAGTGACTCACAATGTCATTATAATGGGGGGACTTTAATTATCCAGATATAGACTGGGCAGAAGGAACCGCGCATTCAGCCAAGGCTCGGCAGTTTCTAAATTTTTTGCAGGACAATTTCATGGGTCAGATGGTGAATGCACCGACAAGAAACAATGCGGTACTTGACCTACTGATTACCAACAATACAGACCTGCTCACGGATATAGAAATACGGGTCAACTTAGGAAACAGTGACCATAGGTCAATAAGTTTCAGTATTAATTACAGTAATAGGAAGCAGAGGGGTAATATAAGGACACTGAATTTCAAAAGAGCCAATTTCCCTAAACTGTGCTCGCTGCTAGAAAATATCAATTGGGATAGAACAAAGGGAACAAAGTACAAGGAGGAAAAATGGGAGTGCTTCAAGAGCATACTAAACAAAGGGATTGACCAGTGCATTCCAAAGGGAAATAAATTTAAAAGAGCAAAACTAAACCCTGGGTGGCTAAACTCCAACATAAAAATGTATATTAGTGCTAAAGAAAAGGCCTTCAAAAAATACAAGGCCGAGGGGTCATTGGCAGCATTCAAGCATTACAAAGAGTGTAATAAGAAATGTAAAGACGAAATCAGGGCGGCTAAAATAGAACACGAGAGACATATAGCGGAGGAGAGTAAAAAGAACCCCAAGAAGTTCTTTAAGTATATAAACAGTAAGAAAGCGAGGCCAGAACACATTGGCCCCATAAAAGACGACAAAGGAAATATGGCCAATGAGGACAGAGAAAAGGCGGAAGTGTTAAATAATTTCTTCTCTTCAGTCTTCACAAAGGAATCGGGGGGCTACACGAACCCAGCTTGTAAGGCCGAACCAAACAACACACCTCAGGAAGTGCCGCCATGGCTAACAGAAGATAGACTTTGAACTAAACTAGAGAAACTTAACATAAATAAATCACCGGGACCGGATGGCTTGCACCCGAAGGGTTCTTAAAGAGCTCAGCCAGGTGATTGCCAGACCATTATTCTTGATCTTTAAGGATAGTTTACAGACGGGTATGGTGCCAGCTGATTGGAAAAAAGCCAACGTGGTACCAATATTTAAGAAGGGGCCGAGATATATCCCGGGTAACTATAGGCTGGTCAGCCTAACATCTGTAGTCTGCAAGATTTTGGAGGGGATGTTAAGGGACCACATACAAGACTTTAGTAATGAAAACGGTATTATAAGTAGTAATCAGCATGGATTCATGAAAAATTGTTCATGCCAAACCAATCTATTAACCTTCTACGATGAAGTGAGCTGCCACCTAGATAAAGGTAAGCCTGTGGATGTGGTGTATCTGGACTTTGCAAAGGCCTTTGACACCGTTCCCCACAAACGCTTACTGTACAAACTAAGGAAGGTAGGTATGGACCATAAGGTGAGTACCTGGATAGAGAACTGGCTCCAGGGGAGAGTACAGAGGGTGGTGATTAATGGGGAGTACTCGGATTGGGCCGGTGTGGAAAGTGGGGTCCCCCAGGGTTCTGTCCTGGGACCAATCCTGTTTAATTTATTCATAAATGATCTAGAGGAGGGGATATCTAGTACAATCTCAGTATTTGCGGATGATACTAAACTAAGCATGCCAATATCTTCTATGCAGGATGTGGAAACCTTACAAGCGGACCTGAACAAAATAACGGGGTGGGCAACTACATGGCAGATGAGGTTTAATGTTGAAAAATGTAAAGTAATGCACTTGGGGGCCAAAAACCAGAAAGCAAGCTACTCACTAGGGGGGAAACCTCTGGGTGAGTCTAGGATGGAAAAGGACCTGGGGGTACTGGTAGACAACAGGCTTGGCAGTGGCATGCAATGCCAAGCCGCCGCAAGCAAAGCCAACAGAATACTGGGATGTATAAAAAAGGGGATTCACTCCAGAAATAAAGAGATTATTCTTCCACTCTACAAGACTCTGGTCCGGCCACATCTGGAGTATGCTGTCCAGTTCTGGGCACCGGTCCTCAGGAAGGATGTGCTGGAATTGGAAAGAGTCCAGAGAAGGGCAACAAAAATAATTAGGGGAATGGAGGACATCAGCTATGAGGAAAGAGTACAAGCACTGAACTTATTCTCTCTGGAGAAGAGACGATTGAGGGGGGATATGATATCAATGTACAAATACTGTACTGGTGACCCTAACATAAGGAACAAACTATTCAGAGTAAGGGAATACAATAAGACACGTGGCCACTCACTAAAACTAGAGGAAAGGCGGATTAACCTTAAAATGCGTAAGGGGTTCTTCACTGTAAGAGCGGTAAGGATGTGGAATTCTCTTCCACAAGCAGTCGTATCAGCAGGGAGCATTGATAGTTTCAAAAAACGATTAGATGGACACCTTAGAGACCACAACATACAGGGGTATACAATGTACGGTTAACAGCAAACACACGCGCGCATCATAGGTTGAACTGGATGGACTGATGTCTTTTTTCAACCTCACTATGTAACTGACACCAATGATGGGGCACTATTCCTCCCACTGACACCAATGATGAGGCACCATTCCTCCCACTGACACCAATAATGGGGCACTATTCCTCCTACTGACTCCAAAGATGTGGCACTATTCTCCCCACTGACACCAATGATGGGGCACTATTCCTCCCACTGACACTAATGATGGGGCACTATTCCTCCCACTGACACCAATGATGGGGCACTATTCCTCCCACTGACACCAATGATGGGACACTATTCCTCCCACTGACACTAATGATGGGGCACTATTCCTCCCACTGACACCAATGATGGGGCACTATTCCTCCCACTGACACCAATGATGGGGCACTATTCCTCCCACTGACACCAATGATGAGGTACTATTCCTCCCACTGACACCAATGATGGGGCACTATTCCTCCCACTGACACCAATGATGGGGTACTATTCCTCCCACTGACACCAATGATGGGGCACTATTCCTCCCCCCACTGACACTAATGATGAGGCACTATTTCTCCCCACTGACTCCAATGATGGGGCACTATTCCTCCCACTGACACCAATGATGGGGCACTATTCCTCCCTAATGACACCAATAATGAGTCACTATTCCTCCCCCCACTGACACCAATGATGGGGTAATATTACTCCCACTGATGCCAGAGCATTTTCTTCTCCAACTGGCTACAGTCCAGCCCACCTAACACTTTAGGGACAGTAAATCGGTCCTTTGTTTAGAAAATCTGGAGACATCTGATCTACAGGGTAGTTAGCATATGGCTTAGAATGGGGGTGGGAGCAGGTTTCAGCTTACATAGTATTTGTCAGGACTTCTTATTTAAGAATAATGGAAGGTCAGAGTGTTGCTCCCGAGGTCGCTAATTTGCATCTTTCTTTTTGTTTTGTAGGAACTGACTATGTAGCTGCTGGTCAGACTGGAACCCCCCTGAGAACCTTCAAGCCTTTTCTTCCTGCATCACTCTGTATAGTGCACAGCTGATCATTAACTACCCCTCTGTATTAGACATATACTCCGACTAGGATGCACCAACTATGCTGCTCAATAAACCGTGCTGATACTTCCACATTGTGCCGGGACTTTCTTTATGGAGCTCGGCTCTCACTTCTCAGGTCTGTAACTCAACACAGATCAGTTATAGAGAAGCAACATCTCTATGTAGAGATCAACCTATACAACTCAGCCCCATAGGAACTAAAGAATATTAACTGGAGGTCTTCTGTAAGAGTGGGAAGAATAGTACAGATCCTTGTAAAATTCGAAACAGAAATGTTACAACTTACCGATCGTTAGCTGTGGTGGCTGCATTCGCTTTAATTTTTTTTTTTTATTTGACAACACTCACACATTACACTGCACTAAAAGATCGGCATTGTCTTCTTAGCCACTTGCTGACCACAAAATGGGCAGTACCTCACAAAAGTAAGTACACTCCTCACATTTGTGTAAATATTTTCATGAGACAACACTGAAGAAATGACACTTTGCTACAATGTAAAGTAGTGAGTGTACAGCTTGTATAACAGAGTAAATTTGCTGTCCCCTCAAAATAACTCAACACACAGCCATTAATGTCTAAACCGCTGGCAACAAAAGTGAGTACACCCAGGGCCGGCGCTACCTGTAAGGCAACCCAGGCAGTCGCCTAGGGCGCAACTCAGCAGGGGGCGCCAGCATCCTGCCTGCTGCACCTGCTCCCGGAATAAGTATGGACTGGTGGGTGCGGGCGGCGCCCCTCATGCTGCGCTGTGCCGGCGCCCGCCTGGGCGCTTTTGAGCTGAGTGAGTCAGGCTGCTGAGCGGGCTCCAGCATCGGAAATCTTCATCGTCTCTAAGCGGCTACTAGAGAACAAAGCGCTGAGGGCGCCATGTTGTAGCCTCTCCTATGGCCCTCAATAGGACTATTCCAGCAACAGGAGTAGCCAATAGCAGTTCAGGCTCCATCCGGCTCCAGGAGGCAGCGGCGGCGGGGAGGAAGAGCAGCGAGAGCGGGACCTCCCAGGACGGATGGACAGGCTGCCGGGGCCGAAGAACGAGGATGGGCAGGAAGTGCAGGCAGCCAGGGACAGCTGCATCTGCCTGCAAACGGATCCCCTGGAAAAGCAGCTCCACGACCTGTCCTCAGCCAGCTACGAGAATGGGACCTGCCCACTGCCGGTATGGAAGGTACTGTACTGTCTGTGTCACATACACCTTCCCACAGACAGGGGCTGCAGACAGTGCAGGGGTCTCTCTCACTTCCCTCCTCTCCATCCACCCTCCTCCTCCTCTTCATCCACTCCCCCTCCTCTCCATCCATCCATCCACCCCCCCTCTCCCCCCTATCCATCCATCCATCCTCCCCCCTCCTCCTCCCCCCTCCTCTCCATCCATCCATCCACCCCCTCCTCTCCATCCCCCCTCCTCCTCCATCCACCCCCCCTCCTCTCCATCCATCCATCCACCCTCCTCCTCCTCCCCCCTCCTCTCCATCCACTCCCCCCCCCCGTCCTCTCCATCCACTCCCCCCCCCCTCTCCATCCACCCCTCCTCTCCTCCCCCCTCCCCCTCAGTACCTAGCGCACCCCTCAACCCTGCAATCAGTCCGAAGAGCACCCTGCAACCCTGCACTCTTTATGTAGCGCACCCCGCAACCCTGCACTCCCCTGCATTCTGTGCATTACACACTCCTGACCCCTGCCACCTACACCGTATACATGGGCAGGGGAAAGGGGTGCAGTCAGGGGCAGAGCCAGGGGGGGGGGGGGGCGGAAAAATTTGATTTCGCCTAGGGCACACGTGTCAAACACAAGGCCCTGGGGCCGAATCCGGCCCTCCAGGCCATTTAATGTGGCCCTCGCACTTCTCCTGCAGCTGCGGCAACCCCTTCATTGTTTCCCCCACCTTGTCTCAGCAGTCATCAGCAGAGAGGACAGAACTCTTCCACCATATCTTGCACTTCTCCATGCAGCCACAGAGAGGCTCCTATCTAGCTCCCCCCCCCTCTTCCCCATCTCAGCAGTCTGCAACAGAGAGGAAGACAGAACTCCTCCTACAGATCCTGCGCCTCTCTGTGCAGCCGCAGCACCCCCTCATCTCCACTTCCCCTGGTCTTAGCATTCAGTAGACTCCAGCCCTCCTCTGGTCCTTCTCCAGACTCTGCACTTTCTGCTTCCTAGCTTCTCCCAGGCAGCAGCACAAGGTAAGGGAGGGTGAGGGACTCTTGACTTCTGATGGGGGGGGGTTTGCTCTTGAAATGTGATGTAAGGGGGTTGGGGTGCTCTGGACAACTAGTCTTACAGATAGAACTGGCCCTTTGAGGGCAACCATAATGCTGATTCGGCCCATGATGAAATTGAGTTTGACACCCCTGGCCTAGGGTGTCAAAAATCATTGCACCGGCCCTGAGTACACCCCTAAGTGACAATGTCCAAATTGGGCCCAATTTGCCCTTTTTCCCTCCCTGGTGTCATGTGACTCGTTAGTGTTACAAGGTCTCAGGTGTGAATGGGGAGCAGGTGTGTTAAATTTGGTGTTATCGCTCTCACTCTCTCATACTGGTCACTGGAAGTTCAAAATGCCACCTCATGGCAAAGAATTCTCTTAGGATCTGAAAAAAAGAATTGTTGCTCTACATAAAGATGGCCTAGGCTATAAGAAGATTGCCAAGACCCTAAAACTGAGCTGCAGCACGGTGGCCAAGACCATACAGCGATTTACCAGGACAGGTTCCAATCAGAACAGGCCTCACTATGGTCGACCAAAGAAGTTGAGTGCAGTGCTCAGCGTCATATCCAGAGGTTGTCTTTGGGAAATAGACGTATGAGTGCTGCCAGCATTGCTGCAGAGGTTGAAGGGGAGGGGGGGGGGGGGGTCAGCCTGTCAGTGCTCAGACCATACACCGCACACTGCATCAAATTGGTCTGCATGGCTGTCATCCCAGAAGGAAGCCTCTTCTAAAGATGATGGACAAGAAAGCCTGCAAACAGTTTGCTGAAGACAAGCAGACTAAGGACATGGATTACTGGAACCATCTCCTGTGGTCTGATGAGACCAAGATAAACTTATTTGGTTCAGATGGTGTCAAGCGTTTGTGGCGGCAACCAGGTGAGGAGTACAAAGACAAGTGTGTCTTCCTACAGTCAAGCATGGTGGTGGGAGTGTCATGGTCTGGGGCTGCATGAGTGCTGCCGGCACTGGGGAGCTACAGTTCATTGAGGGAACCATGAATGCCAACATGTACTGTGACATACTGAAGCAGAGCATGATCCCCTCCCTTCAGAGACTGGGCCGCAGGGCAGTATTCCAACATAACGACCCCAAACACCTCCAAGATGACCGCTGCCTTGCTAAAGAAGCTGAGGGTAAAGGTGATGGACTGGCCAAGCATGTCTCCAGACCTAAACCCTATTGAGCATCTGTGGGGCATCCTCAAACAGAAGGTGGAGGAGCGCAAGGTCTCTAACATCCACCAGCTCTGTGATGTCATCATGGAGGAGGGGAAGAGGACTCCAGTGGAGACCTGTGAAGCTCTGGTGAACTCCATGTCCAAGAGGGTTAAGGCAGTGCTGCAAAATAATGGAGGCCACACAAAATATTGACACTTTGGGCCATATTTGGACATTGTCACTTAGGGGTGTACTCACTTTTGTTGCCAGCGGTTTAGACATTAATGGCTGTGTGTTGAGTTATTTTGAGTGGACAGCAAATTTACACTGTTATACAAGCTGTACACTCACTACTTTACATTGTAGCAAAGTGTCATTTCTTCAGTGTTGTCACATGAAAAGATAGAATAAAATATTTACAAAAATGTGAGGGGTGTACTTACTTTTGTGAGATACTGTATGTAAACGGTGTTCGCACCACACATGCGAGGTATCGCCCCAAATGTTAGAGCAAGAGCAATAATTCTAGCGCTAGACCTCCTCTGTAACTCTAAACTGGTAACCTGTAAAGGCATTTAAAGCGTCGCCTATGGAGATTTTTAAGTAACGTAGTTTGTCGCCATTATACGAGAGTGCGCAATTTTAAAGCATAACATGTTAGGTACAGTATTTATTTACTCCGTGCAACACCATCTTTCACAGTATACAAAAAAATTGGAGTAACCATTGTGTTTTTTTTTTTTTTTTTAATTCATTAAAGTGTATTTTTTCCCAAAAATTTGCGTTTGCAAAACCGCTGCGCAAATAACGTGACATAAAAAATTGCAACATTGACCATTTTATTCTCTAGGGTCCCTGCTACAAAAATAATGGATAACATTTGGGGGTTATAAGTAATTTTATAGCAAAAAATACTGATTTAAACACAAAGTTCCAGAGAAAAACTTGTCTTCAAGTGATTAGGTTAGGACTACAGAACATTAACAACCCCCTTCTCCATCTCCATCACTTAGGGGGATGGGGGTTCTCTAGTGCTAAGAGAACTGGGCGGGGCTGAAAACACTGCCTGAGATTTTTAATATAAACAGTAAGAAACGCAAACGCCTAGCGCATTATCTCCAGCACTTTATTACGGAAAAGAATTAACATGTTTCGGGGGACTGTCCCACTTCCTCAGAGCATGGTGGCAAGTCAAGAAAATGGAATGGTGGCAAGTCAAGATAAGAGTCTAGAAGTCCACTGCCCAACCTCAACAAACTGTGTGGATGACCATACCAGCTGACATGTTTCGGGGGACTGTCCCACTTCCTCAGAGCAGGGACAGAGGAAGTGGGCCAGCCCACCGAAACATGTCAGCTGGTATGGTCATCCGCACAGTTTGTTGAGGCTGGAGAGTGGACTGCTGGACTCTTATCTTGACATACCCACAAAATAATATGGAATGGTGGCAAGTCAAGATAAGAGTCCAGAAGTCCACTCTCCAACCTCAACAAACAATGCGGATGACCATACCAGCTGACATATTTTTCGGTGGGCTGGCCCACTTCCTCTGTCCCTGCTCTGAGGAAGTGGGACAGTCCCCCGAAACATGTCAGCTGGTATGGTCATCCACACAGTTTGTTGAGGTTGGGCAGTGGACTTCTAGACTCTTATCTTGACTTGCCACCATTCCATTTTGGTTTGTGGGTATATTAGGAATTGTAAGGTTGCACCAATACCGGTATCCGCGCGGATACCAAGCATTTGAATGAGTATCGGTACTCGTGCAAATGCTCCAATACCTGAAACTGATACTTTCAGGCTCAGGACTTTCAGCTGTCAGCGGGATTCCCCACTGACAGCTGAAATGTAACAAAAAAAAAAAAAAAAAAGCTAGCAAATATCGGTTGTTAACCACTTCTGAACCGGATTTGCCCCCTTAATGACCAGGCCATATTTTGTGATTCGGCACTTTGTTACTTTAAAGGACAATTGCGCGGCCGTGCGATGCTGTACCCAAATATAATTGACGTCTTTTTTTCCCTCACAGACAGAGCTTTCTTTTGGTGGTATTTGATCACCTGTGGGATTTTTATTTTTTGCGCTATAAACAAAAAAAGAGCGACAATTCTGAAAAAATATATATATATTTTTCACATTCTGCTATATGACATTCAAAAACAAAATTAAAAATCAAAATGTTTTAACATTTTAGGCCAATTTGTTTTCTGCTACATATTTTTGGTAGAAAAAAAATCTAAATAAGCGTATTTTGATTGATTTGCGCAAAAGTTATTGCGTCTACAAACTACGGGAAAGATTTATGTAATTTTTATTGTTTTTTTTTTTTTTTTTACTAGTAATGGCAGCGATCTGCAATTTTTAGCGGGACTGCGACATTGCGGCGGACAGATCGGACCCCTAACTGACATTTTTGACACTTTTAGGGGTACCAGTGACATTACTACAGTAATCAGTGCTAAAAATATGCACTGTCACTGTAATAAGGACACCGGCAGGGAAGGGGTTAACATTGTGGGCGATCAAGGGGTTAAATGTGAGCCTAGGGGAGTGATTCTAACTGTGGGGGGGGGGCTTGTGGAATGACCATAGATACCTGTGTTCCTATATAGAAGGATCACAGTGCTCTGATCATTCCAGAGAGAAGAACGGTCAGCTGTGTTTACAACAGCCGACCATTCTTCTCAGCGGGGAGCGATCACAGGTGTCAAGCGGCAGCAATTGGAGCCACCTGACCCATGCATTGCCTTCCCTGCTGCCGAGTGGGGGCGAGAGAGCACCGCCCCCTAGCTGCCTCCAAGCGCCCGACGTAGACCTACGGCAGGTTGCCTGGAAGAGTCACACTGCCGCAGTAAAAAAGGCGGCATGTGGTTGGCAAGCGGTTAAGGAGCAGGGCCGCTGATGATTCATGTAGCGGTCAGTGGGGTTCCCCTGTTGACAGCTGAAGTGTAAAGGAAATCCCTGCAATTGAAGCTTTAAAAAAAAAAAAAAAATAGCCAGGCAATGTTTATCAACAACATTGCTCTGCCTCTGAGTCCCTGTTCACACTAAGGCGACCTGTGAGGCAACCTGGTCGCCTCACAAGTCGCCGTAGGTCGCCTTCCATAGGGAAGCTGCGGACCCGTTCTAATAGGAGCGACACAAGTCTCTCCGACTTAGAAAAAGGGTCCGGAGCTTCTTTGGGGCGACCCGGAGGCGACCGCCATAGACTTCAATGTTATGAAGTCCGTGGCGGCCGCTCCGAGGTCGCGGCGCGCTGCTCGCACCGCGACCTCGGAGGTCGCCCCCCCCCCGAAGTTGGATCGCCCCTGTGTGAACGGGGCCTGAAACAGAGATAAAAAGAAACAGTGTTTCTTTTTGTATCTTTCTGTTTATTCATCTACAGATCAAAGGGATGAGCATCCATCTGCAGATGAAGTCAGTTTTAGGCAACATGTCAAGTTAAAATATTTTTGTTTATTAAATGTTCCTCTCTTTAAGACCCTATTTACCTCTAATTTACTGTAATCAGCCTTAATTAACTCCTTAGTCTCCTTCACCATTAAATTATTTTCCTGCAGATTTTTTTTTTTTGTTCACTTCTATTTTTTAAACTATTAATAATTCAAACCTTTAATTTTTTTTTTTTTTTTTTGCTATGTTCAATATTTTTTACTAGTCATCGACTGATATCGTTTTTTCGTTGCCGATACCGATATTTTGGTCATCGGATATCGACCGATATTTTTTTTTAATTTTTTTTTTACTTGACAGGTACTCTTGTGGAGGGATCTGGGGGGTCCCCTCCTCTGCACTTAAAAGCATTCAAAACGCCAAGTTTGGCTGTTTTGAATACTGTTATTTTTTTTAATCTGGCGCCGACTACCCGGAAGTGATGTCATGACCTCACTTCTAGGTTTTTACATGGAGACCCAATCAGAGCCGAATGCGGCTTTAATTGGGTCTTCGGCAGCCGTGCAGGCTGGTTTCCCAGGTCTCCCGGTGGGACGGGAGACTCGGGCGAGCCGCGGAAGGCGGCGGGAGGGGGGGGGTAATGTCCCCTCCCACTCCTTGTAATGACAGCCGAGCGGCTTCCCAGCCCCATCAGTTGTTATGAAAAGACAGCCGACCGTCGGCTATGGACGCCGATACCGGGGTGATGCCTCTAGCTGCAGCCATCACCCCGTTACAGCACTTTCCCGAAATGTCGGCAAGATCTGTAACCTCAGGGGCCAATTCCGATATATATCGGGGAAAGTGCAGATCGGCTCCCGATATATATCGGTAGATCCCAAATTTTTACACCTGTAACATGTGTATTACCAAAAGTATTGGGACGCCTGCCTTTACACACACATGAACTTTAATGGCATCCCAGTCTTAGTCCGTAGGGTTCAATATTGATTTGGCTCCGCCCTTTGCAGCTATAACAGCTTCAACTCTTCTGGGAAGGCCGTCCACAAGGTTTAAGAGTGTCTATGGGAATGTTTGGCCATTCTTCCAGAAGCACATTTGTGGGGTCAGGCACTGATGTTGGATGAGAAGGTCTCTAATTCATCCCAAAGGTGTCCTATCGGGTTGAGGTCAGGACTCTGTGCAGGCCAGTCAGGTTCCTCCACCCCAAACTCGCTCATTCATGTCTTTATGGACCTTGCTTAGTGCACTGGTCTAATTCATTTGGTGGGGGGGATTATGGTGTGGGGGTTGTTTTTCAGGGGTTGGGCTTGGCCCCTTAGTTCCAGTGAAGGGAACTCTTAAGACGTCAGCATACCAGGACATGTTGGACAATTTCATGGTCCCAAATTTGTGGGAGGAGTTTGGGGACGGCCCCTTCCTGTTCCAACATGACTGCGCACCAGTGCACAGAGAAAAATCCAGTTTTTCAATGCTTTATTGCTGAAGTTGAAGTGTAAACAGAAGAGTTGCGGTAGGTATTGGTAATTGTTATCAGCGAGTACTTAAAAAAAAAAAAAAAAAAGTATCCAAACTCGCTGTAAAAAAAAAAAAAAAAAAAAAAATGGTATCAGTGCAACCCGAATGAGTTCTTCTATTCCGTAATAAAGTACTGGAGATAATGCGCTAGGTGTTTGTGTCCCTCTCTGTTTCTTGCTTGTTCAGTACCGGAGGAGGGCGGCGCCACTTCAATCTTCCAGCCCGAGTCGCACTGTGGCCATAGCACTTGCATCTTCGATGGCAAGCGTCCCTGCGATTTCGGAGCGCTGAAAAGTCACGTTTGTAATATTCTATGGTTGAGATTTTAGTATTGCGGAGGCGGCCCTGGCAGCTCACTTTAGGAAGCTCACTGGATTTCTGGAAGATCAAGTGTTGCTCCTCCCTCTTCTAATGCCCCATCTGCACTCTATGGCGCTACTGTATATCATAGGGAAGGTGACACTTTTTCAGATACTGCAGTGCTCCAGCTCTTACGTCACTGCCCAACATCTGGTCTGTTGTACTACTACCCCCCCCCCCCCACACTACTTATCAGTACCTCTCCCCCTCCTGCCTATCAGCTTGCGGAGCAGCAAGCCCAATTTCAGCTTTCAGCTGTTGTGTGGCAATTGAGCTGGCCTGAACTGAAAAATGGCTTTACAATCTTAAAGAAATATAAAAAGGATGAGAGCATCAAAGAATTAATGCAAGTCTAATTAGTCCTAATTGCACATGACAGGAAGTAAAATCCAACGCGTTTTGGGGGCTCAGAACTCCTTCACCAGGGCTTAGATGTTAGTAGTCAATGGGGAGAATAGAAGGCAACAAATGTCGAATAAAAGGATCTTGCTTTTGGTCAAAGATGGAGTTCCTTTTATTTTGCATTTGTAATGCATTATTCTCTCCATTTATGGTCAACATCTAAGCCCTGATGAAGGGGGTTTTGGGCCCCTGAACCGTGATGGCTTTCAATTCTGACTTCTTGTCATGTGAAACAAAGTTTTATTTTTTAAGCTCCGCAGTGCAGTGAGCACACTCAAAACTGAACACCAGGAGCAATAAAAGAAAAAAAAAAAAAACATTGAGCATATAACAAAGTGCACTGGGTGTACACATGGAGGAGAAAGGACCAGAGTCCTGGTTCCCCAGGGTGCAAGACTCCTGATAGGGACTGGGGAACTCCTGGCCCACCAAGCCGGACACCATTTTTAAAAGGGACCTGCCGAAGCAATGTCCATTCAAATGCTAGGTGGGGCTCCCCCAAAGGGAGACCTTGTACATAACGCCAAGACTTTCAGGACAAGTCTGAGGACCTACACCAGGGCCAGGGATGCCCAACCTATTGAACAGCCAGGGCCACTTGAGCGATTTGGTAACCGGTCGCGGGTCACAATGAGCAGAGCGGGCGGATGACAGGTCCATGTCCACTCTGCATATGCAGAGCAGACACGGACACACCTGGCTCTATTCTATGGGCCCTCCAAGCCGATCAGATGGAAGGCAACATATTCCCCTTCTGTTTTGTTTTAGCGGATCAGATTAGAGGTAGGCGGGTGTGAATGGACACAAATCTGTTTACATCTGCCACTCCATAGAGGTGAATGGAGTTTTCCGATTGGGTCCCTCTTAAAAACAGACAGGGGGACCCAATCAGACTGATCGTGTGAATGGGGCCTAAGGCTGCTTTCACACTGATGCGCTGCGGTTTACCCGCACCGTGGGTGCAGCGTAGTGCACCTGTGGCTTTCCTGCGGGTATCATTGGCTGCTGCTGTCCCCCACGGAGGGTATGGCTGGCGCCTGCTGCTGTCCCCCCAGGGCAGCTATGGCTGGCGGCTGCTGCTGTCCCCCAGGGCGGGTATGGCTGGCGGCTGCTGCTGTCTCCCTGGGCGGGTATGGCTGGCGGCTGTTGCGGTCCCCCCAGGGCGGGTATGGCTGGCGGCTGCTGCTGTCCCCCACGGAGGGTATGGCTGGCGCCTGCTGCTGTCCCCCCAGGGCAGCTATGGCTGGCGGCTGCTGCTGTCCCCCAGGGCGGGTATGGCTGGCGGCTGCTGCTGTCTCCCTGGGCGGGTATGGCTGGCGGCTGTTGCGGTCCCCCCAGGGCGGGTATGGCTGGCGGCTGCTGCTGTCCCCAGGGCGGGTATGGCTGGCGGCTGCTGCTGTCCCCCAGGGCGGGTATGGCTGGCGGCTGTTGCTGTCCCCCCAGGGTGGGTATGGCTGGCGGCTGCTGCTGTCCCCCCAAGGCACCTATGGCAGGCGACTGCTGCTGTCCCCCAGGGTGGGTATGGCTGGCGGCTGCAGCTGTCCCCCCAGAGCGGGTATGGCTGGGGGCTGCAGCTGTCCCCCCAGAGCTGGTATGGCTGGCTGCTGCTGTCCCCCAGGGCGCCCATGGCAGGCGGCTGCTGCTGTCCCCCAGGATGGGTATGGCTGGCGGCTACAGCTGTCCCCCCAGAGCGGGTATGGCTGGCGGCTGCTGTCCCCCAGGGCGGGTATGGCTGGCGGCTGCTGCTGTCCCCCAGGGCAGGTATGGCTGGCGGCTGCTGCTGTCCCCCAGGGCGGGTATGGCTGGCGGCTGTTGCTGTCCCCCCAGGGTGGGTATGGCTGGCGGCTGCTGCTGTCCCCCCAGGGCACCTATGGCAGGCGACTGCTGCTGTCCCCCAGGGTGGATATGGCTGACCACTGCTGTGCCAGGAGGCGGAGTGCATTGGGCATTCGAATGCCTCTGACGGGAACAGGCGATATACCGAAAGCATCGGCTCTGCTCTCTACTGCAGTCGCATGCTTCCACTACCGCCAGCTCCATTCTTCACACTGATACTCTGGGGATGGCGTCAGGAACCCGCAAATCTGGGAACAAAAAATGCCGTGTGAGATAGGCCCTTACCCCTGTTGAAGATTAGTGGAGAACATTGGGATAGAAAAGGCGGGGCTTTGCGGGCCAGTGGGAGTAGAAGGATCAGAAACCAAAACCAATTATAAAATCAAAAATACATTTTATTATAGAAAGTAAAAAACAAAAAACAAGCATGGGTTACCATGCATGTATAATAGCACCGAAATAACATACAAAGTTGTTAAAACCAAATTCTAACATCACTGTTTAAATAGAAACAAATCCCACAGGGGATTAGAGCGAACAACAAAGCCTGTGTAGGTGGATGATGGGTCTCAAAGCTGAATTCGGTCACGGTAGGTGCCCAGCAAGCCGACGCGTTTCGCTTATGGCTTCCTCAGGGCCTGAGAGACCATAACAGACCGAGTGTTTCCTTTTTGAACAGTGACTTGTGTTAGGCGACAGGGCTATAGCGATGCATAGGCTGTTTGGAAGATAATATCTCCGTGTTCACCATATATACATTGTATAGGCATCAAATAGAAGTTTCTTGCATAAAATCTGATATATTAGATCCCAACTGTGTCATCAAGGCCAGGCAGGAGGCGAGCATATGACCATACAGAGGGCTTGGATAGCCCTGGACTACAGGTCCATATGTTTGGATAGATGTACATAGAGCCCCTTGTTACCTGCCTGAGGTACTGTTCAATCTAAGTAGAGGTCATTTAGGACAAGGTTGGGGATATACTCCCTACTAACTACACAGAAAAAGGTCCCTTGAGCTTGGCTTAAGTTGTTGCAATATAAACACTAGATTGATTGGATCTGGGGGTGAACGCACATATGGATGAACAAACCTAGGAAGAGGATACCTATTCGCTGAGGGGTCACTATACCCCAAGAGGCTTAAGTGGAGTCGTATTTAGAAGCCTTGACCTTGATGACACAGTTGGGATCTAATATATCAGATTTTATGCAAGAAACTTCTATTTGATGCCTATACAATGTATATATGGTGAACACGGGGATATTATCTTCCAAACAGCCTATGCATCGCTATAGCCCTGTCGCCTAACACAAGTCACTGTTCAAAAAGGAAACACTCGGTCTGTTATGGTCTCTCAGGCCCTGAGGAAGCCATAAGCGAAACGCGTCGGCTTGCTGGGGACCTACCGTGACTGAATTCAGCTTTGAGACCCATCATCCACCTACACAGGCTTTGTTGTTCGCTCTAATCCCCTGTGGGATTTGTTTCTATTTAAACAGTGATGTTAGAATTTGGTTTTAACAACTTTGTATGTTATTTCGGTGCTATTATACATGCATGGTAACCCATGCTTGTTTTTTGTTTTTTACTTTCTATAATAAAATGTATTTTTGATTTTATAATTGGTTTTGGTTTCTGATCCTTCTACTCCCACTGGCCCGCAAAGCCCCGCCTTTTCTATCCCAATGTTCTCCGCAAATCTGGGCTTGCCGACCCACCATCCCAAAGCAAGAGGTTGCGGGCCATATCAGAGGGCGCCAAGGGAAGCAGTTGGGCACTCCTGACCTACACCATACTAAATCGGGAGCGAGTAAAGTGCGTAGTGCCCTAAACAGTGAAACTGCCAACTCTGGGGGAACGAGCACAGTGGGCTTTTACTTACTGGACTTGCCCTTAATCTGTGGCCCTCTTATCCTTTTTATATTTTTTGAGACTACACCAGGATCTCCCCAGCTTACAGAGAGCGGCCTTTAAAATCTGGACTCCAAAACCTATATCATTGCCCACCATTGGGTTCAGTGGTCTACCAACACTCCCTTTGTTAAATCACAACTTTAAAAAGGATAAAAGGGAACTATATAGTTTTCTACATATTTGCCCGGACTTTTAGGCATCCTGAAGTTCTATAGATGAGAAGAAAGCAGATGAAGACATGGACTCATGTAGATGCACACATTTATTTACAGATACAAATAATACATACAAAATAAAGCATATAGACAGCCAAGTAAACAAAGTGTATAAAAGCATTGGATAAAAACTGGAATGCAAAAACCACAAAACACACAATCTCCCCTGGCACACACGCCAATGCTCAGCAATGATAGAAAAAAAAAAAAAAAGCCTTCAAAGAAACGCACTTCACTGATCTAAAAGGGGAGAACCTTCAAAGCCAGCCGCCAAACATTCCGATTGGACAGTAGGGATCATCCAATGGGCAGAAGAGCTGATTCATCACTTGGATTCTCCAGAATATAGTTGGGTTGGTGGAATATCAGAACATTTGGGAACCCGGGCAATCGCGATCTATGAAATGTATGAGTTGCGTCCATCACCATTGGACAACAAGAGAAGAACTCAGAAAAAACGCAATTTA
This sequence comes from Pelophylax lessonae, assembly GCF_965119305.1. NCBI lineage: Eukaryota > Metazoa > Chordata > Amphibia > Anura > Ranidae > Pelophylax > Pelophylax lessonae. Next base: position 555,827,576 of record NC_138772.1, read on the forward strand.
GATTTCCTGTTGACCAACCGACAATGTAAAAAAGGACAATGGAGCTAAAGACTGAGGTGGGTGGAGGAACGTTGGAGCTGGCTGGCACACACCATTGGGTGGAAGAACGTTGGAGCTGGCTGGCACACACCATGCAGTTTCATGGAGTAGTCGTAAAGCAGGCTTGCGGTGCATTCAGCTAAGAAAGTGGTCTCCAAACTGTGGCCTGAGGGCCAGATGCAGCCATTTGCTTGCCTTTATCTGTCCCTTGGGACACTTCCTCCAGCTGACACCAATGATAGGACACCATTGATGGAGCATTATTTCTCCCACTAACACCAATGATGGGGCATGGCTTACTCCCACTTACGCCAATGGGTCACTATTCCTCCCACTGACTCTAGTGATGGGACACTATTTCTGACACCATCAATAGAGCACTTTTCCTCACTGCTGACACCATTAATGGGGCACTTTTTCTCCCACTAACACTATCAATGGGGCACTAGTCCTCCCACTGTACCCATCAATGGGGTACTAGTCCTCCAAAACACCATCAATGGGGCACTAGTACCCCACTGATCCCATCAATTGGGTACTAGTCCTCCTCCCACTGACACCATCAAGGGGGCACTAGTCCTCCTATTGATACCATCAATGGGGTACTAGTCCTCCAAAACACCATCAATGGGGTACTAGTCCTCCAAAACACCCTCAATGGGGCACTAGTCCTCCAAAACACCATCAATGGGGCACTAGTACCCCACTGATCCCATCAATGGGGTATTAGTCCTCCTCCCACTGACACCATCAATGGGGCACTAGTCCTCCCACTGTACCCATCAATGGGGCACTAGTCCTCCAAAACAAAATTAATGGGGCACTAGTACCCCACTGTTCCCATCAATGGGGTACTAGTCCTCCTCCCACTGACACCATCAATGGGGCACTAGTCCTCCCATTGATACCATCAATGGGGCACTAGTCCTACAAAACACCATCAATGGGGGCACTACTCCTCCCACTGACACCCTTAATGAGGCACTTTTTCTCCCGCTGACACCATTAATGGGGCACTTTTTCTCCCATTAACACTATCAATGGGGCACTAGTCCTCCCACTGTACCCATCAATGAGGTACTAGTCCTCCAAAACCCCATCAATGGGGCACTAGTACCCCACTGATCCCATCAATGGGGTACCAGTCCTCTAAAACACCCTCAATGGGACACTAGACCTCCTCCCACTGACACCATCAATGGGGCACTAGTCATCCAAAACACCATCAATGGGGCACTAGTCCTCCCACTGACACCATCAATGGGGCACTAGTCCTCTTACGGATACCAAGAATTGAGCATGGTTTGCTCCCACTGACACCAGACAGCCCCAGGATCCCTTTAGATATGCATGCTCCTCCCTACTGGCTGCTGGGTGCTGCATGACTTCAGCCATCATCAATGTTTCCTTCTCCTGAACAGTACCTGTCGTTAGCAGGTCCTTCAAAACTATTGGCTTTCTCTGCCATCAGTCATTTTTGGCTATTTTTCATGCGTCGGTGTGATCTTTAGGGCTGGCTCTAGTCAATGTTCAGGAACAGCAGTACAGTATTTGAAAGAACACATCCCCAGAATCCCTTTAGACATACATGCTCCTTCCTACTTGCCACTGGGTGCTGCAGACTTTAGCTGTGCAATCTGCTGATCAGTAGCTTTACTAAACCCTAACAGAGTAATCAGAAGATTTTACAGCTAAAGTCTGCAGCACCCAACGACCAGGAGCATGCATGTCTAAAGGGTTCCTGGGGATGTTCGGGAACAGTAGTACGGTGACTAGAGCCAGCCCTAAAGATTACACTGATCACTATGACAATAGCAACAAATTACTAATGGCAGAGAAAGCCAATAGTTTTTAAGGACAGGCTAACAACAGCACTGTTTAGGAGGAGAGAAGATTGATGGTGACTGAAGTTATTAGAGTAGGAAATGAACGAAGGCTCAAGCCACCATGCTAGCTCAGCATCCACAGCACAAAACTAAAACAAGGCAAAGTGCTCCATCCACAGGGGGGACTTGAGAAGAGATGAGGCTTCTTTAATGATGTCACAGGTAAATTAAATCCCCAATTTTACATCATATGGTATAAATGGAGCATGGTAAAGATTGGTGGTGGTGGTATTGGTGGTGGTAGTATTGGCGGTGGTGGTGGGGGAGTTTGTAAAGAGCACTGTAAGGCGAATCCTAGAGTTCAGCTTTAAATCACGATTAAACTTTCAAAAACAGAATAGGAAAATCTAAACACCCCGGGATTCTGCCAATCATTTAAATAGAAAATAAAAAACACACACATACACCACAAGTAACATTCTAACAGTAAAACTGCTACGGCCAACTTAATAAAAACACTGAAAACACCCTCTCGGTGCGTAACAAGACCGGCTTTGGCACGCTGGTGGTAAACTGGGGAAGACGGACGAGTGGAGTCAGAAATCCGCCACTAGTAACCGACCAAATAAAGGTTGGCTGTTTCTTGTAAACATTACTTTGTATAAAGCGTGTAACAAACTGACGATCCAATTAAACTGCGCCTCGCCAAGTCCACCCACTCCCCTCAAAAAAGTTTAAACGCCAGCTGCAACCGTGAAACTAGCTGCAAAATTACAACGCCTTGTTTAGACTAATGCCACCAAAGTAACTGTGCATCTCTAAGAAGGCAGCAGAGCTCCGCTGCCTTCTTCAGGCACCGAGCTCCGCTGCCTTCTTCAGGCAGAGCTGCCATCTTCAGGCGTCGAGCTCCACTGCCTTCTTCAGGCGGCAAGCTCCGCTGCGATCTTCAGGCAGAGCTGCCTTCTTCAGGCGGCGAGCTCCGCTGCCATCTTCAGGCGGCGAGCTCCACTGCCTTCTTCAGGCAGAGCTGCCATCTTCAGGCGCCAAGCTCCGCTGCCTTCTTCAGGCGCCGAGCTCCGCTGCCTTCTTCAGGCGCCGAGCTCCGCTGCCTTCTTCAGGCGCCGAGCTCCGCTGCCTTCTTCAGGCGCCGAGCTCCGCTGCCTTCTTTAGACTAATGCCACCAAAGTAACTGTGTATCTCGATGAAACTTTCTGGAACAATCAAGCTAATTACTTTAAGTGATGTGTTCTTTCAACTAGGACAAAGTTACATGACTCTTCAACAAACCCAACTAGCAAGGAGTTCTGTTCCCCAGGAGAAAGAGTACTTGTAGTACTGTTTCTCATCCTCCTAGGTGCTGTCTAAGCCTAGATGTGAGGTTAGACAAGGGTACTGCTCCTCCCTCCATGACATTCCGACAACGCAACTAGCAAGGAGTTCTGTTCCCCAGGGGAAAGAGTACTTGTAGTACTTTGTCTCATCCTCCTAGGTGCTGTCTAAGCCTAGCTGTGGCATTGGAATGTCTTGGAGGGAGGAGCAGTGCCCTTTTCTAACCTCACATTTAGGCTTAGACAGCACCTAGGAGGGTGAGACGAAGTACTACAAGTATACTTTCCCCTGGGGAACAGAACTCCTTACTAGTTGCGTTGTTGAAATGTCATGGAGGGAGGAGCAGTGCCCTTGTCTGACAACCCAACTAGAAAGGAGTTCTGTTCCCCAGGGGAAAGTGTACTTGTAGTAATTAGTCTCATCCTCCTAGGTGCTGCCTAAGCCTAGATGTGAGGTTAGACAAGGGCACTGCTCCTCCCTCCTTGACATTCCCACAACGCAACTAGCACCTCCCTCCATGACAGTTGGACAACACAACTAGCAAGGAGTTCTGTTCCCCAAGGGAAAGAGTACTTGTAGTACTTTGTCTCATCCTCCTAGGTCCTGTCTAAGACTAGATGTGAGGTTAGACAAAGGCACTGCTCCTCCCTCCATGAGATTCCAACAACTCAACTAGCAAGGAGTTCTGTTGCCCAGGGGAAGGAGCACATGTAATTCCTCCCTCCATGGCTTTTCGATAACGTAGCCACCAATGAGACAGCTGCTTTGGCAGACAGCAAGTTGCCTGCACCTGAATGAGACAAGCATCTCACGGGCAATGCAGATGGCAGTTTTCTTCGTATCCAAGCATTTTCCCTAGAACATTTTGCATACAAGTGCGGGCAAATTGCTGTCAGCCAAAGCAGCTGTCTCCTTGTTGGTTGCGTCATTGGAAGGCCATAGAGGATGTCTCCGTGCCCTTGTCTGAAGGCTTAGACAGCTCCTAGGAAGGTGGAACAAATTACTTGTACCACGTGTATTGTCCCGCTGGGGAACCGAAGCCATTAATAAAAATTAAAGTAAGAAAAAAAAAAAATTTAAGTGAGACGACTTCTTTAATAATGGCATAAAAACATTGATCCTAGTCAGCTAATAGATAACGAATTGTGAGTGAGGTGAGGAGCGAAGGAAGGTGTTCTTATACTTATTTTGTTTTTTTCATATCGATAAAAAGGCATGGTTCAGCTTCAAACTGCACAGAGCTCCAATGTAGCCATCTGCTAAATTGGAGGCATTAGTCTACTCGACAAATTAATTGGTTACGAGAATTTTGGCAGGATGAGACGAAAACAGAGCTGCCTTCTTCAGGCGCAGAGCTCTGCTGCCTTCTTCAGGCAGAGCTGCCTTCTTCAGGCGCGGAGCTCCGCTGCCTTCTTCGGGAGCGGAGCCCCGCTGCCTTCTTCGGGAGCGGAGCCCCGCTGCCTTCTTCGGGAGCGGAGCCCCGCTGCCTTCTTCCGGCGCGGAGCCCCGCTGCCTTCTTCCGGCGCGGAGCCCCGCTGCCTTCTTCAGGCGCGGAGCCCCGCTGCCTTCTTCAGGCGCGGAGCCCCGCTGCCTTCTTCAGGCGCGGAGCCCCGCTGCCTTCTTCAGGCAGAGCTGCCTTCTTCAGGAGAGGAGCCCCGCTGCCTTCTTCAGGCGCGGAGCCCCGCTGCCTTCTTCAGGCGTGGAGCCCCGCTGCCTTCTTCAGGCGCGGAGCCCCGCTGCCTTCTTCAGGCGCGGAGCCCCGCTGCCTTCTTCAGGCAGAGCTGCCTTCTTCAGGCACGGAGCTCTGCTGCCTTCTTCAGGCGCGGAGCCCCGCTGCCTTCTTCAGGCGCCGAAAGCTACCATTTTAAGGAGCTACCTTCTACAGGAGCTGAAAGCTACCTACGTCAGGAGCATTTCCAGAATTTTTTTTTTATAATTTGCAGACCACGGCTTGACGCCGAATGCATTTCCACCCCGAGCACCCGTGCCAGGTACCTCTGGCGAGACCGTAGTCACGTACACATTGAGGGGATAACAAAACACACGTGCACAACAATCAGCATTGGACTAGAACTTTTCGCTCCTTCGCCATCCTCTTCCGACGGTCCTCTCCTCTCGAGCGATTCACATTGTGGTAAACGTTGACTTTTTCTTTTTTTGTTGTCTCTTATTTTACCCAGCAAGAACTTCTGTGCATAAAAAAAAAAAACTTGTCTCAAGTGTAACAAAATAAGTTCATGTGCAAACAAGAAAAGTGTCACTTCAATGTACAAATCCGCCCGGGATTACTTCAACGCCGAGGGTTTGTCAAATGTAACAAAAGCACTTCAGGTTACAAACGTCATCCGTCTCATACACACAAGACCCAACCAAAACTTGGGCGCTAAAACCTTTCTGGTAACAGGGGTGGTGCAGCAGGAAACGGTCCGCTGCACTTAAAATCAATGTCAGACCTTTTCCCAGAATTCCATGCTGTGCGAACTCCCTACTGTGGTGGAAGCTGAAGAAATGTAAAGGCCAGATGAGGCTTTTGGTTATAGGGCCCCCTCCCCCCTGCTGGCAGTTACTGTGAGGGCATTGTAGGGTTGGACTTGGGAGTCAGGAAGTTGCAGATCCTTGGAGCGGATCCTGGTCCATGCTACATCCCAGAGCCTCTATGTCATTACTTATGTCTGAAATCATGCGGTCCCATTCGTCTCCTTCCGAGGGCACGGACTGGTCGTCTGAGCCTTCGGCCGCACCGTTGCCATTGGTGGTGGAGTTCGAGGCGGTGCTCATAGTCCGTCTGTATCTGCCAAAGCTGTCTGTGATTATGCCGCGCCCGTCCTTCACGCCGATCGTTTCCAGGAAGTTCTCGAAATGCTGACTGTCCTTTTCAGGTATAAACGGTCGGAGACCTGAGTGAATGAGGAAAGAGAAAAGTTACAGAAGGGGGGGGGAGGGGAGAATACCTGTGTAATACACTCCTACTCTAAATCATAGGCTTTCAGTTGCATTTTTATCAAGTACTAATTGAGCAAAAATAACTGAGCATTTAAACTGCAAGTCAATCATATTATAAGAACGAGCCAATCAGGTGACACATTTACTTCTCCCAGCCTCTAATGCCAGGTCACCTAGGGTTCAGGCACCATGGTCAATCAAATGACAGGTCTTCTAAATGGTGTCTCCTTAAAATGTGAAGCAACGTGTTGCTAAGGCCAAAGTCGCTTTTCCCGCTGCAGTAACCTTACCTGTCCTCCGTGCTTGCCATGAGTCCTGTGTGCTTTGTGAATATACAGCTTCAAGTTTTTGCTATGTTGCCCATGCTGTGCCCAAGTGTGCCCATGTGTCTCCGGGGCCCCATGTCTAGAAGTGCACCTCAGAGAATCTTGAGTCATTTAGTGACTTGTGTCCACACCTGTAGTTTTGGTGCGCCCTGAAAGCATCCGCTGTCATCTAGTGCTCCTGTGCCTCCCATGACCCCACTGCACTACTTAGCAGCCCGAATCATCTTGCACTTCTCCATGCAGCCACAGAGAGGCTCCTATCTAGCTCCCCCCCCCCTCTTCCCCATCTCAGCAGTCTGCAACAGAGAGGAAGACAGAACTCCTCCTACAGATCCTGCGCCTCTCTGTGCAGCCGCAGCACCCCCTCATCTCCACTTCCCCTGGTCTTAGCATTCAGTAGACTCCAGCCCTCCTCTGGTCCTTCTCCAGACTCTGCACTTTCTGCTTCCTAGCTTCTCCCAGGCAGCAGCACAAGGTAAGGGAGGGTGAGGGACTCTTGACTTCTGATGGGGGGGGGGTTTGCTCTTGAAATGTGATGTAAGGGGGTTGGGGTGCTCTGGACAACTAGTCTTACAGATAGAACTGGCCCTTTGAGGGCAACCATAATGCTGATTCGGCCCATGATGAAATTGAGTTTGACACCCCTGGCCTAGGGTGTCAAAAATCATTGCACCGGCCCTGAGTACACCCCTAAGTGACAATGTCCAAATTGGGCCCAATTTGCCCTTTTTCCCTCCCTGGTGTCATGTGACTCGTTAGTGTTACAAGGTCTCAGGTGTGAATGGGGAGCAGGTGTGTTAAATTTGGTGTTATCGCTCTCACTCTCTCATACTGGTCACTGGAAGTTCAAAATGCCACCTCATGGCAAAGAATTCTCTTAGGATCTGAAAAAAAGAATTGTTGCTCTACATAAAGATGGCCTAGGCTATAAGAAGATTGCCAAGACCCTAAAACTGAGCTGCAGCACGGTGGCCAAGACCATACAGCGATTTACCAGGACAGGTTCCAATCAGAACAGGCCTCACTATGGTCGACCAAAGAAGTTGAGTGCAGTGCTCAGCGTCATATCCAGAGGTTGTCTTTGGGAAATAGACGTATGAGTGCTGCCAGCATTGCTGCAGAGGTTGAAGGGGAGGGGGGGGTGGGGGGTCAGCCTGTCAGTGCTCAGACCATACACCGCACACTGCATCAAATTGGTCTGCATGGCTGTCATCCCAGAAGGAAGCCTCTTCTAAAGATGATGGACAAGAAAGCCTGCAAACAGTTTGCTGAAGACAAGCAGACTAAGGACATGGATTACTGGAACCATCTCCTGTGGTCTGATGAGACCAAGATAAACTTATTTGGTTCAGATGGTGTCAAGCGTTTGTGGCGGCAACCAGGTGAGGAGTACAAAGACAAGTGTGTCTTCCTACAGTCAAGCATGGTGGTGGGAGTGTCATGGTCTGGGGCTGCATGAGTGCTGCCGGCACTGGGGAGCTACAGTTCATTGAGGGAACCATGAATGCCAACATGTACTGTGACATACTGAAGCAGAGCATGATCCCCTCCCTTCAGAGACTGGGGGGCAGGGCAGTATTCCAACATAACGACCCCAAACACCTCCAAGATGACCGCTGCCTTGCTAAAGAAGCTGAGGGTAAAGGTGATGGACTGGCCAAGCATGTCTCCAGACCTAAACCCTATTGAGCATCTGTGGGGCATCCTCAAACAGAAGGTGGAGGAGCGCAAGGTCTCTAACATCCACCAGCTCTGTGATGTCATCATGGAGGAGGGGAAGAGGACTCCAGTGGAGACCTGTGAAGCTCTGGTGAACTCCATGTCCAAGAGGGTTAAGGCAGTGCTGCAAAATAATGGAGGCCACACAAAATATTGACACTTTGGGCCATATTTGGACATTGTCACTTAGGGGTGTACTCACTTTTGTTGCCAGCGGTTTAGACATTAATGGCTGTGTGTTGAGTTATTTTGAGTGGACAGCAAATTTACACTGTTATACAAGCTGTACACTCACTACTTTACATTGTAGCAAAGTGTCATTTCTTCAGTGTTGTCACATGAAAAGATAGAATAAAATATTTACAAAAATGTGAGGGGTGTACTTACTTTTGTGAGATACTGTATGTAAACGGTGTTCGCACCACACATGCGAGGTATCGCCCCAAATGTTAGAGCAAGAGCAATAATTCTAGCGCTAGACCTCCTCTGTAACTCTAAACTGGTAACCTGTAAAGGCATTTAAAGCGTCGCCTATGGAGATTTTTAAGTAACGTAGTTTGTCGCCATTATACGAGAGTGCGCAATTTTAAAGCATAACATGTTAGGTACAGTATTTATTTACTCCGTGCAACACCATCTTTCACAGTATACAAAAAAATTGGAGTAACCATTGTGTTTTTTTTTTTTTTTTTAATTCATTAAAGTGTATTTTTTCCCAAAAATTTGCGTTTGCAAAACCGCTGCGCAAATAACGTGACATAAAAAATTGCAACATTGACCATTTTATTCTCTAGGGTCCCTGCTACAAAAATAATGGATAACATTTGGGGGTTATAAGTAATTTTCTAGCAAAAAATACTGATTTAAACACAAAGTTCCAGAGAAAAACTTGTCTTCAAGTGATTAGGTTAGGACTACAGAACATTAACAACCCCCTTCTCCATCTCCATCACTTAGGGGGATGGGGGTTCTCTAGTGCTAAGAGAACTGGGCGGGGCTGAAAACACTGCCTGAGATTTTTAATATAAACAGTAAGAAACGCAAACGCCTAGCGCATTATCTCCAGCACTTTATTACGGAAAAGAATTAACATACTTAAAACAAAAAGGAATAGTGGCAAGGCAAGATAAGAGTCCAGAAGTCCACTGTCCAACCTCAACAAACTGTGCAGATGACCATACCAGCTGACATGTTTCGGGGGACTGTCCCACTTCCTCAGAGCAGGGACAGAGGAAGTGGGCCAGCCCACCGAAACATGTCAGCTGGTATGGTCATCCGCACAGTTTGTTGAGGCTGGAGAGTGGACTGCTGGACTCTTATCTTGACATACCCACAAAATAATATGGAATGGTGGCAAGTCAAGATAAGAGTCCAGAAGTCCACTCTCCAACCTCAACAAACAATGCGGATGACCATACCAGCTGACATATTTTTCGGTGGGCTGGCCCACTTCCTCTGTCCCTGCTCTGAGGAAGTGGGACAGTCCCCCGAAACATGTCAGCTGGTATGGTCATCCACACAGTTTGTTGAGGTTGGGCAGTGGACTTCTAGACTCTTATCTTGACTTGCCACCATTCCATTTTGGTTTGTGGGTATATTAGGAATTGTAAGGTTGCACCAATACCGGTATCCGCGCGGATACCAAGCATTTGAATGAGTATCGGTACTCGTGCAAATGCTCCAATACCTGAAACTGATACTTTCAGGCTCAGGACTTTCAGCTGTCAGCGGGATTCCGCCACTGACAGCTGAAATGTAAAAAAAAAAAAAAAAAAAAAAAAAAGCTAGCAAATATCGGTTGTTAACCACTTCTGAACCGGAAGGATTTGCCCCCTTAATGACCAGGCCATATTTTGTGATTCGGCACTTTGTTACTTTAAAGGACAATTGCGCGGCCGTGCGACACTGTACCCAAATATAATTGACGTCCTTTTTTCCCTCACAGACAGAGCTTTCTTTTGGTGGTATTTGATCACCTGTGGGATTTTTATTTTTTGCGCTATAAACAAAAAAAGAGCGACAATTCTGAAAAAATATATATATATTTTTCACATTCTGCTATATAACATTGCCAAACAAAATTAAAAATCAAAATGTTTTAACATTTTAGGCCAATTTGTTTTCTGCTACATATTTTTGGTAGAAAAAAAATCTAAATAAGCGTATTTTGATTGATTTGCGCAAAAGTTATTGCGTCTACAAACTACGGGAAAGATTTATGTCATTTTTATTGTTTTTTTTTTTTTTTTTTTACTAGTAATGGCAGCGATCTGCAATTTTTAGCGGGACTGCGACATTGCGGCGCACAGATCGGATCCCTAACTGACATTTTTGACACTTTTAGGGGTACCAGTGACATTACTACAGTAATCAGTGCTAAAAATATGCACTGTCACTGTAATAAGGACACTGGCAGGGAAGGGGTTAACATTGTGGGCGATCAAGGGGTTAAATGTGAGCCTAGGGGAGTGATTCTAACTGTGGGGGGCTTGTGGAATGACCATAGATACCTGTGTTCCTATATAGAAGGATCACAGTGCTCTGTGATCATTCCAGAGAGAAGAACGGTCAGCTGTGTTTGCAACAGCCGACCATTCTTCTCAGCGGGGAGCGATCACAGGTGTCAAGCGGCAGCAATTGGAGCCACCTGACCCATGCATTGCCTTCCCTGCTGCCGAGTGGGGGCGAGAGAGCGCCGCCCCCTAGCTGCCTCCAAGCGCCCGACGTAGCCCTACGGCAGGTTGCCTAGAAGAGTCACACTGCCGCGGTAAAAAAGGCGGCATGTGGTCGGCAAGCAGTTAAGGAGCAGGGCCGCTGATGATTCATGTAGCGGTCAGTGGGGTTCCCCTGTTGACAGCTGAAGTGTAAAGGAAATCCCTGCAATTGAAGCTTTAAAAAAAAAAAAAAAAATAGCCAGGCAATGTTTATCAACAACATTGCTCTGCCTCTGAGTCCCTGTTCACACTAAGGCGACCTGTGAGGCAACCTGGTCGCCTCACAAGTCGCCGTAGGTCGCCTTCCATAGGGAAGCTGCGGACCCGTTCTAATAGGAGCGACACAAGTCTCTCCGACTTAGAAAAAGGGTCCGGAGCTTCTTTGGGGCGACCCGGAGGCGACCGCCATAGACTTCAATATTATGAAGTCCGTGGCGGCCGCTCCGAGGTCGCGGCGCGCTGTTCGCACCGCGACCTCGGAGGTCGCCCCCCGAAGTCGGATCGTCCCTGTGTGAAAGGGGCCTGAAACAGAGATAAAAAGAAACAGTGTTTCTTTTTGTATCTTTCTGTTTATTCATCTACAGATCAAAGGGATGAGCATCCATCTGCAGATGAAGTCAGTTTTAGGCAACATGTCAAGTTAAAATATTTTTGTTTATTAAATGTTCCTCTCTTTAAGACCCTATTTACCTCTAATTTACTGTAATCAGCCTTAATTAACTCCTTAGTCTCCTTCACCATTAAATTATTTTCCTGCAGATTTTTATTTTTTTTGTTCACTTCTATTTTTTAAACTATTAATAATTCAAACCTTTAATTTTTTTTTTTTTGCTATGTTCAATATTTTTACTAGGTCATCGACTGATATCGTTTTTTCATTGCCGATACCGATATTTTGGTCATCGGATATCGATATCGGCCGATATTTTCTTACATTTGAAAACAATTTTTTAAAATTTTTTTTTTTACTTGACAGGTACTCTTGTGGAGGGATCTGGGGGGTCCCCTCCTCTGCACTTAAAAGCATTCAAAACGCCAAGTTTGGCTGTTTTGAATGCTGTCATTTTTTTTAATCTGGCGCCGACTACCCGGAAGTGATGTCATGACCTCACTTCTAGGTTTTTACATGGAGACCCAATCAGAGCCGAATGCGGCTTTAATTGGGTCTTCGGCAGCCGTGCAGGCTGGTTTCCCAGGTCTCCCGGTGGGACGGGAGACTCGGGCGAGCCGCGGAAGGCGGCGGGAGGGGGGGGGGGAATGTCCCCTCCCGCTCCTTGTAATGACAGCCGAGCGGCTTCCCAGCCCCATCGGTTGGTATGACAAGACAGCCGACCGTCTGCTATGGACGCCGATACCGGGGTGATGCCTCTAGCTGCAGCCATCACCCCGTTACAGCACTTTCCCGAAATGTCGGCAAGATCTGTAACCTCAGGGGCCAATTCCGATATATATCGGGGAAAGTGCAGATCGGCTCCCGATATATATCGGTAGATCCCAAATTTTTACACCTGTAACATGTGTATTACCAAAAGTATTGGGACGCCTGCCTTTACACACACATGAACTTTAATGGCATCCCAGTCTTAGTCCGTAGGGTTCAATATTGAGTTGGCTCCGCCCTTTGCAGCTATAACAGCTTCAACTCTTCTGGGAAGGCCGTCCACAAGGTTTAAGAGTGTGTCTATGGGAATGTTTGGCCATTCTTCCAGAAGCACATTTGTGGGGTCAGGCACTGGTGTTGGATGAGAAGGTCTGGCTCGCAGTCACCGCTCTAATTCATCCCAAAGGTGTCCTATCGGGTTGAGGTCAGGACTCTGTGCGGGCCAGTCAGGTTCCTCCACCCCAAACTCGCTCATTCATGTCTTTATGGACCTTGCTTAGTGCACTGGTCCAAATCATTTGGTGGGGGGGATTATGGTGTGGGGGTTGTTTTTCAGGGGTTGGGCTTGGCCCCTTAGTTCCAGTGAAGGGAACTCTTAAGACGTCAGCATACCAGGACATGTTGGACAATTTCATGGTCCCAAATTTGTGGGAGGAGTTTGGGGACGGCCCCTTCCTGTTCCAACATGACTGCGCACCAGTGCACAGACAAAAATCCAGTTTTTCAATGCTTTATTGCTGAAGTTGAAGTGTAAACAGAAGAGTTGCGGTAGGTATTGGTAATTGTTATCAGCGAGTACTTAAAAAAAAAAAAGTATCCAAACTCGCTGTAAAAAAAAAAAAAAAAATGGTATCGGTGCAACCCGAATGAGTTCTTCTATTCCGTAATAAAGTACTGGAGATAATGCGCTAGGTGTTTGTGTCCCTCTCTGTTTCTTGCTTGTTCAGTACCGGAGGAGGGCGGCGCCACTTCAATCTTCCAGCCCGAGTCGCACTGTGGCCATAGCACTTGCATCTTCGATGGCAAGCGTCCCTGCGATTTCTGAGCGCTGAAAAGTCAAGTTTGTAATATTCTATGGTTGAGATTTTAGTATTGCGGAGGCGGCCCTGGCAGCTCACTTTAGGACGCTCACTGGATTTCTGGAAGATCAAGTGTTGCTCCTCCCTCTTCTAATGCCCCATCTGCACTCTATGGCGCTACTGTATATCATAGGGAAGGTGACACTTTTTCAGATACTGCAGTGCTCCAGCTCTTACGTCACTGCCCAACATCCGGTCTGCTGTACTACTACCCCCCTGCTTATGAGTACCTCTCTCCCTCCTGCCCATCAGCTTGCAGAGCAGCAAGCCCAATTTCAGCTTTCAGCTGTTGTGTGGCAATTGAGCTGGCCTGAACTGAAACATGACTTTACAATCTTAAAGAAATATAAAAAGGATGAGAGCATCAAAGATTTAATACAAGTCTAAAAAGTCCTAATTGCACATGACAGGAAGTAAAATTCAATGCGTTTGGGGGCTCAGAACTCCTCCTTCATCAGGGCTTAGATGTTAGTAGTCAATGGGGAGAATAGAAGGCAACAAATGTCGAATAAAAGGATCTTGCTTTAGGTCAAAGATGAAATTCCTTTTATTTTGAATTTGTTATGCATTATTCTCTCCATTTATGGTCAACATCTAAGCCCTGATGAAAGGGGTTTTGGGCCCCTGAACCGTGATGGCTTTCAATTCGGACTTCTTGTCATGTGCAACAAAGTTTTATTTTTTAAGCTCCGCAGTGCAGTGCGCACACTCAAAACTGAAAACCAGGAGCAAAAAAAAAAAACCTTACTTACTTACCGGTGACGGTATTTCTAAGAGCCTTTCAGGACAGCACCTGGAGAGAGCGCAGCTCCACCCAATCCACAGGAAACACTGCAAATAAAAACTCCTCCTCTTCCACCATGCCTTAGTCATAGAGTAGCCTTCGACATGCTGGAAAACAAACTACCACAGGTTAAACATTTACAAATTATATTATAAACAAAACCAAGGGGGGGTAGCTGCTGCTGTCCTGAAAGGCTCTTAGAAATACCGTCACCGGTAAGTAACTAAGGTTTTCTCAGGTCGCCTTTCAGGACAGCACCTGGAGAGGATAAGCGAGTAACTTACACTTAGGGTGGGACCACTGCCTGCAGAACCTTTCTGCCCGAAGGCTTGATCCTGAGCTGACAACAAATCCAACCTGTAGTGTCTAATAAAGGTTGAATAGCTGGACCAGGTAGCTGCCTTGCAGATCTGATCAGGCGAAGCACCGGCCCTTTCAGCCCATGAGGTTGCCACAGACCTTGTAGAATGCGCCAAGATGCCTTCTGGAGGTTCTTCTCCTTGAGCTACATAAGCCTGTTCAATTGCCCATCTGAGCCATTTGCCTAAAGTGCTCTTTGATGCTTTTTCTCCTACACGGGACCCTGAGAAGATGACAAATAATGCATTTGTCTTTCTAAATTCCTTAGTTACCAGGAGGAACTGAAGTAAGCATCTCCTCACGTCCAAGGTATGAAAGGATTCTTCCCGAGTATTACTAGGAGTTGAGGAGAAGGTTGGTAAGACAATTTCTTGTGATCTATGAAAAGATGAAGCAATCTTTGGAAGAAAGGCTGGGTCCGTTCTTAGGACTACTCGATCTGCAAAAATTGTCAAAAAAGGGTCTGAAACTGAGAGGGCCTGGATCTCACTGATCCTTCTGGCCGAGGTTATTGCTATCAAAAAGATAGTCTTCAAAACTAAATTCTTCAGAGAAGCATCTTTTAAAGGTTCAAAAGGAAACTTAGTCAGACCTTGTAACACAATGGTCAAATCCCATTTGGGAAATACTTTAAGGGCTATTGGCCTATTGCGGGCTAATGCCTTGAAAAATCGAATGATTAGAGTCTCTTGGGACAAAGTCTTTTCGAAAAAAACTGAAAGTGCCGCAACTTGCGTTTTTAGAGTGCTCGCTGCTAGTCCTTTCTCCATTCCCTCATGGAGGAACTCAAGCACTGAAACTAAATTTTTTAATTCAAAATTTTTGCTGGAACACCAGAAGTTATATTTTCTCCAGACTTTTAAGTAAATATCCCTAGTCACCTTCTTCCTGCTGG
This sequence comes from Pelophylax lessonae, assembly GCF_965119305.1. Classification (NCBI taxonomy): domain Eukaryota; kingdom Metazoa; phylum Chordata; class Amphibia; order Anura; family Ranidae; genus Pelophylax; species Pelophylax lessonae. The sequence goes on from NC_138772.1 coordinate 555,842,971, forward strand.
AGAGAAGGGTGGAGATCACTTTTTCTGACAGGCCTCTGGCTCTTAAAAGGTCTTCCTCAGTAACCACGCTGTCAGTTGTAAGCGGTCCAGTTCTGGATACACCAGGTTCCCCTGTGTCAAAAGATCTCTCCTGTATGGAAGTCTCCAGGGAGGTTCTGAGGCAAGATTCAGCAGGAAAGCAAACCAAGGTCTCTTTGGCCAATAAGGTGTGATCAGAATCAAGTTGGTCTTTTCTTCTCTGAATTTTTTGAGAACCAACGGAATCAGCTGGAATGGAGGGAACGCGTAAGAAGGTTTTGTGACCCCTTCAGATGCACCGCTGTCAGAGAGGCTAGATTTTCCTCCGCCTAGGAGAGTAGCTGTATTGCCAGGTCTGATAGCTGCCTGCTTCTTGTGCCTCCTTGCTTTGACACATAGGCCACCGCTGTCATGTTGTCCGACAGAACTTGCACATGATGGCCCTTGACTGTCTGTTGAAAGGACCAAAGACCCAGAAGGATGGCTTTCAACTCCCGCCAGTTGGATGATTTCCTGGACTCTGCTTTGGACCATGTTCCTTGCATTGTCCGACCTTCCAAGTGGGCGCCCCAGCCCCACGAACTGGCATCCGTGGTCAGACGTTTGCTCGTCTGGAAAGTCCATTGCAGACCTTCTTCCAGATTTCTGGAATTTCTCCACCACCACAGAGATCTCTTTGCTTTCGTGGTGATTCTGATGGATTTCTCCAGATATTCCGGGTATGACCAATTCTGCAGAATGTCTCTCTGGAGAAGACGGGAATGCAGCCTTGCCCACTGTACTGCAGGGATAGCGGCTGTGAGCAAGCCCAGAGCTGCCATGGCCGACCTGACAGTAACCTGATGATTGGTTTGTAATCGAGCAACTGCGTTCTGAGTTTTCTCGATCTTTTCTTGAGGTAGAAACACCTTCTGGAGGACCGAATCTATTCTGTATCCCAGAAATTTTATCTGCTGAGATGGAATCAAGCTGGACTTCTCCAAATTCATGAGCCACCCCCAGACTCTCTAGGTGGTCCTGAGTCTCCTGAAGGTGTACCAACGCCTGGCTCTTGGACTCTGCAAAAATTAGCAGATCGTCCAGGTAAGGGACAATTGAAATACCCCTCAGCCTTAACGGCTCTAGGACATCCGCCATTACCTTGGTAAACACCCTTGGAGAAGATGAGAGGCCAAAGGGGAGGGCCCTGAACTGTAGATGCCAGACCGATTCCACCAGATTGACCGCCAGCCTTAGGAATTTCTGGCACTCCTGATTTATTGGGATGTGCAGGTAAGCGTCCCTCAGATCCAAGGATGCCATGAAACAGTTTGGGGACAACAGTTTGGTCACTGAATAGATGGTGTCCATCCTGAAGTGCTTGTACCGAATTGATCTGTTCAGGATCTTTAAATTTAGGATCATTCGGTACTTGCCTGAGGGTTTTTTCACTAGAAAGATCTGAGAATAAAACCCACAGCCTTGTTGCCCCTTGGGAACTTGGATAATCACTTCCTGTTGAATCAGCTCTTGTAAAAGAGACATCATTGAGGAAGCCTCTTCCGGATCCCTTGGAAGGGGAGTAACATGGAATCTGCTTGGAGGTGTCTCTGAAAATTCCAGTCTGTATCCTTGAGCCACTATATTCCTCACAAAGGGGCTTGCGGATACCTCTTCCCAACGTGGGAGGAACCATAACAGTCTTCCTCCCACTGGAAGACTGCTGTCACTTGCCTTTATTGGCCTGGTCAGGTGGTCTGAAGAGGACTCCACCTTTCCCTTTGCCTTTTTGGGAGGCCCTTCTTGATCTCTGATCTTGTTCACGACCTCTGTTGGTTTGCTGAACAGAACAAAATCTCTTTTTAGGAGGCGATTTCTTTTTTGACGGAAAGGCCTTCTTATCCGCCGTCCTGTCAAGGATTGCTTCCAATTCTGGCCCAAAAAGCAAGTCACCGGCAAAAGGTAAACCACAAAGTTTCACCTTAGAAGCTGAATCACCTGACCAGGTTTTCAACCAGACCGCCCTCCTGGCAGAGTTGACAAGGGCTGCTGACCTGGCGGACATTTTAATGGATTCAGCAGAAGCATCGGCCATATACTTTACTGCCTTTAGGAGCAGCGGAAACGAATCCAGGAGATCTTTCCTTGCTGTTCCAGCCTCCACATGCCCTTTAAGTTGTTCGAGCCAGCACTCAAGATTTCTGGCTACCACAGTGGAGGCCATGGCCGGCTTAAGGCTGGACGTAGAGGAATCCCAAGCCTTTTTAAGGAGAGAATCTGCCCTTTTATCCATGGCGTCTTTCAGAACACCCATGTCTTCGAACACCAAATCCGTGCGGCGAGACACCTGAGAAAAAGCAGCATCCACTCTGGGCTTCTTGTTCCATAAATGCGCCGTATCCTCTTCAAACGGAAATCTCCTTCTTAGGGATTTAGAGAAAAAAGGGGCCCTCTCTGGGTCCTTCCACTCTTTTTCAATAGATTCCGTAAGGACTTTATGAACAGGAAAAACCCTGCGTTTTGTCTGTTCAAGGCCTGGTACATTTTGTCATGAAGTGAAACTTGCCCTTTTTCTTCTGCGATTTCTAATGTGGTGTAAATCGCCTTCAGCAAATCATCAACCTCTTCCAAGGATAATTTGTATCTGGAAGATGTGGCCACCTCTTCCTCCTGCTGGGGCTCTTGTCTTCACTGTGGCTTTAACCTGGTAAAGAAAAAGCCACCATGAATCCCCAGTAACCACCAATAATAAAAAAACCACCACCTAGTGATTTTTTGCAAGGGAGAAAAAATCGTGACCCACACCAAAAAGGATCAGAAGAAAAGACTCCCAGATGCATATATATCCTGTTAGACTGGGAACAGTTACTCAGTCTACAGGGCAGGCTCCAAAGGAGGGAAGGAAGAAACCCCAAATTAAAAGCTCACAAAGTAAAGAAAAAAGAGGCACCACTGCACCTCTCCTACCTGAGCTTGGCCGGCGCTGGCGGTGCCTGCTTCCACCGTCGCTGCAGACTTTTCCTCCATGTTTGTTGAAAAGTGCAGCTTGCTGGCAGATCTCTCCATTTAAATACTGCTTCCCGCGCCCTCCTCTGTGGAGCGGAAGCGCCGACCTTGTGACCTGCCTCTGACCCCTGCGTGTATTGCGGTTGGAGCAAACGCCGCCACGCCCGCACCGGAAGTCCCGTCCACCGGAAATGACGCCGCGCGTCCCCGGGATCAGAGTCCGAAAGTGCGGGAGATTCGAATGCCAAAAGCGGCTCCCTGCCCGCCGACCGGCTGAAGCGCGGACCTCTGACACCCGGACCGGATCCTCCGATGGGACTCCGCTCCCCTGAGCGAGCGAGGTAAGAGGCTCCGGAGCGTACCCCCTTTGAAAACTCCAGGGAGGGGAGCTGGGATGGTCTCCAATCCAGACATAGAAAATGGGCAATTACTCCTATTCTCCCCCTGGAGAGAGCGCAGCCCTTCTACACAGCTCCTGCAATGCTTCCACCATGGCGGAGGAAACACAAATGACTGAGGCATGGTGGAAGAGGAGGAGTTTTTATTTGCAGTGTTTCCTGTGGATTGGGTGGAGCTGCGCTCTCTCCAGGTGCTGTCCTGAAAGGCGACCTGAGAAAATTGCTCACTTTTTAACAAAGTGCACTGGGTGTACACATGGAGGAGAAAGGACCCGAGTCCTGGTTCCCCCGGGGTGCAAGACTCCTGATAGGGACCGGGGAACTCGTGTCCCACCCAGCCAGACACCATTTTTTTTCAAGGGACCTGCCGAAGCAAGGTCCGTTCAAATGCTAGTACATACCGCCAAGTCCGGGGACCTACACCAGGGGCAGGAATGCCCAACCTATTGAACAGCCAGGGCCACTTAAGTGATTTGGTAACTGGTCCCGGGCCACAATGAGCAGAGCGGGTGGATGACAGGTCCATGTCCACTCTGCATATGCAGAGCAGACACGGACAAACCTGGCTCTATTCTATGGGCCCTCTGATCCGATCAGACGGAGGAGAACAGATCCCCTTCTGTTTTGTTTTAGCGGATCAGATTAGAGGTAGGCGGTGTGAATGGACACAAATCTGTTTACATCTGCCACTCCATAGAGGTGAGTGGAGTTTCTGATTGGGTCCCCCTTAAAAACAGACAGGGGGACCCAATCAGACTGATCGTGTGAATGGGGCCTAAGGCTGCTTTCACACTGATGCACTGCGGTTTACCCGCACCGTGGGTGCAGCGTAGTGCACCTGTGGCTTTCCTGCGAGTATCACTGGCGGCTGCTGTCCCCCAGGGCGGGTATGGCTGGTGGCTGCTGCTGTTCCCCAGGGCAAGTATGGCTGGTGGCTGCTGCTGTCCCCCAGGGCGGCTATGGCTGGCAGCTGCTGCTGTCCCCCACGGAGGTCATGGCTGGCGGCAGCTGCTGTCCCCCAGGGCGGGTATGGCTGGCGGCAGCTGCTGTCCCCCAGTGCGGGTATGGCTGGCGCCTGCTGCTGTCCCCCAGGGCGGGTATGGCTGGCGCCTGCTGCTGTCCCCCAGGGCGGGTATGACTGGCGCCTGCTGCTGTCCCCCAGGGCGGGTATGGCTGGCGCCTGCTGCTGTCCCTCAGGGCGGGTATGGCTGGCGCCTGCTGCTGTCCCCCAGGGCGGGTATGGCTGGCGCCTGCTGCTGTCCCCCAGGGCGGGTATGGCTGGCGCCTGCTGCTGTCTCCCAGGGCGGGTAGGTCTGGCGGCTGCTGCTGTCCCCCCACGGAGGGTAGGGTTGGCGCCTGCTGCTGTCCCCTAGGGCAGGTATGGCTGGTGCCTGCTGGTGTCCCCCAGGGCGGGTATGGCTGGCGCCTGCTGTCTCCCAGGGTGGGTATGGCTGGCGGCTGCTGCTGTCCCCCAGGGCGGGTATGGCTGGCGGCTGCTGCTGTCTCCCAGGGTGGGTATGGCTGGCACCTGCTGTCTCCCAGGGTGGGTATGGCTGGCAGCTGCTGCTTTCCCCCAGGGTCGGTATGGCTGGCGGCTGCTGTTCCAGGAGTGCATTTGGCATTCTAATGCCTGTGACAGAAGCCTGCGATATACCGAAAGCATCGGCTCTGCTCTCTACTGCAGCCACATGCTTCCACTACAGCCGGCTCCATTCTTCACCCTGATACTCTGGGATGGCAAGTCAGGAACCCACGATCTGGGCTTGCCAACCCACCATCCCAAAGCAAGAGGTCGCAGGCCATATCAGAGGGCGCCAAGGGAAGCAGTTGGGCACCCCTGACCTACACCCTACTAAATCGGGAGCGAGTAAAGTGCGTAGTGCCCTAAACAGTAAAACTGCCAACTCTGGGGGAACGAGCACAGTGGGCTTTTACTTACTGGACTTGCCCTTAATCTGTGGCCCTCTTATCCTTTTTATATTTTTTTGAGACTACGCCAGGATCTCCCCAGCTTACAGAGAGCGGCCTTTAAAATCTGGACTCCAAAACCTATATCATTGCCCACCATTGGGTTCAGTGGTCTGCCAACACTCCCTTTGTTAAATCACAACTTTAAAAAGGATAAAGGGAACTATATAGTTTTCTATATATTTGCCCGGACTTTTAGGCATCCTGAAGTTCTATAGATGAGAAGAAAGCAGATGAAGACGTGGACTCATGTAGATGCACACATTTATTTACAGATACAAATAATACATACAAAATAAAGCATATAGACAGCCAAGTAAACAAAGTGTATAAAAGCATTGGATAAAAACTGGAATGCAAAAACCACAAAACACACAATCTCCCCTGGCACACACGCCAATGCTCAGCAATGATAGAAAAAAAAAAAAAAAGCCTTCAAAGAAACGCACTTCACTGATCTAAAAAGGGGAGAACCTTCAAAGCCAGCCGCCAAACATTCTGATTGGACAGTAGGGATCATCCAATGGGCAGAAGAGCTGATTCATCACTTGAATTCTCCAGAATATAGTTGGGTTGGTGGAATATCAGAACATTTGGGAACCCGGGCAATCGCGATCTATGAAATGTATGAGTTGCGTCCATCACCATTGGACAACAAGAGAGAAGAACTCAGAAAAAACGCAATTTAGATTTCCTGTTGACCAACCGACAATGTAAAAAAGGACAATGGAGCTAAAGACTGAGGTGGGTGGAGGAACGTTGGAGCTGGCTGGCACACACCATTGGGTGGAGGAACGTTGGAGCTGGCTGGCACACACCATGCAGTTTCATGGAGTAGTCGTAAAGCAGGCTTGCGGTGCATTCAGCTAAGAAAGTGGTCTCCAAACTGTGGCCTGAGGGCCAGATGCAGCCATTTGCTTGCCTTTATCTGTCCCTTGGGACACTTCCTCCAGCTGACACCAATGATAGGACACCATTGATGGAGCATTATTTCTCCCACTAACACCAATGATGGGGCATGGCTTACTCCCACTTACGCCAATGGGTCACTATTCCTCCCACTGACTCTAGTGATGGGACACTATTTCTGACACCATCAATAGAGCACTTTTCCTCACTGCTGACACCATTAATGGGGCACTTTTTCTCCCACTAACACTATCAATGGGGCACTAGTCCTCCCACTGTACCCATCAATGGGGTACTAGTCCTCCAAAACACCATCAATGGGGCACTAGTACCCCACTGATCCCATCAATTGGGTACTAGTCCTCCTCCCACTGACACCATCAATGGGGCACTAGTCCTCCCATTGATACCATCAATGGGGTACTAGTCCTCCAAAACACCATCAATGGGGTACTAGTCCTCCAAACCACCCTTAATGGGGCACTAGTCCTCCAAAACACCATCAATGGGGCACTAGTACCCCACTGATCCCATCAATGGGGTATTAGTCCTCCTCCCACTGACACCATCAATGGGGCACTAGTCCTCCCACTGTACCCATCAATGGGGCACTAGTCCTCCCACTGTACCCATCAATGGGGCACTAGTCCTCCAAAACACCATCAATGGGGGCACTACTCCTCCCACTGACACCCTTAATGAGGCACTTTTTCTCCCGCTGACACCATTAATGGGGCCCTAGTCCTCCCACTGTACCCATCAATGAGGTACTAGTCCTCCAAAACCCCATCAATGGGGCACTAGTACCCCACTGATCCCATCAATGGGGTACCAGTCCTCTAAAACACCCTCAATGGGACACTAGTCCTCCTCCCACTGACACCATCAATGGGGCACTAGTCATCCAAAACACTATCAATGGGGCACTAGTCCTCCCACTGAAACCATCAATGGGGCACTAGTCCTCTTACGGATACCAAGAATTGAGCATGGTTTGCTCCCACTGACAAGAGACAGCCCCAGGATCCCTTTAGACATGCATGCTCCTCCCTACTGGCCGCTGGGTGCTGCATGACTTCAGCCATCATCAATGTTTCCTTCTCCTGAACAGTACCTGTCGTTAGCAGGTCCTTCAAAACTATTGGCTTTCTCTGCCATCAGTCATTTTTGGCTATTTTTCATGCGTCGGTGTGATCTTTAGGGCTGGCTCTAGTCAATGTTCAGGAACAGCAGTACAGTATTTGAAAGAACACATCCCCAGAATCCCTTTAGACATACATGCTCCTTCCTACTTGCCACTGGGTGCTGCAGACTTTAGCTGTGCAATCTGCTGATCAGTAGCTTTACTAAACCCTAACAGAGTAATCAGAAGATTTTACGGCTAAAGTCTGCAGCACCCAACGACCAGGAGCATGCATGTCTAAAGGGTTCCTGGGGATGTTCGGGAACAGTAGTACGGTGACTAGAGCCAGCCCTAAAGATCACACTGATCACTATGACAATAGCAACAAATTACTAATGGCAGAGAAAGCCAATAGTTTTTGAGGACAGGCTAACAACAGCACTGTTTAGGAGGAGAGAAGATTGATGGTGACTGAAGTTATTAGAGTAGGAAATGAACGAAGGCTCAAGCCACCATGCTAGCTCAGCATCCACAGCACAAAACTAAAACAAGGCAAAGTGCTCCATCCACAGGGGGGACTTGAGAAGAGATGAGGCTTCTTTAATGATGTCACAGGTAAATGAAATCCCCAATTTTACATCATATGGTATAAATGGAGCATGGTAAAGATTGGTGGTGGTGGTATTGGTGGTGGTAGTATTGGCGGTGGTGGTATTGGTGGTGGTGGGGGAGTTTGTAAAGAGCACTGTAAGGCGAATCCTAGAGTTCAGCTTTAAATCACGATTAAACTTTCAAAAACAGAATAGGAAAATCTAAACACCCCGGGATTCTGCCAATCATTTAAATAGAAAATAAAAAACACACACATACACCACAAGTAACATTCTAACAGTAAAACTGCTACGGCCAACTTAATAAAAACACTGAAAACACCCTCTCGTGCGTAACAAGACCGGCTTTGGCACGCTGGTGGTAAACTGGGGAAGACGGACAAGTGGAGTCAGAAATCCGCCACTAGTAACCGACCAAATAAAGGTTGGCTGTTTCTTGTAAACATTACTTTGTATAAAGCGTGTAACAAACTGACGATCCAATTAAACTGCGCCTCGCCAAGTCCGCCCACTCCCCTCAAAAAAGTTTAAACGCCAGCTCCTGCAACCGTGAAACTAGCTGCAAAATTACAACGCCTTGTTTAGACTAATGCCACCAAAGTAACTGTGCATCTCTAAGAAGGCAGCAGAGCTCCGCTGCCTTCTTCAGGCACGAGCTCCGCTGCCTTCTTCAGGCACCGAGCTCCGCTGCCTTCTTCAGGCACCGAGCTCCGCTGCCTTCTTCAGGCAGAGCTGCCATCTTCAGGCATCAGAGCTCCACTGCCTTCTTCAGGCGGCGAGCTCCGCTGCGATCTTCAGGCAGAGCTGCCATCTTCAGGCGCCGAGCTCCCCTGCCTTCTTCAGGCAGAGCTGCCTTCTTCAGGCGGCGAGCTCCGCTGCCATCTTCAGGCGGCGAGCTCCCCTGCCTTCTTCAGGCAGAGCTGCCTTCTTCAGGCGGCGAGCTCCGCTGCCTTCTTCAGGCGCGGAGCTCCGCTGCCTTCTTCAGGCGCCGAGCTCAGCTGCCTTCTTTAGACTAATGCCACCAAAGTAACTGTGTATCTCGATGAAACTTTCTGGAACAATCAAGCTAATTACTTTAAGTGATGTGTTCTTTCAACTATGACAAAGTTACATGACTCTTCAACAAACCCAACTAGCAAGGAGTTCTGTTCCCCAGGAGAAAGAGTACTTGTAGTACTGTTTCTCATCCTCCTAGGTGCTGTCTAAGCCTAGATGTGAGGTTAGACAAGGGTACTGCTCCTCCCTCCATGACATTCCGACAACGCAACTAGCAAGGAGTTCTGTTCCCCAGGGGAAAGAGTACTTGTAGTACTTTGTCTCATCCTCCTAGGTGCTGTCTAAGCCTAGCTGTGGCATTGGAATGTCTTGGAGGGAGGAGCAGTGCCCTTTTCTAACCTCACATTTAGGCTTAGACAGCACCTAGGAGGGTTAGACGAAGTACTACAAGTATACTTTCCCCTGGGGAACAGAACTCCTTACTAGTTGCGTTGTTGAAATGTCATGGAGGGAGGAGCAGTGCCCTTGTCTGACAACCCAACTAGAAAGGAGTTCTGTTCCCCAGGGGAAAGTGTACTTGTAGTAATTAGTCTCATCCTCCTAGGTGCTGCCTAAGCCTAGATGTGAGGTTAGACAAGGGCACTGCTCCTCCCTCCTTGACATTCCCACAACGCAACTAGCAGCTCCCTCCATGACAGTCGGACAACACAACTAGCAAGGAGTTCTGTTCCCCAAGGGAAAGAGTACTTGTAGTACTTTGTCTCATCCTCCTAGGTCCTGTCTAAGACTAGATGTGAGGTTAGACAAAGGCACTGCTCCTCCCTCCATGAGATTCCAACAACTCAACTAGCAAGGAGTTCTGTTGCCCAGGGGAAGGAGCACATGTAATTCCCCCCTCCATGGCTTTTCGATAACGTAGCCACCAATGAGACAGCTGCTTTGGCAGACAGCAAGTTGCCTGCACCTGAATGAGACAAGCATCTCACGGGCAATGCAGATGGCAGTTTTCTTCGTATCCAAGCATTTTCCCCAGAACATTTTGCATACAAGTGCGGGCAAATTGCTGTCAGCCAAAGCAGCTGTCTCCTTGTTGGTTGCGTCGTTGGAAGGCCATAGAGGAAGTCTCCGTGCCCTTGTCTGAAGGCTTAGACAGCTCCTAGGAAGGTGGAACAAATTACTTGTACCACGTGTATTGTCCCGCTGGGGAACCGAAGCCATTAATAAAAATTAAAGTTAGAAAAAAAAAAAAATTAAGTGAGACGACTTCTTTAATAATGGCATAAAAACATTGATCCTAGTCAGCTAATAGATAACGAATTGTGAGTGAGGTGAGGAGCGAAGGAAGGTGTTCTTATACTTATTTTGTTTTTTTCATATCGATAAAAAGGCATGATTCAGCTTCAAACTGCACAGAGCTTCAATGTAGCCATCTGCTAATTTGGAGGCATTAGTCTACTCGACAAATTAATTGGTTACGAGAATTTTGGCAGGATGAGACGAAAACAGAGCTGCCTTCTTCAGGCGCAGAGCTCTGCTGCCTTCTTCAGGCAGAGCTGCCTTCTTCAGGCGCGGAGCTCCGCTGCCTTCTTCGGGAGCGGAGCCCCGCTGCCTTCTTCCGGCGCGGAGCCCCGCTGCCTTCTTCCGGCGCGGAGCCCCGCTGCCTTCTTCCGGCGCGGAGCCCCGCTGCCTTCTTCAGGCGCGGAGCCCCGCTGCCTTCTTCAGGCAGAGCTGCCTTCTTCAGGAGAGGAGCCCCGCTGCCTTCTTCAGGCGCGGAGCCCCGCTGCCTTCTTCAGGCGCGGAGCCCCGCTGCCTTCTTCAGGCGCGGAGCCCCGCTGCCTTCTTCAGGCGCGGAGCCCCGCTGCCTTCTTCAGGCGCGGAGCCCCGCTGCCTTCTTCAGGCAGAGCTGCCTTCTTCAGGCACGGAGCTCTGCTGCCTTCTTCAGGCGCGGAGCTCTGCTGCCTTCTTCAGGTGGGGAGCCCCGCTGCCTTCTTCTGGTGGGGAGCCCCGCTGCCTTCTTCTGGTGGGGAGCCCCGCTGCCTTCTTCAGGCGCCGAAAGCTACCATTTTAAGGAGCTACCTTCTACAGGAGCTGAAAGCTACCTACGTCAGGAGCATTTCCAGCATTTTTTTTTTATAATTTGCAGACCACGGCTTGACGCCGAATGCATTTCCACCCCGAGCACCCGTGCCAGGTACCTCTGGCGAGACCGTAGTCACGTACACATTGAGGGGATAACAAAACACACGTGCACAACAATCAGCATTGAACTAGAACTTTTCGCTCCTTCGCCATCCTCTTCCGACGGTCCTCTCCTCTCGAGCGATTCACATTGTGGTAAACGTTGACTTTTTCTTTTTTTGTTGTCTCTTATTTTACCCAGCAAGAACTTCTGTGCATAAAAAAAAAAAAAAAAAAAAACTTGTCTCAAGTGTAACAAAATAAGTTCATGTGCAAACAGGAAAAGTGTCACTTCAATGTACAAATCCGCCCGGGATTACTTCAACGCCGAGGGTTTGTCAAATGTAACAAAAGCACTTCAGGTTACAAACGTCATCCGTCTCATACACACAAGACCCAACCAAAACTTGGGCGCTAAAACCTTTCTGGTAACAGGGGTGGTGCAGCAGGAAACGGTCCGCTGCACTTAAAATCAATGTCAGACCTTTTCCCAGAATTCCATGCTGTGCGAACTCCCTACTGTGGTGGAAGCTGAAGAAATGTAAAGGCCAGATGAGGCTTTTGGTTATAGGGCCCCCTCCCCCCTGCTGGCAGTTACTGTGAGGGCATTGTAGGGTTGGACTTGGGAGTCAGGAAGTTGCAGATCCTTGGAGCGGATCCTGGTCCATGCTACATCCCAGAGCCTCTATGTCATTACTTATGTCTGAAATCATGCGGTCCCATTCGTCTCCTTCTGAGGGCACGGACTGGTCGTCTGAGCCTTCGGCCGCACCGTTGCCATTGGTGGTGGAGTTCGAGGCGGTGCTCATAGTCCGTCTGTATCTGCCAAAGCTGTCTGTGATTATGCCGCGCCCGTCCTTCACGCCGATCGTTTCCAGGAAGTTCTCGAAATGCTGACTGTCCTTTTCAGGTATAAACGGTCGGAGACCTGAGTGAATGAGGAAAGAGAAAAGTTACAGAAGGGGGAGGGGAGAATACCTGTGTAATACACTCCTACTCTAAATCATGGGCTTTCAGTTGCATTTTTATCAAGTACTAATTGAGCAAAAATAACTGAGCATTTAAACTGCAAGTCAATCATATTATAAGAACGAGCCAATCAGGTGACACATTTACTTCTCCCAGCCTCTAATGCCAGGTCACCTAGGGTTCAGGCACCATGGTCAATCAAATGACAGGTCTTCTAAATGGTGTCTCCTTAAAATGTGAAGCAACGTGTTGCTAAGGCCAAAGTCGCTTTTCCCGCTGCAGTAACCTTACCTGTCCTCCGTGCTTGGTGAATATACAGCTTCAAGTTTTTGCTATGTTGCCCATGCTGTGCCCAAGTGTGCCCATGTGTCTCCGGGGCCCCATGTCTAGAAGTGCACCTCAGAGAATCTTGAGTCATTTAGTGACTTGTGTCCACACCTGTAGTTTTGGTGCGCCCTGAAAGCATCCGCTGTCATCTAGTGCTCTTGTGCCTCCCATGACCCCACTGCACTACTTAGCAGTCCGAATCATCTAGTGACCCCAGTGCACCCATGACTCCAGTGCACCCCAGAGAGCATCCTGTGTCATATAGTGACCCAACTGTGGGCCCCTGGGCATCCTGTGACTCCACTGCACCCCAGAAAGCATCCAGAGTCATCTAGCGACCCCTAGTGCGTCCATAACTCCAGTGCATCCAGGTGTCATCTGAGACCCAACTGTGCGCCCCTGTGCACCCTGTGAGTACATTGCACTACTGAGCATCCTGATTCACATAGAGACCAAGGAGACTAACTCCAGTGCACCCCAGAGAGCATCCTGTGTTATCTAGTGACTCAACTGTGCCCCTTTGCACCCTGTGACTCCAGTGCAAAATGGAGCATCCTGAATCATAGTGACCCAAGTGTGCCCGCGACTCCAGGGAACAACCTATGTCATCTAGTGCCCCTGTGCACACTGACTCCACTATACTAATCCGAGTCACTGTATGAGCATCCTGTGTCATCTAGTGACCTAACTGTGCCCCTCTGCACCCTGTGGCTCCAATGAACTACTGATCATCCCGAGTCCTCCTCTAGTGACACCCTAGTGTGCCCGTGACTCCAGTGCACCCCACAGAGCATCCTGTGTCATCTAGTGACCCAAGTGTGTCCCTGTGCACCCCCTGACTTCAATGCCCCACTGAGCATCCCAAGACATCTAGTCACTCCAGTGAGCCCGTGACTCCAGTGCATTCTGTGTCATCTAGTGCTCCTGTGCATTCTGTAACCCAACTGCACTACAGAACAGCCCAAGTCATCTAGTGATCCCAGTGCGCCCATTACTCCAGTGCACCCCAGAGAGCATGCTGTGTCATCTAGTGACCCAACTGTGCGCCCCTGTGAACCCTGTGACTCCACTGCACTACTGCGCATTCTGAGTCATATAGTGACCCAGGTGACTAACTCCAGTGCACCCCAGAGATCCTCCTGTGTAATCGAATGACTTAATTGTGCCCCTGTAACTCCAATGCATCACTGTACATCCCAAATCATATAGTAACCCCAGTGCAACCTGTAACTCCAATGAACCACTGATAATCCAGAGTCCTCTAGTGACCCTAGTTCGCCCATGACTCCAATGCACCACAGAAAGCATGTGTGTCATCTACTGACCCAAGTGTGCCCCTGTGCACCACTGAGCATTCCCAGACCTCTGGTGACCTCAGTGCCCCCCAAAGAGCATTCTGTGTCATCTAGTGACCCAAGTGTACCCTTGTTCACCCTGTGACTCCAATGCACAACTGTACATCCCAAGTCATATAGTGACTCCAGTGCACCACAGAAAGCATGTGTGTCATCTACTGACACAAGTGTGCCCCCTATGCACCACTGAGCATCCCCAGACCTCTAGTGACCTCAGTGCACCCCAAAGAGCATTCTGTATCATCTAGTGACCCAAGTGTACCCCTGTGCATCCTGTGACTCCGATGCACCACTGTACATCCAAAGTCATATAGTGACTCCAGTGTGCCTATGACTCCAGTGCACCACAGAAAGCATATGTGTCATCTACTGACACAAGTGTGCCCCCTGTGCACCCCCAGACCTCTAGTGACCTCAGTGCACCCCAAAGAGCATTCTGTATCATCTAGTGACCCAAGTGTACCCCTGTGACTCCAATGCACCACTGTGCATCCCAAGACATCTAGAGACCCCAGTACTCCTATGACTCCAGTGCACCCCAGTGCATTCCGTGTCATCAACTGACTCCTAGTGCACTTCTGTGACACCTGTCTCTCCATGCAGTTTCAGCCATGCTCAGCAGTTGTCTGACCTGCTACGCTCTGCTGCCAGTACCCTCTGTGGTTACGATGATCAGATCTGCATCCGCAGCCAGGAAATGTGTATAAAAATCTCTGTAATAACATTTTATCAAGGAAATGAGTCATCCTGAGGGGGTGAGGAAACCGTACTGAGATTCATAGGACGTCCTCCTAGAACAGTGATGGGGAACCTTGGCACCCCAGATGTTTTGGAACTACATTTCCCATGATGCTCGTGCACTTTGCAGTGTAGTTGAGCATCATGGGAAATGTAGTTCCAAAACATCTGGGGTGCCAAGGTTTGCAATTACTGTCCTAGAACAACAGGGGTCCCGTCCGTTCGTCATTTTACAATGACACGGGCAGGAAGCAGTTAAAGTGTGTTCAGCATTTACAAACTGGAGCTACATGGTACTTTTAAAGCTGCAACAAAGCTCTGCAAATGTTTTGTGAAAGCTTGCAGTTCACACACTGCTCTCACACAAGCTGAAGCCCCGTGTGATACTGGCCTAAAAGAGCCCTAACAGAAAAGGATTGTGGGAGCACATGGCACAGCGAGATATTCTTTGCTACATGTTGTCAATGTTCCGTCTGATGAACACCAACACACAGGCTGCAATCAAACAAGCAGATCACGCCCAGTGTCAGGGGTTCCTGTGGGACGTCGGTACAATATTGGTGGCTGTGTGACTTCTTACCCAGAAGCAGAAACTTGCGGCTGTCCCCATACAGCTGTCGGAGATTAATGCAGAACTCGTGAATGGAGGCTCCATTGCGGTATTCATGGAGAAGCATCGCAAACTGCCGGATCTCTTCGGAGGACAGCTTGGTCCGCAGCTGAAAACAAGAAATACAGGAATGGATTAGATCTCAGATACAAATCTTTCTGGATATCAGTGGTCAGGGTCAGGTGTCCTCACACACCGGAAGTGCTCTGCTGTTTTTCAGCAGGAATTCAATGGACTTTAAGCACTTCCTGTCCAGCGACGTACCCCTACGTCACTGGATTTGTACCAGGATGATATGCAGCTGCATCACCCTGGAATCATTTATTTAGAGTGGGCAGATGGCTCTCTTGTAACAGCAATCGGAGCGGCTTACCAACTGCTCGATTGCTATTACAAGCAGTGGGAGGGGACATCCCCCCCCCCCGGCGGCTGTCCCATCCCACCGGGAGACCCCAACGACCAGCCGGTGGGTCCATCAGCTGGGTTTGGCTGTTCGTAATAGTAACCAGAAGCGATGACTATTCTTCTGCTCCCCGCTGTTTACAACAGCTGACCGTTCTTTTCTCTCAGCGGGGAGCGACCGCGGGTGCCCGGCGGCAATTAAGGCCGCCGGCGCTGTGGACTGGCATTCCTGCTACCCAGTGGGGGCCCCCATGAGCACAAGCTCACCACCAGGAGCGCTCCCGCAAACCAACGTACCCATACAAAACAACAAAATATACAAGTAGGCACTTCATACCCACTTTGATGGTACAGAGAGGAAGAGGAGGAGCTCCAAGAGGAAAAGGTGGAGCTTAAAGAGGAAGGTGTGGTTTACAGATGACAGGGCGGGTCTGAAACAGGAAGGGGTGTGGCCTTGACAGGAAGGGGTGGGTCGTAGTTAAATTAGGGGGTGCATGAGTTTAGTCCGGCCTAGGGCAGCACAAAACCTAAATACACCGCTGACTATATGGGTATAGCTTTTTTTCCCCATGTCAGCTTGAAACAATATGAACGCACACAATCTCCTTAGGACACACCCCTGATGAAGGGTATGAACCTGAAACACGTCGGGTGCTATGGAGACAAGTGCGCTTCCATTGTCCTTAACAACCAGGATGTATAATTTTACATTTATATGAATTGTGGTATATTTTCTGTATCTGTGTCAATATGACACGTCATCTATATTTTTAATGTGATTTAATAAATGTACAAACTTTTTATTATATTGGTGTCTTTATTGCCCTTAAAGTCCCCAATTCATAGGGGGGGGATCATTTTTGTTCAGTTTCATGAGAAAGCCCGCCGCAAAAAAACAATACCGGGGTTATGGCAGACAGCTTGAGCCATAATCCTAGTAAACTACTCGCCAACCACAATGCATATATATATATATATATATATATATATATATATATATATATATATATATATATATTGCAGTTAGCAAGTGGATAATGCACTTTCATTTTGTTGGCAAGTTTGGATTTATGCTTTTTAATTTCTTTTTTTTTTTTTTTTAATTGAAAACAGTTAGGCTACATTCACATGTGGGCGTAGCGGATCGCGGGCAGAATCACCGCGATTCTGCCCGCGATCCGGAAATCAATGCAAATAGCGGGACACCAGTGCGATGCCCGTGATTTGCAATGGCACCCCAAGCGCTGTGCGATGTTACCGCGATATCCGCCTGCCGAATCGTGGTAACATCGCGCAAACGAAATCGTGGGACGCATTACACCCCAAAGAAGCTCTTGTACCTTTTTTGGGTGTCATGCGTCCTGCGATTTTGTTTGCGCGATGTTACCGTGATTCCGCAGGTGGAAATTGCGGTAACATCGCACAGCGTTTGGGGTGCCATTGCAAATTACGGGCAACGCACAGGCATCCCGCGATCTGCATTGATTTCCGGATCGCTGTGATTCTGCCCGCGATCCGCTACTTCCACATGTGAACATAGCCTAAAAAATGTGAAAAAAAAAAAAAAAAGCAAAACAAAATGTCACTCAGGTCATTCTTTTTCATTGTTGTGGCTTGGGGTTTAACCACTTCAGCTCCGGAAAGGTTTTACTCCTTTCATGACCAGGCCATTTTTTTGCTATTCAGCCCTGTGCTACTTTAACTGGCAAGTGCACAGTCATGCAACATTGTACCCAAATAAAATGTATCAATTTTTTTCACATAAAATAGAGCTTTCTTTTGGTGGTATTTGATCACATCTGTGATTTTTTTTTCTGTTTTATTATATAAGCGGAAAAAAAACACTGGCTGGGAAGGGGTTAACATGTGTAATGTGCGCTGCTTTTACTTTCTGATCTGGCTGTTATCTCTCCCGGCTTTCCAGGGAGACATAACAGCCAGATTGCTGTTCCTGTGCACACAGAGTTCTGTCTGTTTGTAAACACAAACTCTGTGCTGTGATTGGCCACAGCTGATTTCGCCAAAATGATTGGCTGAAAAAATCTGCTGGTAAACTCGTGCTGTGTCCAGAGCCGTCTTAAATATTGATTGGACCCTGGGAAAACATTTTCTTGGGCCCTCCTGAATCAACTTATTAACTATTTGCAGGCAGTGCAGGCTCAAGGGGAAGCTGCCTTGGGCCCCAGAACAATGACTGGGCCCGGTGCGGCTGCCCCTTTTGCCCTGTGTTAAAGACGGCCCTGGCTGTGTCCAATCACAGCACGGATAGGCAGGAGGCACGCGCATACGTACCCCGGACCCAGAAGACAGGCAGCGACGCACAGGGTCATTGTCCAGCCTGCCTGTGCTGCCCAACCGCAGCAAATCTACTGTGGGCGGGTGGCAAGTAGTTAACCCCTTGGCGCCGCCCGCAAATATGTGGCCTCTCGGTGGGTGGGGTTACTTGTGATCAAGATCTTTCCAATCATGCGATAGCCAATCACGGCAGTCACATGATCATTAATCCAACCCCACCTCCCGGCATCCTAAACCCCTTTCAGGCTGGGAGGCGCCAACTCCACGGGGTCGTGTTTAACCAACTTGCCGATTGCCCCACGCAGATTTACTGCGGCAGGGCGGCTCGCCTGCGCATAATCATGTAGATCTACGTAATATGTGCATGCGGTTTTGGAGCTGCACTCCCGCTGTGTGGGAGGAGCGGGCTCGATCGTCACCGTCCTCCCGCAATCTTCGGCAATACTGACAGGAGAGCCGTCTGGAATGTAAACAATGCAAGACGGCTCTCCTGTCAGGCAGGGAAAGATCGTGTGTCTCAGCTAAGCTCACCGATCTCTCTCTTCCTCTTTACTGTGGCGGGATGGCTCGGCTACACATAATCACATAGATCTACGTTACACGTGCACGCGGTTTCCGAGCCGCGCTCCTGCTGTGCGGGAGGAGCGGGCTCGATTGCCACCAGCCTCCTGCCATCTTCGGCAATACTGACAGGAGAGCCGTCTGGAATGTAAACAATGCAAGACGGCTCTCCTATCAGAGAGGCAGGGAAAGGTTGTGTGATTCAGCTGAGCTAACCGATCTCTCTCTGCCTCTGTTCAATCCATCCCCCACACAGTTAGTAAGCACATATAGGGAACACATTTAACCCCTTGATCACCCCCCTGGTGTTAACCCCTTCCCTGCCAGTGTCATTTATACAGTAACAGTGCATATTATTCAGCACTGATCACTGTATTGGTGTCACTGGTCCCCAAAAAGTGTCATATTCGTCCACGGCAATGTCGCAGTCCAAATAAAAAAAAAAAAAAAAAATCGCTGATCGCCGCCATTACTAATATAAAAAAATAAAAAGTTCATAAATCTATCCCGCAGTTTGTAAACGCCATAACTTTTGTGCAAATATACGCTTTTTGGGATTTTTTTTACCAAATGTATGTAGCAGAATACAAATTGGCTTAAACTGATAAAAATGGAAAGTTTTTATAGCAGAAAGTAAAAAATTGTGTTTTTTTCAAAATTGGCGCTCTTTTTTTGTTTATAGTGCAAAAAAAAAAAAAAAAATAGGAGGGAAAAAAAAAAAAAAAAAAAAAAAAAAAAAAAAAAAAATCGCACAGGGGGGAAACATCAATTATATTTGGGTACAGTGTCGCACGACTTCGCAATTGTCCGTTAAAGCAACGCAGTGCCGAATCGCAAAAAATGGCCTGGTAATTAAGGGGCGTAAATCTTCTGGGACTAAAGTGGTTAATTAACTTTATTTATTTTTTATTTTTTTATTAAAAAGGAGTCTATCTCAACCAGCCAGACAATATTCAGTACGCAGTCACATGACCAGCACAGGTCGGGGTTCTTACAGTCATCATGTAATCATGGAGTAGCTCTGCCGCTGAAGTGCTGAGTTCGCTCTCGCTGGCCGTCTTGTTATGAGGAGGAGAATTTCCATCGGCGTCCGGAGACTCCTGGAAAGAGCTAAAAAGAAGAAAGATAAGAGGTTGAGTAATATATATATATATATATATATATATATATATATATACTGTACATATATACTGCTATAGCTGCATGACAAGTGCCCCCTATCCCGATTCTGGGTGGCACGCGGGGCTCTGCTTTGATTTCATGCAGGGATTTTGGTTCGGATTTCCTGGCTTATTGTATGTTGGGTGTCAGAATTTCTGTTGTTGCATCCGCTGCACCCTGCGTGCCGACTAACAGCCAATACCAGCCTTTAGTTTTAGCACAGAACAATCATGACAGGCTGTCTACAGGGTACCCCCCGAAACCCTGGGGGGACGCAAGGGACCCCAGAAATCCCAGGTAGGAACCATGGAAACCGGGGGGGGGGGACACAGAAACCCCTAGAGGGGGCACAAGGGACCAAGGAAACACCAGGGGGAACACGCAGGGGACCACAAAAACCCCAGGGGGAAGACAAGGGACCACAGAAACCCCAGGGGGAAATTGAGGACCACAAAAAAAAAACCCAGGGGCTGGCAGAGGATCAGGTAAACCCCTGGGGGGGCGCAGGGGCCAATGGAAACCCCAAGGGGAACACAAGGGACTACTGAAACTCTAGGGGAACCCCAGGGGGGGGACACAGGGGACCTCGGAGACCCCGGGGGGGACACAGGGGACCTCGGAGACCCCGGGGGGGACACAGGGGACCTCGGAGACCCCGGGGGGGACACAGGGGACCTCGGAGACCCGGGGGGGGGGGGGACACAGGGGACCTCGGAGACCCGGGGGGGGGGGGGGGGGGGACACAGGGGACCTCGGAGACCCCGGGGGGGGGACACAGGGGACCTCGGAGACCCCAGGGGGGGGGACACAGGGGACCTCGGAGACCCCGGGGGGGGGGACACAGGGGACCTCGGAGACCCCGGGGGGGGGACACAGGGGACCTCGGAGACCCTGGGGGGGGACACAGGGGACCTCGGAGACCCTGGGCGGGGACACAGGGGACCTCGGAGACCCTGGGGGGGGACACAGGGGACCTCGGAGACCCTGGGGGGGGACACAGGGGACCTCGGAGACCCTGGGGGGGGACACAGGGGACCTCGGAGACCCTGGGGGGGGGGACACAGGGGACCTCAGAGACCCCGGGGGGGACACAGGGGACCTCAGAGACCCCGGGGGGGACACAGGGGACCTCAGAGACCCCAGGGGGGACACAGGGGACCTCAGAGACCCCAGGGGGGACACAGGGGACCTCAGAGACCCCGGGGGGGACACAGGGGACCTCAGAGACCCCGGGGGGGACACAGGGGACCTCAGAGACCCCGGGGGGGGACACAGGGGACCTCAGAGACCCCGGGGGGGGACACAGGGGACCTCTGGAAAACCTGAGGGGGACACAGGGGACCTCTGGAAAACCTGGGGGGACACAGGGGACCTCTGGAAAACCTGGGGGGGACACAGGGGACCTCTGGAAAACCTGGGGGGGACACAGGGGACCTCAGAAACCCCGGGGGGGGGGGGGGGGAGAGACAGGGGACCATGAAAAATGCAGGGGGGACACAAAGGGAAGGAGGAGGTCCAGCTAGCGCTAATGTATACAGATTTCACACCACGGCGTAAACTTACAAAACTCCGGCCTCCAGCTCGTAGGATTCCTTCACCTCCACCTTGCTGGAAGAATCGTCTGAAACGCGTCAATAAGAAACTTTAAAACATCTTTCATTATTTTATAACCAATGACAAAATACGACAAGAAGGCAAAAAACTCTTCTCTGACCATCAGCTCTTCTCTCACCTGTATGAAATAAACACCTAAAAATCCGGCATCTCCAGCTCTGTAAATGTATGAATCTCTATATCCATAAGGGCCGATTCACACCACAACACGCACTCCAGATCCATTCCCGACGCATTTCTGCATGCGCATTTTTAATGCATTCCAGTGCATTTTTTTTATACGTTTTACTGCGTAGTACAGTTCAGGAAAAATGCAGCATGTTCTACCTTTATTCTGGAACTGATCGCACGCACTGGTGTGAAATACGCCATTAGAAACCATATGACCGACTTTCCATGCAAAATACGCACTGGACTGCATGTGGTGTGAACTGCCCCTCACTTCAGCTCCGGAAGATTTTACCCCCTAATGACCAGGCCATTGTTTGCGAAACGGCACTGCACTGCTTTAACTGACAATTGCGCGGTCGTGCGATGCTGTACCCAAATAAAATTGATGTCATTTTTTCCCCACAAACAGAGCTTTCTTTTGGTGGTATTTGATCACCTGTGCGATTTTTATTTTTTTTGCGCTATAAATAAAAAAAGAGCGACAATTTTGAAAAAAAAAAAAAAATGTATATATATATATATATATTTTACTTTCTGCTATAAAACATTCCCAATAAAAAATTTTTTTTAAAAATCTAATTTTTTTTCATCAGTTTAGGCCAATTTGTATTCTGCTACATATTTTTGGTAAAAAATAAAAAAAAAATAAAAAAAAAAAAAATCGCAATAAGTGAATTTTGATTGGTTTGCACAAAAGTGATTGCGTCAATTCTGAAAAAAAAAAAAAAAAACACAATATTTTTTACTTTCTGCTATAAAACATTCCCAATAATTTTTTTTTTTTTTTAAATCTAATTTTTTTTATCACTTTAGGCCAATTTGTATTCTGCTACATATTTTTGGTAAAAAAAAAAAAAATCCCAAAAAGCGTATAATAATTGGTTTGCGTAAAAGATATTGCGTTTACAAACTATGGGATAGATTTTCTGACTTTTTATTTTATTATTTTATTTATTTTTATTCATTTTTTTATTTGTAATGGCGGCGATCAGTGATTTTTATCAGGACTGCACCATTGCAGCAGACAAATTTGACACTAAGCCCCCATTCACACTGGGGCGACGCTACTTCGCACCGCGACCTCCGAGGTCGCGGTGCGAGCAGCGCGCCGCTACCTCGGAGCGGCCGCCACGGACTTCGTAACATTGAAGTCTATGGCGGTCGCCTCCTGGTCGCCCCAAAGAAGCTCCGGACCCTTTTTCTGAGTCGGAGCGACTTGTGTCGCTCCTATCAGAACGGGTCCGCAGCTTCCCTATGGGAGGCGACCTGCGGCGACCTGTGAGGCGACCAGGTCGCCTCACAGGTCGCCCCAGTGTGAACGGGGGCTAAGTGACACTTTTTGGGGACCAGTGACATTAATACAGTGATCAGTGCTAAATCATTGTTTTCATCATTTTAGGCCAATTTATATTCTGCTACATATTTTTGGTAAAAAAAAAGAAAATCACAAAAAGTGTATATTAACCGCTTGCCGACCGCCGCACGACTATATACTGCGGCGGTCAGCCCCTTACAGGCAGAGTGACGTATCGGTACGTCACTAGCCTGGGAGGGTCTGGGGAGCGAGCGCGCGGCGCGCTCCCGCGCGGTCACGGACCCCCCCGCGCGTGTGACCAGCGGACCCGATGTCCGCCGGCCACTCTGCGATCGGCGGGGGAGAGGGAGAAAGTCAGGCAGCTTGTGTAAACAAGACGCCTGTCATTCTCCTCGGTGTAAAGACACTGATCACTCGGATCTAGTATGTAGATCCGTTGATCAGTGTCCTTACAGCTCAAGCCACAGCCAATCACAGTAGAAAGCACGCCCCTAGGGACACACACAGCCCCTCCCTCCCAAATAAAGTTAACCCCTTCACTACCAGTGTATTTTTACAGTAAGTGCATATATATAGCACTGATTACTGTAGTAATGTCACTGGTACCCCCAAAGTGTCAAAAATGTCAGTCAAGGGTCCGATCTGTCCGTCACAATGTCGCAGTACTGCAAAAAAAAATCGCAGATCGCCGCCATTACGCGTTAAAAAAAAACAACAAAAATGACAAAAATCTTTCCCTTTGTTAGTAAACGCGATAACTTTTGCGCAAACCAATCAAAATACGCTTTTTGCGATTTTTTTTACCAAACATATGTAGCAGAAAACAAATTGGCAGAAAATGTTAAAAAATTTTGATTTTTACATTTTTTTGGGGGGTATTTTTACTTTACAAAAATGTGAAAAATATTGTTATTTTTGCAAAATTGACGCTCTTTTTTTGTTTATAGCGCGTGATCAACAAATCGCACAGGTGATCAAATACCACCAAAAGAAAGCTCTGTTTGTGGGAAAAAAAGGACGCCAAATTAGTTTAGGTACAGCGTCGCACGACCGCGCAATTGTCCGTTAAAGTCACGCAGTGCCGAATCGCAAAATATCCCCTGGTCGTTTAGCAGCCAAATCCTCCGGGGCTTAAGTGGTTAATTGCTTTGCGCAAAAGTTATTGTGCTTACAAACTATGGGATAGATTTTCAGACTTTTTATTTTATTATTATTATTTTTTTTTAATTTATTTGTAATGCCGATCAGCGATTTTTATCAGGACTGCGACATTACGGCGCACAAATCTAGCACTAAGTGACACGTTTTGGGGACCGGTGACACTAATACAGAGATCAGTGCTAAATCTTTTTTTTGCTACATATTTTTAGTAAAAAAAAAAAAAAAATCACAAAAACTGTATAATAATTGCTTTGTGAAAAAGTTATCGCGTTTACAAACTACACGATAGATTTTTGGACTTTTTATTTTGTTATTTTTTTTTTAATTTTTATTTGTAATGGCGGCAAGTAGTGATTTTTAATAGGAATGCGACATTACGGCGCACAAATCTAGCACTAAGTGACACTTTTTGGGGACCGGTGACACTAATTACAGCGATCAGTGCTAAATCATTTATTTTTTTTCATAATTTTAGGCCAATTTGTATTTTGCTACATATTTTTGGTAAAAAAAAAAAAAAAAAAAAAATCCCAAAAACCATATAATTGCTTTGCGCAAAAGTTAGCGTGTTTACAAATTACGGGATAGATTTTCGGACTTTTTTTTTTATTATTTTTTTTTTTTTTAATTTCCATTTGTAATGGCGGCGATCAGCGATTTTTATCAGGACTGCAACATTGCGGCAGACAAATCTGACACTAAGTGACACTTTTTGGGGACCAGTGACACCAATAAAGTAATCAGTGCTAAAAATATGCAGCACTGTTACTGTATAAATTGACACTGGCAGGGAAGGTGTTAACACTGGGGGTGATCAAGGAGTTGAATGTGTTCCCTATATGTGCTTTCTAACTGTGTGGGGGGGGATGGGTTGAACAGAGGCACAGAGAGATCGGTGATTCAGCTCATCGGTGAAGGGAAGGGGTTAATACTGGGGGTGATCAGGGGGTTAAATGTGTTTCCTATATGTGCTTACTAACTGTGTGGGGGTGGGTTGAACAGAGGCACAGAGAGATCGGTGATTCAGCTCATCGGTGAAGTGAAGGGGTTAATACTGGGGGTGATCAAGGAGTTGAATGTGTTCCCTATATGTGCTTTCTAACTGTGTGGGGGGGGATGGGTTGAACAGAGGCACAGAGAGATCGGTGATTCAGCTCATCGGTGAAGGGAAGGGGTTAATACTGGGGGTGATCAGGGGGTTAAATGTGTTTCCTATATGTGCTTACTAACTGTGTGGGGGTGGGTTGAACAGAGGCACAGAGAGATCGGTGATTCAGCTCATCGGTGAAGGGAAGGGGTTAATACTGGGGGTGATCAAGGAGTTGAATGTGTTCCCTATATGTGCTTTCTAACTGTGTGGGGGGGGATGGGTTGAACAGAGGCACAGAGAGATCGGTGATTCAGCTCATCGGTGAAGGGAAGGGGTTAATACTGGGGGTGATCAGGGGGTTAAATGTGTTTCCTATATGTGCTTACTAACTGTGTGGGGGTGGGTTGAACAGAGGCACAGAGAGATCGGTGATTCAGCTCATCGGTGAAGGGAAGGGGTTAATACTGGGGGTGATCAAGGGTTAAATGTGTTCCCTATATGTGCTTTCTAACTGTGTGGGGGATGGATTGAACAGAAGCAGAGAGATTGGTCAGCTTAGCTGAATCACACGACCTTTCCCTGCCTCTCTGACAGGAGAGCCGTCTTACATTGTTTACATTACAGACGGCTCTCCTGTCAGTCTAACGGAAGATTGCGGGAGGTCGGCGGCGATCGCACCCGCTCCTCCTGCGGTGTCTATATGATTATGCGTGAGCCCCCCCCCCCCCCCCGACGCAGTAAATGTGCGTGGGGCAGTCGGAAAGTGACGTGAACAGCTTCAGATGATGCACAGAGATGGAACAAATCTCCCTACATAAGTTGTACCTGTTTATCTGCTGTCTTCAGCTTTATATATTCTTTAGAAAGTGAACATCACATTAGAGACTTTCTCTTCCTGTTCAGCACTGGGAGTGTAGTGAAGTCTTACACTGTGTGACAGCTGATTGGAGGAAAGGCACTCCCCCCCCCCCCCCCACCACACTCCACATAGGCAGAGGAAGGAAGAGCTGTGCTGTGACAAGACCAGCTCTCTGCTAATCTATTTATAACATCCTCCCAGGACAGGAAATTTCAGGCTGGTTTTATCTCCATTGATGGAGAACTTGTCAGAAGTTCTCATCCTGACAATAACAGAAGAACAGAGCTGGAGAAAGGCAAGGGGACTCCAGGCCAATGGAGAGAGAGATAAGAAAACACTGCAGATAGATGCGCTTAGGTCAAATTACATGAATTAGGTTTACACCCACTTTAATGTCATCAACCGCTTCCGGACCGCCCGCCGTCCATTTACTGCGGCAGGGCGGCCATCCTGTGCAAAACAACGTTGGTCACGCGCCTGCAGCTAAGGGGTGAGCACGCACTCCCGCCCCCACTCGTCAGCGGGGACTCCGATTGCCACCGGACACCCGCGATCGCTCCCCGCTGAAAGAGAAGGACGGTCGGATGTTGTAAACACAGCCGACCGTCCTTCTCCCTGGAATGATCACAGAGCTCCTGTGATCCTTCTTTATAGGATCACATGTCTCTATGGTCATTTCACAAGCCACGCCCCCATACAGTTAGAATCACTCCCCTAGGCTCACATTTAACCCTTTGATCACCCCTAATGTTAACCCCTTCCCTGCCAGTGTCATTAGTACAGTGACAGTGCATATTTGTAGCACTGATTACTGTAGTAATGTCACTGGTCCGCCCCAAAAGTGTCAAAAATGTCAGTTAGGGCCGATCTGTCCGCCGCAATGTCGCAGTCCCGCTAAAAATCGCAGATCGCCGCCATTACTAGTAAAAAATAAATAAATAAAAATGACAAATATTTCCCGTAGTTAGTAGACGAGATAAAACTTTTGTTCAAACCAATCAAAATACGTTTATTGCGATTTTTTTTACCAAAAATATGTAGAAGAAAACAAATTGGTCTAAAATGTTAAAAAAAATAATTTTTACATTTTTTTTTTGGGGGGGATATTATTTGGCAGAAAGTGAAAAATATTGGTTTTTTTTGCAGAATTGTTGCTCTTTTTTTGTTTATACCGCAAAAAAAAAATCACACAGGTGATCAAATAAAAAGATCTTGCTGCCCCCCCCCCCCTCAATTATCATGCACCAGCCGCCACTGATGTGTGTCCTAGTAAGATATAGAGAGGGAAGAAAGAGGATTACATACCGCTGTGTAATGACAGATGGCGGGTGGGTGTGGACGCCCCATCGAATATTGCCCGGTCTAAGAAGTCCATGGTGGATTCCGTGTAGACGATCTGGAAGACCTGTCCCAGGAGAGTACAAAGCTCCTCGGCGGCGGCCTGCGTGTACAAAACAGGAAATCTGTCAGGTGAAAGGCTGATTGATCGACAACTAATCCATTGTGAAAATAGCTGTCAGCTGTTTTCATAATCAATAAGTTGGTCAGCCGATTGGTTGGCCTGCATACAGAATCTATTATTTGCCAACATATTAGAGCTGCACGGTTCTGGGTAAAAGGAGAATCACAATTATTTTGCTTAGAATAAAGATCACGATTCTCGGCATAACATCTTTGACATTATACAAAAAAAAAAAAAATATGGGGTAACTTCACGGTTTAGTTTTTTAAATTCATTAAAGTGTATTTTTTACCCATAAAACTGTGCTTGAAAGACTTCTGTGCAAATAGAGTGACAAAAAAAGATTGCAACAATCGCCATTTTATTCTCTAGGGTCTCTGCTAAAATATATAATGTTTGGGGGTTCTAATTAATTATATAGCAAAAAATGTATACAGCCTCCCCCCAGGTATATATACAGCCTCCCCCCAGGTATGTGTACAGCCACCCCCCAGGTATGTGTACAGCCTCCCCCCCGGTATGTGTACAGCCTCCCCCCAGGTATGTGTACAGCCACCCCCCAGGTATGTGTACAGCCACCCCCCAGGTATGTGTACAGCCACCCCCCAGGTATGTGTACAGCCTCCCCCCCCGGTATGTGTACAGCCTCCCCCCAGGTATGCGTACAGCCTCCCCCCAGGTATGTATACAGCCTCCCCCCAGGTATGCGTACAGCCTCCCCCCAGGTATGTGTACAGCCTCCCCCCAGGTATGTGTACAGCCTCCCCCCAGGTATATGTACAGCCTCCCCCCAGGTATGTGTACAGCCTCCCCCCAGGTATGTGTACAGCCTCCCCCCAGGTATGTGTACAGCAGGAAATCTGTCAGATGAAGCTCCCCCCCCCCCCCAGGTATGCCCAGGTATGTGTACAGCCTCCCCCCAGGTATATGTACAGCCTCCCCCCAGGTATATGTACAGCCTCCCCCCAGGTATGCGTACAGCCACCCCCCAGGTATGTGTACAGCCTCCCCCCAGGTATGTGTACAGCAGGAAATCTGTCAGATGAAGCCCCCCCCAGGTATGCCCAGGAATGTGTACAGCCCCCCCCCCCCAGGTATGTGTACAGCCCCCCCCCAGGTATGTGTACAGCCTCCCCCCAGGTATGTGTACAGCAGGAAATCTGTCAGGCGAAGCCCCAGGTATGTGTACAGCAGGAAATCTGTCAGATGAAGCCCCCCCCAGGTATGCCCAGGTATGTGTACAGCCTCCCCCCAGCTATGTGTACAGCCTCCCCCCAGCTATGTGTACAGCCCCCCCCCCTCCCCCCAGGTATGTGTACAGCCCCCCCCTCCCCCCAGGTATGTGTACAGCAGGAAATCTGTCAGATGAAGCCCCCCCAGGTATGCCCAGGAATGTGTACAGCCCCCCCTCCCCCCCCAGGTATGTGTACAGCAGGAAATCTGTCAGGCGAAGCCCCAGGTATGTGTACAGCCTCCCCCCAGGTATATGTACAGCCTCCCCCCAGGTATGTGTACAGCCCCCCCCCCCCCCCCCAGGTATATGTACAGCCTCCCCCCAGGTATGTGTACAGCAGGAAATTTGTCAGGTGAAGCCCCCCCTCCAGGTATGTGTACAAATGGAAGACTGAACATCACCTTGTTCTCTGTGGCCAGAATAACCAGACAGCAGGACTCCACCGGG
The DNA here is from genome assembly GCF_965119305.1 of Pelophylax lessonae. Lineage (NCBI taxonomy): Eukaryota > Metazoa > Chordata > Amphibia > Anura > Ranidae > Pelophylax > Pelophylax lessonae. The sequence continues at coordinate 555,871,928 of NC_138772.1, forward strand.
CCGCTCCCGCACTCCGACAAGGACCCGGACGTCAGAACTTTGGCGCTCTCTGCAGACAGACTCTGACTGGGAGAGATTCCGGGATCCGGCGCTGAAAAGAGAAGAACCGCCATGAACTCTACACGCTACACATACAAACGCCGTAAGGCCTCAAGATTGCAGATAACTGACTATCACACCTTAATAAGCTTGTTGGACCTCCCCCTCCAACGGTAGGAGAACTGACGTGACCCCCCCCCCCCACCTTATTCGGGGCAAGCGCTAGATGATGCTGGGCGTCCTCCAGCCAGGAAATGAGGTGGGGTCTATCTGACTGCTGCTTCTAATGCACACTGAGAAGCTCACAGCGTGCATTCGATCGATATGTATTTCCTGTGTATTATTCTGGCATTTTTCTGGCACTGAAGAGCTATGGGCGCCTTCTGTTATCCAACGGTGTCCCATAGCGACTGGTAATGGCGGGTGAAATCACAGTGCCCAGCGGGGGGCACACTAACCAGCACACCAGGAAGTATCGTTCTTACCGGCGAGCCCGGGAATCGATCCGGTGGTTTGCACCGCTGGCTATAGAGGTGAAGGGAGACCAGATCTTCTCTGATGACCTCTGATCTGGGAGGACTAGGGAGACCTCATGATGTCACTTCCGGTTTAGGGAGGAAGAATTGTTTTTTTTTTTTTTTTAAAGCACAAGATCAATTTTGTTATTTTTTTATTTTATGCTTTCTATGGAATAGGAGAGATGTGGGGTCTTACAAACCCCCAGATCTCTTCATAAAGAGAACCTGTCATCCCTTATTTCTATTAAAAGGAATGCATACATTGCTTGTGATTAGAGATCGACCTATTATCGGCAAAGCCGATATATCGAGGGCCGATATGCACAATCCCCCCCCCCCCCGATTTATCGGAATCGGCCTTTTCATTTACCGATATTTCGGGAAAGTGCTGTACCGGAGTGATTCCTGCAGCTAGAGGCATCCCCCCGGCACCGGCGTCCATAGCCGAAGGTCGGCTGTCTTGTAATGACAACCGATGTGGCTGAGAAGCCGCTCGGCTGTCATTACAAGGAGCGGGAGGGGACGGGCATCCTACCTTCACCGCCGCCGTCTGACCGAGTCTCCATTTCTTTGAATTCGGCGCCGCCGAGTACCCAGAAGTGATGTCATGAAATGACATCACTTCCGGGTACTGGCGGCGCCGAATTCAAAAACTTACAGCATTCAAAAACAGCCAAACTTGGCGTTTTGAATGCTTTTAACCACTTAAGCCCCGGAGGATTTGGCTGCTAAACGACCAGGGGCTATTTTGCGATTCGGCACTGCGTGACTTTAACGGACAATTGAGCGGTCGTGCGACGCTGTACCTAAACGAATTTGGCGTCCTTTTTTTCCCACAAACGGAGCTTTCTTTTGGTGGTATTTGATCACCTGTGCGATTTTTTGATCACGCGCTATAAACAAAAAAAGAGCGTCAATTTTGCAAAAATAGCAATATTTTTCCCTTTTTTTTTATATGAAATTCCCCCCCAAAAAAAATGTAAAAATCAAAATTTTTTAACATTTTCGGCCAATTTGTTTTATGCTACCTAGGTTTGGTAAAAAAAAAAAAAAAAAAAAAAAAAAAAAAAAATATTGCAAAAAGCGTATTTTGATTGGTTCGTGCAAAAGTTATTGCGTTTACTGACTAAGGGAAAGATTTTTGTCATTTTTGTTGTTTTTTTTTTAACGCGTAATGGCGGCGATCTGCGTTTTTTTTTTGCGGTACTGCGACATTGGGGCGGACAGATCGGACCCTTGACTGACATTTTTGACACTTTTGGGGTTACCAGTGACATTACTGCAGTAATCAGTGCTATACATATGCACTGTTACTGTAAAAATACACTGGTAGTGAAGGGGTTAACTTTATTTGAGAGGGAGGGGCTGTGTGTGTCCCTAGGGGCGTGATTCTAACTGTGATTGGCTGTGGCTTCAGCTGTATGCAGAGTGATCAACGGATCTACATAGTAGATCCATATGATCAGCTCTCATACAGCGAGGAGAATGACAGGTGGCTTGTTTACACAAGCTGCCTGACTTTCTCCCTCTCCCCCGCCGATCGCAGAGTGGCCGGCGGACATTGGGTCCGCCGGTCACACGCGCGGGGGGGTCCGTGACCACGCGGGAGCGCGCCTCCGGCGGCGCGCGCTCGCTCCCTAGACCCTCACAAGCTAGTGACGTAGCCCTACGTCACTTTGCCTGTGAGGGGCTGACCGCCGACGTAGATCGGCGTGCGGCGGTCGGCAAGTGGTTAAGTGCAGAGGAGGGGGGTTTGGGGTCTTTTAGACCTCTAGATCCCTCCACCACAGTACCTGTAGACCTTAAAAATAAATTTCGGCCGATACTGATATCCGATGACCAAAAAACTATATCGGTCGATCCCTACTTGCGATAGGAATAAAAGTGATAAAAAAACATTTAAAAATAGTATAAAAAAAAATAAAAAAAAAAGGGACAGTATAAAAATGAAACAAAAATAATAATAATAAAAAAAATGTAAAGCACCACCATCCCTCTGTGCTCGCGCGAAGAAGTGAACGCATACGTAGGTCACGCACGCATGTTCGCACCACACATGTGAGGTATCGCCGTGAACGTTCGAGCGAGATCAATAATTCTAGTGCCAGACCTCCTCTGCAACTCTAAACAGGTAACCTGTCAAAAATGTTTAATGTGTCGCCTATGGAGATTTTTAAGTATTGAAGTTTGTCGCCATTCCACGAGCGCGTGCAATATTAAAGCGTAACATGTTAGGTATCTATTTACCAGGTGTAACATCATTTTTTAGGTGTTACCAAAAATTTGTGTTCTATAGTGTGTTTTTCTGCATTATAATTCATTAAAGTGTATTTTTTCCAAAAATATTGCATTTGAAAAACCGCTGTGTAAATAAACGTGGCAAAAAAATTTGCAATGATCGTCATTTTATTCTCTGCTAAACATTTTTTTTTATAATGTTTGGGGGCTAAAACTAATTTTCTAGCAAAAAAAAAAAAAAATCAGATTTTTGACTTAACCACTTGCCGACCGCCGCACGACTATCTACGGCGGCGGTCAGCCCCTCACAGGCAAAGTGACGTAGGGCTACGTCACTAGCTTGTGAGGGTCTAGGGAGCGAGCGCGCGCCGCCGGAGGCGCGCTCCCGCTCCCGCGTGGTCACGGACCCCCCCCCCGCGCGTGTGACCGGCGGACCCGATGTCCGCCGGCCACTCTGCGATCGGCGGGGGAGAGGGAGAAAGTCAGGCAGCTTGTGTAAACAAGCTTCCTGTCATTCTCCTCTCTGTATGAGAGCTGATCATATGGATCTACTATGTAGATCCGTTGATCACTCTGCATACAGCTGAAGCCACAGCCAATCACAGTTAGAATCACGCCCCTAGGGACACACACAGCCCCTCCCTCTCAAATAAAGTTAACCCCTTCACTACCAGTGTATTTTTACAGTAACAGTGCATATATATAGCACTGATTACTGCAGTAATGTCACTGGTAACCCCAAAAGTGTCAAAAATGTCAGTCAAGGGTCCGATCTGTCCGCCGCAATGTCGCAGTACCGCAAAAAAAAAAAAAAAAAAAAAAAAAAAAAAAAAAAATCGCAGATCGCCGCCATTACGCGTTAAAAAAAAAAAAAAGACAAAAATCTTTCCCTTTGTTAGTAAACGCAATAACTTTTGCGCAAACCAATCAAAATACGCTTTTTGCGATTTTTACCAAACATATGTAGCATAAAACAAATTGGCCGAAAATGTTAAAAAATTTTGATTTTTACATTTTTTTGGGGGGGAATTTCATATAAAAAAAAAAAGGGAAAAATATTGCTATTTTTGCAAAATTTATGCTCTTTTTTTGTTTATAGCGCGTGATCAAAAAATCGCACAGGTGATCAAATACCACCAAAAGAAAGCTCTGTTTGTGGGAAAAAAAGGACGCCAAATTAGTTTAGGTACAGCGTCGCACGACCGCGCAATTGTCCGTTAAAGTCACGCAGTGCCGAATCGCAAAATACCCCCTGGTCATTTAGCAGCCAAATCCTCCGGGGCTTAAGTGGTTAATGTAAAATTCCCTTCTCTGATGTTCATTGATGGAACACAGCTCCTGATCTTCTTAACCATTGGGGTATACTGCCCCCCACAGGAGTAGGACACTAGGCAGAAAAAGTCTGGCTATGCCCATGGGCAGTCCCAGGGGGTATAATCCCTCTCTCTGCTGTAAGCACACAGATTTGTTACAAGCAGTGTCAGAAGTATTATAACTCCACAGAGGGGAGGGGGGTGCTGTGTCCTTCAATGAACATCAGAGAAAAAGGATTTTACGGTAAGTCAAAAATCCCATTTTCTCTTTCGTTCATTGATGACACCTCATCTTCTGATCTTCATAACCATTGGGACGTCCCAAAGCAGTGTTAAACATGAGGGGTGGGAACAGCAAAAAGGAAATTCCCAAGGCTAAACTATAGCCAACCAGGTAAACAGGAGCTCAACCAAAACAACTGGAGCCCACCTGAAAAAAAAAATACACCCTCAAAGACGACCAGGTCCTCTAAACAGCAGCCTACAAAACCTTGAGGCCAAAGGAAGCATCCACAGATGCCAACACATCCACTTTGTAGAACTTTTTGAAAGTGTGCACCAATGACCAGGTGGCAACCTTGCAAACCTGCGCCACTGGCGCCTGATGACGGAAGGCCCAGGAGGCACTGAATGCCCAAGTAGAGTGCGCCTTAACAGGGAAAGGAGGAATCTGACTCATGATGGAATAGGCCTAGATCACAGTCTGTCTGATCCATCTGGAAATGGTCGCAGAGGAAGCGGACAACCCTTTCCGAGGCCCATCCATGAGCAAAAATAGTGAGTCTGACTTCCTAAAAGACTCCGTAGCAGCCAGGTACATCCTAGTTGCCCGGACAACAACCAAGGCATGCAAGGTAATTTGGCCTGGGACACAGGGAAGGCAACACAATGTCTTCACTGAAATGAAAATCAGACAACCTCTGGAAGGAACGACGGACAGGGGGCGAAGAACCACCTTATCTCTGTGAACCACCGAGTAAGGTTAATGACAGGATAACGCCGCCAATTCCGACACCCTGTGCGCAGAGGTGATAGCCCATCAAAAAGGCCACCTTCTGGGACAGCTAAAGCAGGGGAATCCCCCGAAGATTCTCAAAAGGAGTCTTCTGGAGGACTGAAAGCACCAAATTGAGGTCCCAAGGTGGCAACAGAGACCGCACTGGAGGGACCAAGTGCCTAGCTCCCTGAAGAAAAGTATGCACCAGGGAGTATATGGCCAAGGGCCGTTGAAAGAAGACCGCTAATGCCAACACCTGACACTTGATAGTACTCAAGGCCAGATTCTGCTCAATCCCTCTTCGAAGGAAGGTCAAGATCTGAGCCACCGCGAAAGAACGAGGATGAACCTCAAGAGACTCACACCATGCAATGTACAACTTCCATGTACGATGGGAGATTGGAAGTGGATTTCCTAGCTTTTAACAGCGTTGGAATCACCGACTCAGACAAACCTCTATCCATCAGCACCTGGCGTTCAACAAGCTGTCAAAGCCAGCGACTAAAGCAGGATGGAAGAATGGTCCTTGGGACAGCAGATCTTCCCTGAGAGGAAGCTTCCAATGAACGTCGGCGACCAGCTGCACCATATCGCCGTACCAAGACCGGCGAAGCCAGTCCGGAGCTACCAAGATGACCGGAATCTCTTCTGCCTCAAGCCTGTGTAGAAGTCTTGGCAGAAGCTTGAGAGGAGGGAAGGCGTAAATAAGACGATACTGACCCCCACCGGGCAACCAGCACGTCTGTGGCGTCCGCCAGAGAATCCCTTGACCGAGCCCCAAACCTCTTCTGTTGAGCCGAGACGCCAACAGATCCACCTCGGGGATGCCCCAACCGAGACAGAGCTGATGAAACACCTCCAGATGAAGGGACCACTCTCCTTGGTCCAACGCCTGTCGACTGAGGTAATCCGCCTGCCAGTTTTCCACCCCGGGAATGTAAACGGTGGAGAGGGCTGGAACGACCGTTCTGCCCACCTTAGAATGCCGGCTACCTCCAGAGCCGCCAGGAGACTTCTTGGGCCCCCATGGTGATTGACATAAGCCACGGCTTTGGCATTGTCTGATTGAATGCGCACTGGACATTCCTGAAGGGCATCCGTCCAATGGTGCAGGCACAGTCTGATCGCTCGGAGTTTCAAGACATTAAATCGGTACTCCAGACTCTTCCAGTGTCCAGAGCCCCTGAGCAGAATTTTTGCTGAGGACGCCTCCCCAGCTGGACAGGCTGGCATCCGTGGTGACCACTGTCCAATACAAGGGGAGGAAGGATATGCCCAGCCGAAGTGCCAGAGAACGAAGCCACCATATATCAGGGAATCCTTTGTTTCCGGCTCAGGAGCTCCCAGAAGGTACAAACCCCCCCCCAGCACAGCCGATCGCCCGGTCGCCGGCAGCGCATCCCCCCTGCCCCCACCTCAGGAGGTGGACCAGACCACCCACACAGCCCCAGCATAAATGGAGGGGGGGGGGGGACAGATGAAGGGTGGGGGAGCCTGACGGGAAGGAGGGGAACCCTGGGGTCCAACCGTCCCAAGGAGGTGCCCACCCCAAACCCTCAAGGGGGAGAGGGGGGACAGCTACTCACCATACCAGCACTCAGGTGGGCACCGCTCTAGACAGAACATCCTCGCCATCTAAATGGGGAGCTGCAGGGCCAGGAGGAACGCTGCCACTCGAGCTGAGACCCAGTCGTATGCAAGCTCGTGATGCATTTAACTCGCAGGCCAGCCCCGTCTGGTGGGGCTATGTCATGTCGGACCTAGCGTGGAGCTGAGGTCTATGTGCGCTCGCTGTCCAGAATGGGATGACCACTGGATCTATATATCCAGCCCCTCGCCCAGTCCGGCAGTTTATTGTAGTTCTCACAGGAAAACACCAGGAGAAATCTAAAAAGAAAAATAGCCAGGACCAGAGATCCCAGCAAGAAACTAGGTCCTTACTCCTGACTATAGCAGAGAGAGGGAGTATACCTCCTGGGACTTCCCATAGGTGTAAAAAAAAAAAAAAAAAAAACAAGAGAAGGGCGCAAGGGCTTAGTGCAATTCTATTAAGTATTTATTGAAAAGTAAAACAAGAAATGTCATTCATCATACTCACAAACGCATATCAATGCACTGTATGGATAAATCTCCTACAGGACATGGACTATTCCAATGCTGCAAGGAGGTCAGATGGCATCTATATAGGCTGGCTGACGCGTTTCAAGGGAGAACCCTTTTCTTCAGAGCAAAAAGACACCTGAAGAAGAGGGTTCTCTCCCTTGAAACGCTGTCAAATGGTTATAGATAAATGTTTTGGTTGGAGCTTTTCAGGATTCCACCCCACCTAGCTGAGCCTTTGCATCTGCCTCTAGAATATAACCTGTAATACATTTATTATCTTACCAGTTTTGAGAAGCACCAGGTGCAGACAGTCGTCTCGAATGTAGGAGACGGCGGCGATGTCGTGGATGGGAACCCTGAGAATGATGTCCTCTCTGTCCCTCCATACCACCTTCACGTTGTAGGCGGACAGGCTGATGAGAGCGTCGTGCTCCTGGGTCAGCTGTGCTGGGAGGTGATGCAATCTCTGCAGGAAGAACAGTTGGTGAGATTACCTGCAGTAGTTTGTGTCTCTGCCCCTCCCACAATGGTGAGATTACCTGCAGTAGTTTGTGTCTCTGCCCCTCCCACAATGGTGAGATTACCTGCAGTAGTTTGTGTCTCTGCCCCTCCCACAATGGTGAGATTACCTGCAGTAGTTTGTGTCTCTGCCCCTCCCACAATGGTGAGATTACCTACAGTAGTTTGTGTCTCTGCCCCTCCCACAATGGTGAGATTTCCTGCAGTAGTTTGTGTCCCTGCCCCTCCCACAATGGGGAGATTACCTGCAGTAGTTTGTGTCTCTGCCCCTCCCACAATGGTGAGATTTTCCTGCAGTAGTTTGTGTCTCTGCCCCTCCCACATTGGTGAGATTTCCTGCAGTAGTTTGTGTCTCTGCCCCTCCCACATTGGTGGAATTCCCTGCAGTAGTTTGTGTCTCTGCCCCTCCCACAATGGTGAGATTTCCTGCAGTAGTTTGTGTCTCTGCCCCTCCCACAATGGTGAGATTTCCTGCAGTATTTTGTGTCTCTGCCCCTCCCACAATGGTGAGATTTTCCTGCAGTAGTTTGTGTCTCTGCCCCTCCCACAATGGTGAGATTTTCCTGCAGTAGTTTGTGTCTCTGCCCCTCCCACATTGGTGAGATTTCCTGCAGTAGTTTGTGTCTCTGCCCCTCCCACAATGGTGAGATTTCCTGCAGTATTTTGTGTCTCTGCCCCTCCCACAATGGTGAGATTTCCTGCAGTAGTTTGTGTCTCTGCCCCTCCCACAATGGTGAGATTTCCCCTGCAGTAGTTTGTGTCTCTGCCCCTCCCACAATGGTGAGATTTCCCCTGCAGTAGTTTGTGTCTCTGCCCCTCCCACAATGGTGAGATTTCCCCTGCAGTAGTTTGTGTCTCTGCCCCTCCCACAATGGTGAGATTTCCTGCAGCAGTTTGTGTCTCTGCCCCTCCCACAATGGTGAGATTTCCCCTGCAGTAGTTTGTGTTTCTGCCCCTCCTACAATGGCGAGATTCTCCCCCAGTGGTTTGTGTCTCCGCCCCTTTGCTCACCTTTGCATTGTCTAGAAGCTGCAGGATTTCTGTCCGGCTGGAGGGGTTGAGGTATCCGGGGATGGAGGTCAACTGCCCCAAATACTGCAGAGAGAAGTTGTAGAACGGGGTCAGATAAAACAAAAAAACATTTAGTACATCTCTTTAACACCTTCAGTCATGTGACACCAGGGTCTACCATGATGGGGATATATCAGGTCATGTGACACCGGGGTCTGCTATGATGGGGATCTATCAGGTCATGTGACACCGGGGTCTGCTATGATGGGGATCTATCAGGTCATGTGACACCAGGGTCTGCCATGATGGGGATCTATCAGGTCAGGTGACACCAGGATCTGCCATGATGGGGATCTATCAGGTCAGGTGACACCAGGATCTGCCATGATGGGGATCTATCAGGTCATGTGACACCATATTCTGCCATGATGGGGATCTATCAGGTCATGTGACACCAGGGTCTGCCATGATGGGGATCTATCAGGTCAGGTGACACCAGGATCTGCCATGATGGGGATCTATCAGGCCATGTGACACCAGGATCTGCCATGATGGGGATCTATCAGGCCATGTGACACCAGGATCTGCCATAATGGGGATCTATCAGGCCATGTGACACCAGGATCTGCCATGATGGAGATCTATCAGGCCATGTGACACCAGGATCTGCCATGATGGAGATCTATCAGGTCATGTGACACCAGGGTATGCCATGATGGGGATCTATCAGGTTATGTGACACCAGGATCTGCCATAATGGGGATCTATCAGGCCATGTGACACCAGGATCTGCCATGATGGAGATCCATCAGGTCATGTGACACCAGGGTATGCCATGATGGGGATCTATCAGGTTATGTGACACCGTATTCTGCCATGATGGGGGATCTATCAGGCCATGTGACACCAGGGTCTGCCATGATGGGGATCTATCAGGTCATGTGACACCAGGATCTGCCATGATGGGGATCTATCAAGTCAAGGGACACCAGGATCTGCCATGATGGGGATCTATCAAGTCAAGGGACACCAGGATCTGCCATGATGGGGATCTATCAAGTCAAGGGACACCAGGATCTGCCATGATGGGGATCTATCAGGTCATGTGAGACCACTGTCACATACGCAGAATAGAGAGATCGCTCACCTTGACCTCTTTCTCGATATAATCGTTCAGCAGCACATCCGGGTCCACGCGATGCTCGGCCGGTGATGGTGACACCGTATGCAGTGGCCTCCGCTCCGTCACCTTCTCCTGGGCCTTCTTGTCGCGTCCCTTCTCCCCCTTCAGGAAGACCCGTTTGAATGGAGACACGATTCCAGGCTGCTGGGAGAGAGGACACCACACACCTTACACACGGAAAATACATGCCATCTATTCAGGAAAAAAACATGTCACCGGCATAGCGAGGAAAATGCCTAAACCTTAAACTGAGGATCACCTATAAAGTGAAATGATTTGGGGGCACACAGGACTCCGGTGTCAGGCGATGAACATATTCTCTATAAAGGGGGCCAGGCAAACTGATTCAGTCCAGAGATGGAAGGTGCAGGTTTTTCGGGAGCCTTCTCTGAGGTCAGGGAGAGGATCTGTGGGGCCTTCAGGTCTTTAACCACTTAAGCCCCGGAAGATTTTACCCCCTTCCTGACCAGGGGGTATTTTGCCATTCGGCACTGCGTGACTTTAACGGACAATTGCGCGGTCGTGCAACGCTGTACCTAAACGAATTTGGCGTCCTTTTTTTCCCACAAACAGAGCTTTCTTTTGGTGGTATTTGATCACCTGTGCGATTTTTTGATCATGCGCTATAAACAAAAAAAGAGCGTCAATTTTGCAAAAATAACAATATTTTTCACATTTTTTTATATGAAATTCCCCCAAAAAAATGTAAAAATCAAAATTTAACATTTTTGGCCAATTTGTTTTATGCTACATATGTTTGGTAAACAAATCGCAAAAAGCGTATTTTGATTGGTTTGCGCAAAAGATATCGCGTTTACTAACAAAGGGAAAGATTGTCATTTTTGTTGTTTTTTTTTTTTTTTTTTTTTTAACGCGTAATGGCGGCGATCTGCGATTTTTTTGCAGGACTGCGACATTGCGGTGGACAGATCGGACCCTTGACTGACATTTTTGACACTTTTGGGGTTACCAGTGACATTACTACAGTAATCAGTGCTATATATATGCACTGTTACTGTAAAATTACACTGGCAGTGAAGGGGTTAACTTTATTTTGAGAGGGAGGGGTTAAGTGTGTCCCTAGGGGCGTGATTCTAACTGTGATTGGCTGTGGCTACTGGTTTAGGAACAGTGATCAACGGTCCTACATAGTAGAACCGTATGATCACTGTTCATACACCAGGGAGAAGGACAGGCGGCTTGTTTACATTAGCCGCCTGCCTTTCTCCCTCTCCACCGACGATCGCAAGTGACCGGCGGACGATCGGGTCCGCGGTCACACGCGCGGGGGGGGTCCGTGACCGCGCAGGAGCATGCCTCCGGCGGCGCGCGCTCGCTCGCTCCCGAGACCCTCACAGGCTAGCGACGTAGTACTACGTCGCTTTGCCTATGAGGGGCTGACCACCGCAGTAAATAGTCGTGCGGCGGTTGGCAAGTGGTTAACCCAACACTGGGGGTCTCTCTTCAGGACAACCCTCGCTAAGTACTTGGAGGACCGGCTTTGGCAGGTCCTTAACTACCTCCAGTACGGGCCAATATCAGACATTTCTCTCCTACATGCAAAAATCATTAGAAAATTACTCAGAACCCCCAAATATTATGCCAGGTCCTTACGCAGAAAAAAAACTGGAGCCCTAAAGCAGAAAGTGATGGTAAACACTCTGGGACTGCCCCTGGGGCGTAACCAAAAAGGTTTCCGCCTAGTCCTACTCCTAAAGAGAGAAAGCTCACAGAATGGCGGCTAACTCCAGAGTCGCCAGAACACTTCTTGTGCCCCCCCTGGTGATTGACATTGTGTCATTGTCCGATTGAATGCACACTGGACATCCCTGAAGACGATCCGTCCAATGTTCCAGGCACGCTCTGATTTTCCAGTGTCCAGATCCCCTGAGCAGAATTTTTGCTGAGGATGCCTCCCCACCTGGACAGGCTGGCATCCATGGTGACCACTGTCTGGCTGAGCACATCCTTCCTCCCCTTGTTTTGAAGCGCCGGAGAACGAAGCCACCATATCAGGAAATCTTTCGTTCCCCGGCTCAGCCGGATTCCATTTCCCAGTGACTGTGGATTCATGTCCATTTACCCAGAATCTCCCTTTACAGGGACCTCGCATGGAACTGTGCAAACTTAACCACCTTAAAAAAGGTAGACACCATCAGGCCCAGCACCCACATGCAAGTCCGGAGGGATGACCATCTGGAGTTTGTCCAGAGGAAGGAGCACTCTGGCTAAGGCCGAGTTCAGAGTCAGACCCACATAGTCCAGCTTGTGGATGGAACCAAAGCAGACTGCTGAAAATTCAGAATTCAGCCAAACTCCCTCAAGCTCGTATGGTGATTTCCAGGTTTTCCACCAGAGCAGGAGACAACTCTGCTCGCAGAAGGAGACTCTGCTCGCAGAAGGAGACTCTGCTCGCAGAAGGAGGACGTCCAAGAAGTCCAGTAACACGATCCCCTGTTGGCATAACAATGCAAGCACTGGGGGAGTTTGTCCAGAGGAAGGAGAACTCTGGCTAAGGCCGAGTTCAGAGTCAGGCACAGATAGTCCAGCTTTGTGGACGGAACCAGAGCAGACTTCTGAAAATTCAGAATGCAAACTCCCTCAGAGTTCGTATGGTGATCTCCGGGTATTTCACCAGAGCAGTAGGAGACTCTGCTCGCAGAAGGAGGTCGTCCAAGTAGCCAAGTCCCGCAATCCCCTGTTGGCGTAACAATGCTAGCACCTAGGCTAACACTTTTGTGAAGACCCTAGGAGCAGAGGCGAGACCAAAGGGTAACGCCACAAACTGACTTATGCAGGGATGCCACCACCGTGGGAATGGACTCCATCCTGAACTTCTGCACTCGGACAAAGCAGTTCAGCGCCTTGAGGTCCAGGATTGGACGCACCTTACCTTCCTTTCTGGGAACTATAAACAGGCTTGAGTAAAACCCCTGAAAACGTTCCGATGTCAGAATCGGGACGATCACCTCTTGAAGGAACAGGTCTTGCACCTCCCCAAAAAGACCCTGCAAGCGATCCAGAGACAGGCGCAAGTTGCAAGGAAAGAACCTTTCTGAAGGGTAGGAACTAAATTCAATCTTGTAGCCAGACCGTATGACTGTGGATCCACTTGTCTTGTACCAGGGAAGTCCATGGGTCCGGAAACCAGCAAAGATGTCCCCCCACCCCTGATACAAGTGAGGGCACACTTTCATGCTGAAGGAGCCTTGTCCACGGGTCTGGAGAAGCCTGCTCTCGACTTGCCAGATCAAGTTCGCTTGGATCCTCCAGAGGAGGCCCTGAAAGGCTTTGATCACATGTCAGTCGCTCCTGAGGGTCAAAAAACTTCTTATGAGCCGAGAAGGATGGCCCACACCCATGACCAGAGTCCTTGCCCTTAGTAGCCTGCAGAAGAAAGGTACTCTTCCCCCCCCTGCGAGAACCTTAATGATGTCACCCAGGGTAGCTCCAAACAGGCGATCTCATTGAAAGGGGAGATCAGGTATGGCCTTTTTAAAAGTCTGGTCTGCAGAACAGCATTTGAGCCAAAAAATACCATAGAACCACTGTTGAAAAAGAGAGCATAGCGACTAGGGGAGCTACATCCAAAGAGGCATCACCGATACATTGCAGCCCCTGGACCAACTGGTCTGCCAGCTCAGCAGAGGCGGGGGGAGCTGCTCCCCTTCTAGGTCACGTCGTAAAAGCTTAGCCCACTCGGTCAGAGTTTATGACACCAGTGCAATGGTAAATACCGGCCTCAGTGTACATATTGTGGGCCACAGCCTCTCCCTTCCTGTCACCTGGGTCCTTAAAGGCCGGGGACTCCTCAACCGGAATCATGGTTGCCATGTTCAACCTGGAAACCAGAGGGTCCACCACTGGTGTAACAGTACACTTTTTAAGAAGGGTACCGTATAGCAAATCGCTTAGGGACCACAAGGGGACATTTTGGTCGTTCCCACTCTTTAGCGACAATTCTGTGAAAATAGGTGGGGAAAGGAAACACCTTTGCCGCTCTGGTTGGCTGGAGTGCCAAAGGGGACCGACACCTCCGTCGCAGCTTTAGCTGTGTCCTCTATTTTTAAAGGTCTCACGCACAGGTACAAACAGTGCATCCACCAGCGCCTTTTAGTGCGCAGCTACAGGAGTGGAGGAATCATCCTCGCTATCTGAGAATTTCCGGGCGCGTGTTCGCAGACCCAGCAGAGTGACCCACGTCCAGAGCGGCCGAATCAGATTCATGATGTAAGGAGACAGATGAGGCAGGGGAAGGTGGGGGGACGCTTTTTGCTAGCCCGTCGCCCAAAAACCACCTCCACCCGGGACACAAAGTATTCCAGGACCGCCGTCAGTGCATCAATGGATGGTTGGGACCCGAAGGGCCCGCAGCCTCGGAGAGGGGATCAGGTGGGGAAATGTGCTCCAAGGACTCCATGAGTCAATAGGGGGGCCCTACAAAATAAAAAAAAAAAAAACACCCTTTGGCTGACATCAGCTGCCAAACTCGTACAGTGTCCAATTATAGCACAGGTCAGCAGGAGGCATCCCAAACCTGGGAACAAAGACCATGAAGTACCAGTATTATGCCCGACCGGCAGCTGCTGCCCACGCGTGGGTCAACTACTGGTAACGGTTAACCACCTGCCAGCATTGGACGTACCGGTATGTCACTTGACTTAAAAGTGGTTGTTTCGGGATGATATGCAGTCGCAGGCATCACCCCGGTACCGTTTTGTTTTTTTTCTTTAGATCCAGCGGTCTGCTCTCTTCATCAGCGCCATTTAAAAAAAAAAAATATCTGATTTGGCGTTTTGAATGCTTTTAAGGGCAGAGGAGAGATTTGGGGTCTTACAGAACCCTGATCAGATTCCCTACATAAAAAGGGTACATGTCACGTGGCTGCCAGCCACTCACCCACCGCAGGGTGCCAGCCAGCCACTCAACCACCGCAGGGTGCCAGCCAGCCAGCCACTCACCCACCGCAGGGTGCCAGCCAGCCACTCAACCACCGCAGGGTGCCAGCCAGCCACCCACTCACAGCAGCAGGGAGCCAGCCAGCCACTCACCCACCGCAGGGAGCCAGCCAGCCACCCACTCACAGCAGGGAGCCAGCCACCCACTCACAGCAGGGAGCCAGCCACCCACTCACCGCAGGGAGCCAGCCAGCCACTCACCGCAGGGAGCCAGCCAGCCACTCACCGCAGGGAGCCAGCCAGCCACTCAACCACCGCAGGGTGCCAGCCAGCCACCCACTCACAGCAGGGAGCCAGCCACCCACCCACTCACAGCAGGGAGCCAGCCAGCCACTCACAGCAGGGAGCCAGCCAGCCACTCACAGCAGGGAGCCAGCCAGCCACCCACCCACAGCAGGGTGCCAGCCAGCCACCCAGCCACCGCAAGGTGCCAGCCAGCCACTCACCCACCGCAGGGTGTCAGCCAGCCACCCACTCACAGCAGGGAGCCAGCCAGCCACCGACCCACTCACAGCAGGGAGCCAGCCAGCCACCCACTCACAGCAGGGAGTCAGAGATCCACGCACCCACCGCAAGGTGCCAGCCACCCACCCACCGCAAGGTGCCAGCCACCCACCCACCGCAAGGTGCCAGCCAGCCACCCACTCACAGCAGGGAGCCAGCCAGCCACCCACTCACAGCAGGGAGCCAGCCAGCCACCCACTCACAGCAGGGAGCCAGCCAGCCACCCACCCACAGCAGGGAGCCAGCCACTCACCCACCGCAAGGTGCCAGCCACCCACCCACCGCAGGGAGCCAGCCAGCCACCCACTCACAGCAGGGAGCCAGCCACCCACCCACTCACAGCAGGGAGCCAGCCACCCACTCACAGCAGGGAGCCAGCCACTCACCCACCGCAGGGTGCCAGCCAGCCACCCACTCACAGCAGGGAGCCAGCCAGCCACTCACCCACTGCAGGGTGCCAGCCAGCCGTAGTTGACCCCTAGTCTTAGGCATCTATTTACTCGGCGTAACATCTTTACAAAAAACTTTCGGTATATATTGTGGGTTTTTTTGCTTTAAAATTCATTGTGTATTTTTTTGCAAATACCGTATATGTCATAAAATATTGCAACAATCCCCATTTCATTCTCTAGGGTCTCTGCTAAAAAAAAAAACACTATATAATGTTTGGGGGTTCCAAGTCATTTTCTAGCAGAAAAAAAAAAAAAACCTGATTGTTCCATGTAAACAAAAAAGTGCCAGAAAAGGCGCGGTCTTCTGGTGGGAGATGGATTAGCGGACGGGCAGAGGTTTTATCTCCGGCTAACACAGGGCGGCTTGTTGTTGGCACCGACTGTAAAAGAGGAAGTGAAAACCACACAGAGGAAACGGCTTCCCTTCTCCACCTAGCAGGTGGTGGGCGGAGTATGGTGGGCGGAGCGTGGTGGGCAGAGTATGGTGGGCGGAGCGTGGCGGGCAGAGTATGGTACCCACCAAGAGACATCTGTGGTCTACAAGGGAAGGTGAAGAGGTGAACCGGTGCCAAGTAAACTCTCACTTAGAGAGAGCTCAGGAAGCCCAAATCACACGGTTTCCAAGAAGCATTGTGGGCATTTCACCTCATTAGGGACTGCACAGAGTCTTATGAAGGTTCTGTGTGGGGTTTGGGTTTCATTTTTATGACTAATGGGGCACTGAAATGAAAATTCCAGATGAAAACATGGCCAAAAACCAAAATGGACAGTTTAACCAGTTCTGGACCGGAAGGATTTGCCCCCTTAATGACCAGGCCTGTTTTTGCTTTCTGCTATAGAACATTCACAAATAAATAAATAAATAAATAAAATCAAAATGTTTTAATATTTTAGGCCAATTTGTTTTCTGCTACATATTTTTGGTAAAAAAAAAAAAAAAAAAAAAAAAGCGTATTTTGATTGGTTTGCGCAAAAGTTATTGTGTTTACTAACAAAGGGAAAGATTTTTGTCATTTTTCTGTTTTTTTTTTTTTTTACTAATAATGGCGGCGATCTGCGATTTTTAGCGGGACTGCGACATTGCGGCGGACAGATCGGACCCCTAACTGACATTTTTGACACTTTTGGGGGGGAACAGTGACATTACTACAGTAATCAGTGCTATAAATATGCACTGTCACTGTACTAATGACACTGGCAGGGAAGGGGTTAACATTGTGGGTGATCAAGGGGTTAAATGTGAGCCTAGGGGAGTGATTCTAACTGTGGGGGGGCGTGGCTTGTGAAATGATCATAGAGACATGTGATCCTATATAGAAGGAGCTCTATAATCATTCCAGGGAGAAGAACGGTCAGCTGTGTTTACAACATCCGACCGTCCTTCTCTTTCAGTGGGGAGCGATCGCGGATGCCCGGCAGCAATCTAAGCCGCCTGCCCCGGAGTCCGTGCTGCCGAGAGGGAACGGGAGCGCACCGCCAGCGGCGCGTGCTCGCCCCCTAGCTGCAGGCGCGTGAACGAAGTATACCTATGGCGGTTCGTGCAGAAGGGCCGCCCTGGCGCAGCATTTCTGCAGCGGGCTGTCTGAAAGCGGTTAAAAAAAAAAAAAACACAACGTGTGTGCATATTATATATATATATATATTATATATATATATATATATATATATATATATATATATATATATATATATATATACATACATACATACACACACACACACATACACTATATTGTCAAAAGTATTGGGACACCTGCCGTTATACGCACATGAACTTTAATAGCATCCCAGTCTTGGGGGGGGGGGGGGGGGGGGGCATCTTGCAATCCCTCTGTACAGCAGAGCACAGACTGGGAGAAGCAGCACAAGGAGCCAATCAGTTCTGCTAACAAGACACATCCTGGTAGGAGAACTGAAAGCTGCGTCTCCTTCTCCGGTCACAGGCTGGGGGAAGGGACCAGACCTGTAAGTGAAAATGAAAATGCAACACAAAAAACTATGAGGCCTTGCTGTGCTGTGTGACAGAGCTGTGTAAATCACAGGACTGGATGTCTGGCTTTATAACGTACATCCTGCAGATGACAACACTGAGTATGAGTTGCAGATGTCTGCCATGAGGCGTGCTTAGTTCTGCAACAGTGATAAAACAATGCCACCCCCCCCCCCCCCCCCTTCCAAAAAAATAAAGGCAGGCTGCCTCCCTCCTACCTCAGAGTCCATGGGTCAGTCCTGGAGGCTGGGCTTATCACAGACACACTTTGCATTGCCCCCCCATCAGCCCCGTACCCCAGAGCTGACACTCGTCCTGTGTGTATACACGGCGTACACAGGAAGAGGAGCAAACCACAGCTTCCTCCAGACTCACCGATGTGGAAACACCCTCCTATGACGCAGCACAGACCTGACCTGAGGATCCGATACCAATGTGAGGAGTAGAACCTCATATATATATATATATAATCTCATCACTGTGTGCGGAGTTCCTTGTGCCTCCCATCCCCAGAGGGCACATTCCCCGGGTGCTCCTTACGCCTCCCATCCCCAGGGGGAATATCCCCAGGAGTTCCTTGTGCCTCCCACCCCCAAGGGGACACATCCCCGTATGCTCCTTTGTGCCTCCCACCCCCAGGTGCTCCTTCGCCTCCCATTCCCAGGGGACACATCCCCGGTTGCTCCTTGCGCCTCCCACCCCCAGGGGGAACAGCCCCGGGTGCTCCTTGCGCCTCCCATCCCCAGGGGGAATATCCCCAGGAGTTCCTTGTGCCTCCCACCCCCAAGGGGACACATCCCCGTATGCTCCTTTGTGCCTCCCACCCCCAGGGGACACAGCCCCGGGTGCTCCTTCGCCTCCCATTCCCAGGGGACACATCCCCGGTTGCTCCTTGCGCCTCTCACCCCCAGGGGGAACAGCCCCGGGTGCTCCTTGCGCCTCCCATCCCCAGGGGGAACATCCCCGAGAGTTCCTTGTGCTTCCCACCCCCAGAGGACACATCCCCGGGTGCTCCTTGTGCCTCCCACCCCCAGGGGACACAGCCCCGGGTGCTCCTTGCGCCTCCCACCCCCCAGGGGACACAGCCCCGGGTGCTCCTTGCGCCTCCCACCCCCCAGGGGGAACATTCCCAGGAGTTCCTTGTGCCTCCCATCCCCAAGGGGACACATCCCCGGGTGCTCCTTGCGCCTCCCATTCCCAGGGGACACATCCCCGGGTGCTCCTTGTGTCTCCCACCCCCAGGGGGAACATCCCCAGGAGTTCCTTGGAAAATACTAACTGGTGCCCCCCCACTGTTCAAAAGGACACCAGCTTTCTTCCTCCCGAAAACTGATAAGAACAGATACTACACTTGATCCTGACCATCAGTTTTAACTACCCTTAAAAGGTACACTTTGCATTTATGTTGTCTTCAAGGTTGGATCAAGTTGCTCTAAAGCTACCCACAGTCACCTGACCCAGTCATCACCACGGGATTGGGCAACAATCTTTTCTGAGGAAGGCCCTGTCTGGGAGATAGGGCAGTAAAGTTAGACATGGACAGACCCATTCCTTCAGAGGACCCAACAATGGATGGAAACGAGGGTAGGCAAACAGCAGCAGAACATTTTAGCTGTACGGGTCGATCCAATGGCTTGCGCTTTATGGGTATCATATCATACAGACCAGAATTACCCCCATGTTTCGCACTTCTTGCTGGATTGATACCATATAGATGGTGCAGGCAGTGGCATTTTGCGTGGGCGGGGGGCTATAGGTGCGGTTGCCCTGGGCCCAAAAGTCCTAGGTTAGGGAAATTATAGCTCCCAACCTCCCTAGATTCTGTGGGACCATCACAGGATTTCAACAAAATCCCAGTCCCAGAGCCCGGCACAGGAACATGTTATGGCACTTGGCTCCATAAAAATTACCTGCAGGGGTGCACCAGCGCTAGGCTACCCACCCCTACATCTCCAGCGGGGTCCCCCGAAGCATTACCTCTCTCTCTCTGCAGCAGCCAGCATTTCTCCCCACCGGCTGCCTATAACAATACATGTCAGAGCTGAGGAAAGCCTGGCTCCCCCTTGGCTCTGCCATGTATCATGCACAAGGGAAGAAGGATCTAGGAGGAGGGGAGTCCCCCTGTATTGTGCCACACTGATCTGAGGTCTCTTTCAGGGAGAGAAAATTGCACCTGGGTGGGGGGGCGGGCATATGACCTGGAGGGAGTGGGGCAGTTAAAAAGATTTATGCTGGGGGTGCATTTAGGCTGGAGGAAGTGATTGGGGGGGGGGGGGTTGTAAGAAGATTTGTGCTGGGGAGTGGATTTGTTGAGAGGGATAAAAGGTGGAAAAATGGGGGTGATAGATAAATGAGGAAGGATTTGCACTAGAAGGGGAGGGGGGAGAGGATTTGTGCTGGGAGGGGGGGGGGGCGCAGTAGAGTTTCAGAGATTTGCGATTTGGAGAGATTGGTGAAAGGAATTCAGGGAGTGCTAACAGTCCATGAGTTGGGGGGGCGCAATAGTTGCCTTGTCCCAGGCGCTGAACACCCACGCTATGCTGCTGGGTTTGCGTAACTTGGAGTAGGCGATTATGAGGAATACTTCTGCCTCCACACTGATCCTCGGGATCATTGTTTTGGAATTGCCTAATCCTAGTTCTATCAACTTTTTTAGCCCAGAGGAACCCCTAAAATAAAAATGTCAGGTCTTCAAAAGAACCCTTTCTATAACCAATTTATCGGGAAGTCGATGGCCCTTAACACTGATGGTCAGTAGTAAAAAAAGTGAAACCCTTACAGATAGCTAAAAAAAAAAAGCCAATTGGCGTCATGCTGGTGCGGGGCCCGACAAAGTTGCTTGAAATCTAGGAGCCAGCTTTTTTCCATGCATTCCGAATGGCCGGCTTCTGTAGGACCGGCTGCCATACACACAGGCCCAATGGCGGCCAGTTTTTAATGAGCCGGCTGATGTTGCCCGGAATTTGACCCGTTTGGTTTACTTCTCCTGAGAGCTATTAAAAAGGAACACCCAACCACCGTGACCACTTCAGTGATTTGAAGTAATCATGGTTGGAGGAGTCAGAAACACTGTACATACTGGGATATTAATTATGTGCTGGGGGCTAGTTGCACCCCTAGCACATGTGACTTACTGCTGGCTGGATACTGCTGAGGCATACTGCTGGCTGGATACTGCTGAGGCATACTGCTGGCTGGATACTGCTGGCTGGATACTGCTGGCTGGATACTGCTGGCTGGATACTGCTGAGGGATACTGCTGAGGGATACTGCTGGATACTGCTGGCTGGATACTGCTGAGGCATACTGCTGGCTGGATACTGCTGAGGCATACTGCTGGCTGGACACTGCTGGCTGGATACTGCTGAGGCATACTGCTGGCTGGATACTGCTGGCTGGATACTGCTGGCTGGATACTGCTGGCTGGATACTGCTGAGGCATACTGCTGGCTGGATACTGCTGAGGCATACTGCTGGCTGGACACTGCTGAGGCATACTGCTGGCTGGACACTGCTGAGGCATACTGCTGGCTGGACACTGCTGAGGCATACTGCTGGCTGGACACTGCTGAGGCATACTGCTGGCTGGACACTGCTAAGGCATACTGCTGGCTGGACACTGCTAAGGCATACTGCTGGCTGGACACTGCTGAGGCATACTGCTGGCTGGACACTGCTGAGGCATACTGCTGGCTGGACACTGCTGAGGCATACTGCTGGCTGGACACTGCTGAGGCATACTGCTGGCTGGACACTGCTGAGGCATACTGCTGGCTGGACACTGCTGAGGCATACTGCTGGCTGGACACTGCTGAGGCATACTGCTGGCTGGACACTGCTGAGGCATACTGCTGGCTGGACACTGCTGAGGCATACTGCTGGCTGGACACTGCTGAGGCATACTGCTGGCTGGACACTGCTGAGGCATACTGCTGGCTGGACACTGCTGAGGCATACTGCTGGCTGGACACTGCTGAGGCATACTGCTGGCTGGACACTGCTGAGGCATACTGCTGGCTGGACACTGCTGAGGCATACTGCTGGCTGGACACTGCTGAGGCATACTGCTGGCTGGATACTGCTGAGGCATACTGCTGGCTGGATACTGCTGAGGCATACTGCTGGCTGGATACTGCTGAGGGGTACTGCTGAGGGGTACTGCTGAGGGGTACTGCTGAGGGGTACTGCTGGCTGGTACTGCTGAGGGATACTGCTGGCTGGTACTGCTGAGGGATACTGCTGGCTGGTACTGCTGAGGGATACTGCTGGCTGGTACTGCTGGCTGGTACTGCTGGCTGGTACTGCTGGCTGGTACTGCTGGCTGGTACTGCTGAGGGGTACTGCTGGTCTAGAGCGTGAGGATCGGCGCAGGAGAAAGCATGCAGAGCCGATGCTTCCTATATCTCTCCTGTCACAGGCAGAGTGCATTTGATATCACTCCGCCTGTGACAGGACGGAGCCGGAACTATACAGAAAGTATATTAACAAGCCAAGATTGTTGCCTGAACCATCTCCAGTGCCATGCCTGAACCATCTCCCGTGCCATGCCTGAACCATCTCCCGTGTCATGCCCACAGCCCTGCATCTCCTGTGCCATGCCCACAGCCCTGCATCTCCTGTGCCATGTCTGCAGTCCCTGCACCATGCCGCAGCCGTTTTGGGTCTTGTGGTGGTCCAGTTGGGTCCAGCAGCTGCTGCATTTCCCACCCTAGGCCTATACTCGAGTCAATAAGTTTTCCCAGTTTTTCGTGGTAAGATTAGGTGCCTTGGCTTATATTCGGGTCGGCTTACACTCGAGTATATACGGTACATTAAAATAAAATTAGATTTAGAAGCCTAAATGAAATCCCTTACAATAATATAAAGTCATTTTTTTTTTTTTACAGGAAAAAAAAGACAAATGTAAACATTTTTGCTGGATTTTTTCCCCTTTGAGTCACTGCAGAAATAAGGAATATCATAGACTTCAGGAAGCTTAGCAGAGGATTAGTCCAGAGATAAAGCACAAAGCTGAAGCGCTCAGATAATAAAGCGTAGACGTACCATGCTATAGGAGGGTTATCTGACGAGGAACGCTGAGCCGTGTCCATGCCTGACCAGTGTTATATATAGAGTGTGAGCAGGCGAGGAGAGACAATGGGGGCAGACAGGCACCCCACCTCTGTGACGAGAGGAAAGAAGACAATTCCCAGGAATCGGCCAGCCCAGCTTCTATTCCGAAGGGACGGAGAACAAACTGACTTCCCAGCTCCACCCTGACAGCGGCAGGAAGGCCGAGCTCTGCTCTCTATCAGAGGTTCTGGGGAATGTAAGCAGGACATGAAAGTCCCCCCAGATCCCCCCCGCCCCCGAACATAACCAGTATGTAACATCTTCATAAAAACATGGGAACGGTTCCATACATCCAACTATATACGGTATCTGTAAGCCACATACTGGCACCTCTGCATGGTGTGACCCCTATTGTCAAATCCTGACAACACCAACACCAGGACATACAGTCAGGTCCATAAATATTGGGACATGGACACAATTCTAATCTTTTTGGCTCTATACACCACCACAATGGATTTGAAATGAAACAAACAATATGTGCTTTAACTGCAGACTTTCAGCTTTAATTTGAGGGTATTTACATCCAAATCAGGTGAACGGTGTAGGAATTACAACAGTTTGTATTTGTGCCTCCCACTTTTTAAGGGACCAAAAGTAATGGGACAATTGGCTGTTCAGCTGTTCCATGGCCAGGTGTGTGTTATTCCCTCATTATCCCATTTACAAGGAGCAGATAAAAGGTCCAGAGTTCATTTCAAGTGTGCTATTTGCATTTGGAATCTGTTGCCGTCAACTCTCAATATGAGATCCAGAGACCTGTCACTATCAGTGAAGCAAGCCATCATTAGGCTGAAAAAACAAAACAAACCCATCAGAGAGATAGAAAACACATTAAGTGTGGCCAAATCAACTGTTTGGAACATCCTTAAAAAGAAAGAACGCATCGGTGAGCTCAGCAACACCAAAAGAACCAGAAGACCATGGAAAACAACTGTGGTGGATGACCGAAGAGTTCTTTCCCTGGTGAAGAAAACACCCTTCACAACAGTTGGCCAGATCAAGAACCCTCTCCAGGAGGTAGGTTTATGTGTGTCACCTTCACAACAGTTGGCCAGATCAAGATCACTCTCCAGGAGGTAGGTGTATGTGTGCCAGATCAAGATCACTCTCCAGGAGGTAGGTGTATGTGTGTCAAAGTCAACAATCAAGAGAAGACTTCACCAGAGTGAATACAGAGGGTTCACCACAAGATATAAACCATTGGTGAGCCTCAAAAACAGGAAGGCCAGATTAGAGTTTGCCAAACAACATCGAAAAAAGCCTTCACAGTTCTGGAACAACATCCTATGGACAGATGAGACCAAGATCAACTTGTACCAGAGTGATGGGAAGAGAAGAGTATGGAGAAGGAAAGGAACTGCTCATGATCCACAGCATACCACCTCATCAGTGAAGCATGGTGGTGGTAGTGTCATGGCGTGGGAATGTATGGCTGCCAATGGAACTGGTTCTCTTGTATTTATTGATGATGTGACTGCTGACAAAAGCATCAGGATGAATTCTGAAGTGTTTCGGGGAATATTATCTGCTCATATTCAGCCAAATGCTTCAGAACTCATTGGACGGCGCTTTACAGCGCAGATGGACAATGACCCGAAGCATACTGCGAAAGCAACCAGAGATTTTTAAGGGAAAGAAGTGGAATGTTATGCAATGGCCAAGTCAATCACCTGACCTGAATCCGATTGAGCATGCATTTCACTTGCTGAAGACAAAACTGAAGGGAAAATGCCCCAAGAACAAGCAGGAACTGAAGGTTGCAAATCCTTTGCAGTCAATTACAACCTGAAGTCTGGAACGCATAGACATCACCAGACGCTGGGTTTCATCTCTGGTGATGCTCTGCCAGTTGCAGTAGAGGCCTGGCAGAGCATCACCAGGGATGAAACCCAGCGTCTGGTGATGTCTATGCGTTCCAGACTTCAGGCTGTAATTGACTGCAAAGGATTTGCAACCAAGTATTAAAAAGTGAAAGTTTGATTTATGATTGTTAATCTGTCCCATTACTTTTGGTCCCTTTAAAAAGTGGGGGGCACATATACAAACTGTTGTAATTCCTACACCGTTCACCTGATTTGGATGTAAATTCCCTCAAATTAAAGCTGAAAGTCTGCAGTTAAAGAAGATCTTGTTTGTTTCATTTCAAATCCATTGTGGTGGTGTATAGAGCCAAAAAGATTAGAATTGTGTCCATGTCCCAATATTTATAGACCTGACTGTACACCGATATACCATAACATCCAGACCACTGACCGGTGACGTGAATAACATTGATTATCTGGCCTTCAATGGCACCTGGAAGTGGGTGCAATAGATTAGGCAGCAAGTGAACAAGTTGTCTTTAAAGTTATGTTGAAAGCAGAAAAAAACAATGGACAAGTGTAAGTATTTGAGGAACTTTGAACAGAACCAAATTGTAATGTGTATAGGATTGGGTCAGAGCAACTCCAATACTGCAGCTCTTGTGGGATGTACCTGGTCTACAGTGGTCAGGATCGGCTAAAAGTGGTCCAAATAAGGAAAACTGGCTCGTTGATGGAGGTGGGGGAGGGAGGGCTGCCCGACGGGAGGTGGGGGAGGGAGGGCTGCCCGACGGGAGGTGGGGGAGGGAGGGCTGCCCGACGGGAGGTGGGGGAGGGAGGGCTGCCCGACGGGAGGTGGGGGAGGGAGGGCTGCCCGACGGGAGGTGGGGGAGGGAGGGCTGCCCGACGGGAGGTGGGGGAGGGAGGGCTGCCCGACGGGAGGTGGGGGACGGAGGGCTCCCCGATAGAGGCAGAAAGGGAAAGATGGCCTGTGTAGTCTGATCCAATAGAAGAGCTACTGGAGTTCAAATTGCTGAAAAAGGAAATGCTGGTTCTGACAGAAAGGGTTCAGAACAAACAGAGCATCGAAATTTGTTGTGTATGGGGGCTGCGTAGCCACAAACTGGTCAGCGCGTCCACAGCCAGAAGTCCCTACAATCGGCATGTGAGCATCAGAACTGGAGCATGGAGCAACGAAAGAAGGATAGCCTATAATGAATTCAAGAATAGTTGGAGGAACACAACGTTTGAGGTGTTGACTTGGCCTTCAAATTCTCCAGAACTCAATCCAAAATCGAGCATCTGTGGGATATGCTGGAAAAACAAGTCTGATCCATGGAGGCCCCACCTCACCACTTACAGGACTTAAAGGAGCTACTACTGACAGCTTGGTCCCAGATACCACAGCATACCTTCAGAGGTCTAGTGGAGTCAATGTCTGGACGGGTCAGGGCTGTTTTGGTGGCGAAAGGGGGACCTACTCAATATTAGGTGGGTGGTCATAACGTTATGGCTGATCATTGTATATTGCAATACTGCAATGAAAACATCAAGTGCATGCTCACCTGAAGAGGACCTAAAACTCTGGTGAACAACCTGCGACCCTTTGGTACTTTTTTTGTGCAGCCTTCGGGGGGCCCCTGCAGGCAATAATCTGGGTTTCCCTATCCTATTGCCATGGTATAGCAGTCATTTCTAGCAGTCCCATGAAACATGTCTGCAGCCTTCGACCACCTCCTGTATCGTGTCCAGCATTTCCAACCTCTTGTATCATGTCCGCAGTCTCTGACCTTCTCCTGTACTACGTCCGCAGTCTCTGACCATCTCTTGTATCATGTCTGCAGCCTCTGACCATCTGCTGCATCATGTCCAGTGTCTCTGACCATCTCCTGTATCATGCCCATAGTCTTTGGCTATACTCTGTTGTGTGTCTGCTGTCTCGATCACGCATTTCACAGAATTTTATGTACCGCCCTTTGGTGAAGGGACACATTTGAAGCCAAGAAAGTTGACCACCACTGACCTAAAACCTCATTAGGGCAAAGCAACATGTTCAATTCAAACCCCATAGTCTCTGACCATCTCCTGTATCATGTCCACAGTCTCTGACCATCTCCTGTATCATGTCGACAGCCTCTGACCATCTGCTGTATCATGCCCATAGTCTCTGACCATCTCCTGTATTCATGCCCATAGTCTCTGACCATCTCCTGTATCATGCCCATAGTCTCTGACCATCTCCTGTATCATGCCCATAGCCTCTGACCATCTCCTGTATCATGCCCATAGCCTCTGACCATCTCCTGTATCATGCCCATAGCCTCTGACCATCTCCTGTATCATGCCCATAGTCTCTGACCATCTCCTGTATCATGCCCATAGCCTCTGACCATCTCCTGTATCATGTCGACAGCCTCTGACCATCTGCTGTATCATGCCCATAGTCTCTGACCATCTCCTGTATCATGCCCATAGTCTCTGACCATCTCCTGTATCATGCCCATAGCCTCTGACCATCTCCTGTATCATGCCCATAGCCTCTGACCATCTCCTGTATCATGCCCATAGCCTCTGACCATTTCCTGTATCATGCCCATAGCCTCTGACCATTTCCTGTATCATGCCCATAGCCTCTGACCATCTCCTGTATCATGCCCATAGTCTCTGACCATCTCCTGTATCATGCCCATAGTCTCTGACCATCTCCTGTATCATGCCCATAGTCTCTGACCATCTCCTGTATCTTGCCCATAGTCTCTGACCATCTCCTGTATCTTGCCCATAGTCTCTGACCATCTCCTGTATCTTGCCCATAGTCTCTGACCATCTCCTGTATCATGCCCATAGTCTCTGACCATCTGCTGTATCATGCCCATAGTCTTTGGCTATACTCTGTTGTGTGTCTGCTATCTCGGTTACATATTTCACTGAATTTTATGTACTGCCCTTTGGTGAAGGGACACATTTGAAGCCAAGAAAGTTGACCACCACTGACCTAAAACCTCATTAGGGCAAAGCAATAGCTTCAATTTAAAGCCGACATGTAATGTATGCATACAACACCTTCCCTTGTTCACCTTGCTAGGGTGACAACACTGTTTATCCACAGACACAATACAGTAAGTGAGCGTTGTCACCCTACTGGCAGGATCACAGAGGGGAAAAAAAAAAAAAGTATGAAAAAAAAAAAAAGAAAACAAATGCAGCCGCCACATGTAAGGACAGTAAGCTGCAATATTTTGCTTTAGATTTGAACACCCTTTAAAATATACCTAAAATGTAGGACTTTCTATACTTCTGGTGGCCTGAAGTAATTTTAACAAATATTGACTTGGCCATGTGTGTAAATGAGAGACTGCTCTGATTGAGAGGTCTGGATGGCCGTACACACAGGGCCGGGCCGGGTGAAGAAGGATGAGAGGACAACGCCCGGTATGTTCCACTTTCCTGTTTTCTATAATCAGACACCTGCGTTGGAAGGAGATGACACGTGTCAAGAAGCTGCAATGTTTAATGGAAAATCTCAGACATGGAACAGCACCTGATCACACAGAGCAAACACCACCGACATTTACTGAGACCCACATCACATCCAGTGACTCACAATGCTCCACGACGGTATGATTTACTGTCTACTACAAGGATCAGACAATGGGAGTACCGGGGCCAAGCAGCCATACTTGTGTGCCAAGGTATAGGCCCTGACTTGTGAAAACTGCACCTGAGTGCACAGAGCTCTGACCCAGTACAGCTCCCATCTAGGAGCTCTGTACCAGTCTGACCCAGTACAGGTCCCAGCAAGGAGCTCTGCAGCGGTCCGACCCAGTACAGCTCCCAGCAAGGAGCTCTGCACCGGTCCGACCCAGTGCAGCTCCCAGCAAGGAGCTCTGCAGCGGTCCGACCCAGTACAGCTCCCAGCAAGGAGCTCTGCAGCGGTCCGACCCAGTGCAGCTCCCAGCAAGAAGCTCTGCACCGGTCCGACCCAGTGCAGCTCCCAGCAAGGAGCTCTGCACCGGTCCGACCCAGTGCAGCTCCCAGCAAGGAGCTCTGCACCGGTCCGACCCAGTGCAGCTCCCAGCAAGGAGCTCTGCACCGGTCCGACCCAGTGCAGCTTCCAGCAAGGAGCTCTGCACCGGTCCGACCCAGTGCAGCTCCCAGCAAGGAGCTCTGCACCGGTCCGACCCAGTGCAGCTCCCAGCAAGGAGCTCTGCACCGGTCCGACCCAGTGCAGCTTCCAGCAAGGAGCTCTGCACCGGTCCGACCCAGTGCAGCTCCCAGCAAGGAGCTCTGCACCGGTCCGACCCAGTGCAGCTCCCAGCAAGGAGCTCTGCACCGGTCCGACCCAGTGCAGCTCCCAGCAAGAAGCTCTGCACCGGTCCGACCCAGTACAGCTCCCAGCAAGGAGCTCTGCACCGGTCCGACCCAGTGCAGCTCCCAGCAAGGAGCTCTGCACCGGTCCGACCCAGTGCAGCTTCCAGCAAGGAGCTCTGCACCGGTCCGACCCAGTGCAGCTCCCAGCAAGGAGCTCTGCACCGGTCCGACCCAGTGCAGCTCCCAGCAAGGAGCTCTGCACCGGTCCGACCCAGTGCAGCTCCCAGCAAGGAGCTCTGCACCGGTCCGACCCAGTACAGGTCCCAGCAAGGAGCTCTGCAGCTGTCCGACCCAGTACAGCTCCCAGCAAGGAGCTCTGCAGCGGTCCGACCCAGTACAGCTCCCAGCAAGGAGCTCTGCAGCGGTCCGACCCAGTACAGCTCCCAGCAAGGATCTCTGCAACGGTCCGACCCAGTGCAGCTCCCAGCAAGGAGCTCTGCACCGGTCCGACGCAGTACAGCTCCCACCCAGGAGCCCTGTAGTAGTCTGACCCAGTGCAGCTCCCAGCAAGGAGCTCTGCACCGGTCCAACCCAGTACAGCTCCCACCCAGGAGCCCTGTAGTAGTCTGACCCAGCACCTGGAGCATTTGGCAGGCTTTTATTCAGTTACTTTTGCTTTGAAGGTATTGCAGGTATGAGATCTCCCAGAATGCACTGGGAAACCAACAAGCGAAAGATGTCATCAGCAATTCAGGTCCATGTGTATATATTCTGAGAGTGACTGGTGCAGATGTCACTGATCTGGTCATCTTTTGTGCAGCCTGGAACAGCAAGACGGTATGGGACTACTCAGGGGAAGGGGAGAAAATCGGCAGAGCCGGGGGGGTTCCCACTGAACGGGGGGATTTGGCAGAGCCGGGGGGGTTCCCACTGAGCGGGGGAATCGTCAGAGCCGGGGGTTCCAACTGAGCGGGGCAATCGTCAGAGCCGGGGGTTCCAACTGAGCGGGGCAATCGTCAGAGCCGGGGGTTCCAACTGAGCGGGGCAATCGTCAGAGCCGGGGGTTCCAACTGAGCGGGGCAATCGTCAGAGCCGGGGGTTCCAACTGAGCGGGGGAATCGTCAGAGCCGGGCGTTCCAACTGAGCGGGGGAATCGTCAGAGCCGGGCGTTCCAACTGAGCGGGGGAATCGTCAGAGCCGGGCGTTCCAACTGAGCGGGGGGGGAATCGTCAGAGCCGGGCGTTCCAACTGAGCGGGGGGGGAATCGTCAGAGCCGGGCGTTCCAACTGAGCGGGGGAATCGTCAGAGCCGGGCGTTCCAACTGAGCGGGGGAATCGTCAGAGCCGGGGGTTCCAACTGAGCGGGGGAATCGTCAGAGCCGGGGGTTCCAACTGAGCGGGGGAATCGTCAGAGCCGGGGGTTCCAACTGAGCGGGGGAATCGTCAGAGCCGGGGGTTCCAACTGAGCGGGGGAATCGTCAGAGCCGGGGGTTCCAACTGAGCGGGGGAATCGTCAGAGCCGGGGGTTCCAACTGAGCGGGGGAATCGTCAGAGCCGGGGGTTCCAACTGAGCGGGGGAATCGTCAGAGCCGGGGGTTCCAACTGAGCGGGAGAATCGTCAGAGCCGGGGGGGTTCCAACTGAGCGGGGGAATCGGCAGAGCCGGGGGTTTCAACTGAGCGGGGGAATCGGCAGAGCCGGGGGGTTCCAACTGAGCGGGGGAATCGGCAGAGCCGGGGGGTTCCCAATGAGCGGGGGAATCGGCTGAGCCGGCGGTTCCCAATGAGCAGGGGAATCGTCAGAGCCGGGGGGGTTCCAACTGAGCGGGGGAATCGTCAGAGCCGGGGGTTCCAACTGAGCGGGGGAATCGGCAGAGCCGGGGGTTCCAACTGAGCGGGGGAATCGGCAGAGCCGGGGGTTCCAACTGAGCGGGGGAATCGGCAGAGCCGGGGGTTCCCAATGAGCAGGAGAAACTAGCAATGGCGCGGCCAAGTCGTGGCAGTGTGGGAGCAATATAGTGGGAAGTTAGTGGGGACCAGAGAGAAGGGAGGATCAGCAAACCAGGGGTTCAGCAGAGCCAGGGGATACTACTGAGCGAGGCATCGCCAGAGCCGGGGGTTCCTACTGAGCGGGGGAAAAAAAATCGGCAGAGCCGGGGGTTCCTACTGAGCGGGGGGAGATCGGCAGAGCCGGGGGTTCAATGGTAAAGGAAATCGGTGTCCTGTAATGAGGGGGTGACGCTGTGAAGACGCAGTCCCAGGGGGGCGTGTCCATGACACCCTGGGCTCACAGGAAGTAGGCTGAATGACACTGAGCAACATTCAAACAAGCAGTGATATGTCAGAAAACACTGGGGGGGTGTGATGTCATATTTTTTTTGGGGGGGAAGGTAAGAGTTGGAAAAAAAAAAAAAACACCATCATGCTTTAACCCTTTCACAGCCACGGTGGTTTTTGAGTTTTGCATCCATTTAAAAAAAAAAAAATCTTATAAAGCCTGAAGATTACTTAAAACCCCTCAAAACATATTTTCTGAAAGCAGAGACCCCTGGAGAATAAAACGGTGGTCCTAATTTTTCTTTTAATGTCACACAGTATTGGGCGCAGATCTTTGCCGGTCTCCCTCTCTCCCTACCCGATGACAGCAGCCATGCCGGTCAGGATAAACATGGCGGGGTGAGGGAGGGGGGGCTCTACAACCATCAGATTACAGCCAGAATGGCAGATTTACAGCAGCCAGAACTGTGTATAACCCCCCCCCCCTCCCCTCCCCGCTGTCAATGCCAGGACAATAAGAAAGATATAATAGATATCATAATAATAATAATAATAATAATAATAATAATAATAATAATAATGAGAGAAGTAGAGAATTCAGTTCCTATAGGAGGTTACACTTTACAACAGAAATGTCACATGTAGGTGAAGCTTGACAGATACTTCATGTACCCTCCCATCCCAGTACATTCTTATTTGGGGACACGGGCCACCCTCGGCGGGTCAGCACGGGGACACAGAGCTGTATCCACTTTCAGAGTGTGGCCTGTGTACATGTTCCGACTCGCACAGCATGTCCTATGTGCATGTATCACCACTTAACCTGGCCCGCCCACGCTCAGCGTATAGAGGGCACAGCCCACGCTCAGCGTATAGAGGGCACAGCCCACGCTCAGCGTATAGAGGGCACAGCCCACGCTCAGCGTATAGAGGGCACAGCCCACGCTCAGCGTATAGAGGGCACAGCCCACGCTCAGCGTATAGAGGGCACAGCCCACGCTCAGCGTATAGAGGGCATAGCCCACGCTCAGCGTATAGAGGGCACAGCCCACGCTCAGCGTATAGAGGGCACAGCCCACGCTCAGCGTATAGAGGGCACAGCCCACGCTCAGCGTATAGAGGGCACAGCCCACGCTCAGCGTATAGAGGCACAGCCCACGCTCAGCGTATACAGGGCACAGCCCACGCTCAGCGTATACAGGGCACAGCCCACGCTCAGCGTATACAGGGCACAGCCCACGCTCAGCGTATACAGGGCACAGCCCACGCTCAGCGTATACAGGCACAGCCCACGCTCAGCGTATACAGGCACAGCCCACGCTCAGCGTATACAGGCACAGCCCACGCTCAGTGTATACAGGTACAGCCCACGCTCAGTGTATACAGGTACAGCCCACGCTCAGTGTGTACAGGCACAGCCCACGCTCAGTGTATACAGGTACCGCCCTCGCTCAGGGTGCCAATACATTACTGCCGTCTTCTTACCTTTTTGCCCTTCTTGCCGTCATCTTCCATCTCTCACCTTCGGAGTCTCCTCCTCCTGCGGTCCTGGGTGGCGGATGACGAGCCGGGCGAGGTGGCGGGTGGTGTCGGTGTCGCCCGTCTTGGGGGATTCAATGACATGCCTGCAGCCCAGGAGCTACAGGGGGCGTGTCCAGGAATAAGGTGGCGCCCTCAGGTGGGAGGGGCTGTCAGACAGGGCGGGGCAGTTGGCTGGGACAGGAAGTGATGTCAGAGGATGATTGGCGTCTGGTCACAGAGATCCTGGAAGACAGGAAGGGAAGATTTAGCCGAGGACAGAACTGTCTGAGCCGTCTCAAACCACCAATCAGAGGCCTGGATGTCCGTATACAGTATGAAGAGGATTAGGGAAACACAGACAGTTTTTTGTGCAGAATCTTCCATACATAGATATCAGTGTAACACTCAGTAATGATAATGAGGGGACAGATATCAGTGTAACACTCAGTAATGATAATAGGGGGACAGATATCAGTGTAACACTCAGTAATGATAATGGGGGGACAGATATCAGTGTAACACTCAGTAATGATAATGGGGGGACAGATATCAGTGTAACACCCAGTAATGATAATAGGGGGACAGATATCAGTGTAACACTCAGTAATGATAATAGGGGGACAGATATCAGTGTAACACTCAGTAATGATAATGGGGGGACAGATATCAGTGTAACACTCAGTAATGATAATGAGAGGACAGATATCAGTGTGACACTCAGTAATGATAATGAGAGGACAGATATCAGTGTAACACTCAGTAATGATAATGAGGGGACAGATATCAGTGTAACACTCAGTAATGATAATGAGAGGACAGATATCAGTGTAACACTCAGTAATGATAATGGGGGGACAGATATCAGTGTAACACTCAGTAATGATAATGGGGGGACAGATATCAGTGTAACACTCAGGAATGATAATGAGGGGACAGATATCAGTGTGACACTCAGTAATGATAATGGGGGGACAGATATCAGTGTAACACTCAGTAATGATAATGAGGGGACAGATATCAGTGTAACACTCAGTAATGATAATGGGGGGACAGATATCAGTGTAACACTCAGTAATGATAATGAGGGGACAGATATCAGTGTAACACTCAGTAATGATAATGGGGGGACAGATATCAGTGTAACACTCAGGAATGATAATGAGGGGACAGATATCAGTGTAACACTCAGTAATGATAATGAGGGGACAGATATCAGTGTAACACTCAGTAATGATAATGGGGGGACAGATATCAGTGTAACACTCAGTAATGACAATGGGGGGACAGATATCAGTGTAACACTCAGTAATGACAATGGGGGGACAGATATCAGTGTAACACTCAGTAATGATAATGAGGGGACAGATATCAGTGTAACACTCAGGAATGATAATGAGGGGACAGATATCAGTGTAACACTCAGGAATGATAATGAGGGGACAGATATCAGTGTAACACTCAGTAATGATAATGAGGGGACAGATATCAGTGTAACACTCAGTAATGATAATGGGGGGACAGATATCAGTGTAACACTCAGTAATGATAATGGGGGGACAGATATCAGTGTAACACCCAGTAATGATAATGGGGGGACAGATATCAGTGTAACACCCAGTAATGATAATGAGGGGACAGATATCAGTGTAACACT
Organism: Pelophylax lessonae; assembly: GCF_965119305.1. Taxonomy (NCBI): domain Eukaryota; kingdom Metazoa; phylum Chordata; class Amphibia; order Anura; family Ranidae; genus Pelophylax; species Pelophylax lessonae. The sequence goes on from NC_138772.1 coordinate 555,906,430, forward strand.
CAGTAATGATAATGGGGGGACAGATATCAGTGTAACACTCAGTAATGATAATGAGGGGACAGATATCAGTGTAACACTCAGTAATGATAATGGGGGGACAGATATCAGTGTAACACTCAGTAATGATAATGAGGGGACAGATATCAGTGTAACACTCAGTAATGATAATGAGGGGACAGATATCAGTGTAACACTCAGTAATGATAATGAGGGGACAGATATCAGTGTAACACTCAGTAATGATAAAGGGGGGACAGATATCAGTGTAACACTCAGTAATGATAATGAGGGGACAGATATCAGTGTAACACTCAGTAATGAGGGGACAGATATCAGTGTAACACTCAGTAATGATAATGAGGGGACAGATATCAGTGTAACACTCAGTAATGATAATGGGGGGACAGATATCAGTGTAACACTCAGTAATGATAAAGGGGGGACAGATATCAGTGTAACACTCAGTAATGACAATGGGGGGACAGATATCAGTGTAACACTCAGTAATGATAATGGGGGGACAGATATCAGTGTAACACTCAGTAATGATAATGGGGGGACAGATATCAGTGTAACACTCAGTAATGATAATGGGGGGACAGATATCAGTGTAACACTCAGTAATGATAATGGGGGGACAGATATCAGTGTAACACTCAGTAATGATAATGGGGGGACAGATATCAGTGTAACACCCAGTAATGATAATGGGGGGACAGATATCAGTGTAACACTCAGTAATGATAATGGGGGGACAGATATCAGTGTAACACTCAGTAATGATAATGAGAGGACAGATATCAGTGTAACACCCAGTAATGATAATGAGGGGACAGATATCAGTGTAACACTCAGGAATGATAATGAGGGGACAGATATCAGTGTAACACTCAGTAATGATAATGAGGGGACAGATATCAGTGTAACACTCAGTAATGATAATGAGGGGACAGATATCAGTGTAACACTCAGTAATGATAATGAGGGGACAGATATCAGTGTAACACTCAGTAATGATAAAGGGGGGACAGATATCAGTGTAACACTCAGTAATGATAAAGGGGGGACAGATATCAGTGTAACACTCAGTAATGATAAAGGGGGGACAGATATCAGTGTAACACTCAGTAATGATAAAGGGGGGACAGATATCAGTGTAACACTCAGTAATGATAATGGGGGACAGATATCAGTGTAACACTCAGTAATGATAATGAGGGGACAGATATCAGTGTAACACCCAGTAATGATAATGGGGGGACAGATATCAGTGTAACACTCAGTAATGATAATGAGGGGACAGATATCAGTGTAACACTCAGTAATGATAATGAGGGGACAGATATCAGTGTAACACTCAGGAATGATAATGAGGGGACAGATATCAGTGTAACACTCAGTAATGATAATGGGGGGACAGATATCAGTGTAACACTCAGTAATGATAATGGGGGGACAGATATCAGTGTAACACTCAGTAATGATAATGAGGGGACAGATATCAGTGTAACACTCAGGAATGATAATGAGGGGACAGATATCAGTGTAACACTCAGTAATGATAATGAGGGGACAGATATCAGTGTAACACTCAGTAATGATAATGAGGGGACAGATATCAGTGTAACACTCAGTAATGATAATGAGGGGACAGATATCAGTGTAACACTCAGTAATGATAAAGGGGGGACAGATATCAGTGTAACACTCAGTAATGATAAAGGGGGGACAGATATCAGTGTAACACTCAGTAATGATAATGAGGGGACAGATATCAGTGTAACACTCAGTAATGATAATGAGGGGACAGATATCAGTGTAACACTCAGTAATGATAATGGGGGGACAGATATCAGTGTAACACTCAGTAATGATAATGAGGGGACAGATATCAGTGTAACACTCAGTAATGATAATGAGGGGACAGATATCAGTGTAACACTCAGTAATGATAATGAGGGGACAGATATCAGTGTAACACTCAGTAATGATAATGAGGGGACAGATATCAGTGTAACACTCAGGAATGATAATGAGGGGACAGATATCAGTGTAACACTCAGTAATGATAATGGGGGGACAGATATCAGTGTAACACTCAGTAATGATAATGAGGGGACAGATATCAGTGTAACACTCAGTAATGATAATGAGGGGACAGATATCAGTGTAACACTCAGTAATGATAATGGGGGGACAGATATCAGTGTAACACCCAGTAATGATAATGGGGGGACAGATATCAGTGTAACACTCAGTAATGATAATGAGAGGACAGATATCAGTGTAACAATCAGTAATGATAATGGGGGGACAGATATCAGTGTAACACTCAGTAATGATAATGAGGGGACAGATATCAGTGTAACACTCAGTAATGATAATGAGGGGACAGATATCAGTGTAACACTCAGTAATGATAATGGGGGGACAGATATCAGTGTAACACTCAGTAATGATAATGGGGGGACAGATATCAGTGTAACACCCAGTAATGATAATGGGGGGACAGATATCAGTGTAACACTCAGTAATGATAATGGGGGGACAGATATCAGTGTAACACTCAGTAATGATAATGAGGGGACAGATATCAGTGTAACACTCAGTAATGATAATGAGGGGACAGATATCAGTGTAACACTCAGTAATGATAATGAGGGGACAGATATCAGTGTAACACTCAGTAATGATAATGGGGGGACAGATATCAGTGTAACACTCAGTAATGATAATGAGGGGACAGATATCAGTGTAACACTCAGTAATGATAATGGGGGGACAGATATCAGTGTAACACTCAGTAATGATAATGAGGGGACAGATATCAGTGTAACACTCAGTAATGATAATGAGGGGACAGATATCAGTGTAACACTCAGTAATGATAATGAGGGGACAGATATCAGTGTAACACTCAGTAATGATAAAGGGGGGACAGATATCAGTGTAACACTCAGTAATGATAATGAGGGGACAGATATCAGTGTAACACTCAGTAATGATAATGAGGGGACAGATATCAGTGTAACACTCAGTAATGATAATGAGGGGACAGATATCAGTGTAACACTCAGTAATGACAATGGGGGGACAGATATCAGTGTAACACTCAGTAATGATAATGGGGGGACAGATATCAGTGTAACACTCAGTAATGATAATGGGGGGACAGATATCAGTGTAACACTCAGTAATGATAATGAGGGGACAGATATCAGTGTAACACTCAGTAATGATAATGAGGGGACAGATATCAGTGTAACACTCAGTAATGATAATGGGGGGACAGATATCAGTGTAACACTCAGTAATGATAATGGGGGGACAGATATCAGTGTAACACTCAGGAATGATAATGAGGGGACAGATATCAGTGTAACACTCAGTAATGATAATGAGGGGACAGATATCAGTGTAACACTCAGTAATGATAATGAGGGGACAGATATCAGTGTGACACTCAGTAATGATAATGAGGGGACAGATATCAGTGTAACACTCAGGAATGATAATGAGGGGACAGATATCAGTGTAACACTCAGTAATGATAATGGGGGGACAGATATCAGTGTAACACCCAGTAATATAATGGGGGGACAGATATCAGTGTAACACTCAGTAATGATAATGGGGGGACAGATATCAGTGTAACACTCAGTAATGACAATGGGGGGACAGATATCAGTGTAACACCCAGTAATGATAATGAGGGGACAGATATCAGTGTAACACTCAGGAATGATAATGGGGGGACAGATATCAGTGTAACACTCAGTAATGATAATGGGGGGACAGATATCAGTGTAACACTCAGTAATGATAATGAGGGGACAGATATCAGTGTAACACCCAGTAATGATAATGGGGGGACAGATATCAGTGTAACACTCAGGAATGATAATGGGGGGACAGATATCAGTGTAACACTCAGGAATGATAATGAGGGGACAGATATCAGTGTAACACTCAGTAATGATAATGAGGGGACAGATATCAGTGTAACACTCAGTAATGATAATGAGGGGACAGATATCAGTGTAACACTCAGGAATGATAATGGGGGGACAGATATCAGTGTAACACATAGAGAGCAGACACTGTGGGGAGGAGGGGGGACAGATAATAGTGTGACACTCAGTAATGATAATGAGGGGACAGATATAACTGTTACACATACAGAGCAGACACTGTAGGGAGGAGGGGGGACAGGTAATAGTGTGACACTCAGTAATGACAATGGGGGGACAGATATCAGAGGGACACATAGAAAGCAGACACTATGAGGAGGGGGGACAGATAATAGTGTGACACTCACCCCAGTGACAGTCGTTCCTCTCCTCTCTCAGGCCCGGCTGCCCCCCTCCTCTCCTCTCAGCTGCCATGTTGGGTGTAGCTCTCCCATAATGCCCCGCGCCGGGCCCTCCGTGAGAGAGAAAGAGAGGGCGTGGTCTCCGTGAGCAATAATGGGCGTATCCGCCGCCTGGGAAACCGAGAAGGGGGCGGGACCGAAGGTTTGAAAGCTTGGGAGGGCGTGGCCACATGCCTGTACAGGGCCGCTCTATCTCTGAGTGCACTCTATGGTTCCTGTGAGTGAAGGGGGCGGGGTAAGTCAGACCGTTACCGCCGCCATCTTGGTGGAGGCATCCGAGGAGGTGAGGAGAGATGTCCCGGGTGTGTGCGGTGTCTGTAGTTCCCCTCCCCCCCCCATATGATGTGTGTCTCCCTGTTATTGGTGTCCCCTCTCCGGGTCTATACTATAGAGATGCATTGTAGTCTGATTCCCCCCCTCCCCCCATTACATTCTTCCTCTTTACTCCTAATCATGTCATCACTGGCTCTCTGTGCTTCTCTAGGCAATGCAGGCAGATCATGGCTGGTGGGAGTGGCTGGCACGTTGCTAGGTAACGCCCACAGGTGATGCTGAGCCTCCATGATTGGAAGAACTGAGTCCAATGAATGAAAGGGGCGTGGCCAGGGACAGGCAGGCTGGGGAGGAAAGGGTTAGATGATACAGGGAAACAGGGACAACCAGGGGGGGGAGGGGTGATCCCGAGGACAGGGGGGGGAGGTGTGATCCCGAGGACAGGGGGGGGAGGGGTGATCCCGAGGACAGGGGGGGGAGGGGTGATCCCGAGGACAGGGGGGGGAGGTGTGATCCTGAGGACAGGGGGGGGGGAGGGGTGATCCCGAGGACAGGGGGGGAGGGGTGATCCTGAGGACACAGACCATGGGAAGGTAACGCGTTTCACACTAACAACGCGCTTCTTCAGAAGCAGGTTGTCAGTGGTGGATGCAGATGGATAACTCCGCCCTCTTCCCTCCCCCGCAGATCATGTCCACCCTCTTCCCATCGCTCCTCCCACAAGTCACCGACTCTCTGTGGTTCAATCTGGATCGGCCGTGTGTGGATGAGAACGAACTGCAGCAACAGGAGCAACAGCACCAGGCCTGGGTGAGTCCCCTCCCCCACCGTGACCTCAGATTACCCCCCCCCCCCTGCCGTGACCCTAAATAACCCCTCTTCCCCAGTGTGACCCCCCCACACCCACACAGTGACCCCAGAATCTCCCCTAGCTCCTCATCGAAATCCCAGAATCCCCCCCCCCCCCTTGACCCTAAATCATCCCTCTCCCCCCCCCCCCCCCCCGTCCTTGACAACAAATGCTCCCCCACACTGTGACCCCCAGATCCTTCCCCTCTACAGTGACCCCAAAATATTCTCCATGGTGACCCCAGATTCCCCCCCCCCATCCCCCCACCACAGTGACCCCAGAATCCACCCCCACACCATAACCCCACCTCCCCCCAGAATCCTCTCCATGGTGACCCCAGAATATTTTCCATGGTGACCCCAAAATGTCTCCATTGGTAACCTCAGAATCAATCCAGAATTCTCTCCATGGTGTCCCAAGGATTCCCCCCACTGGGTGATCCCAGATTCCCCTCCCCCCCCCCCCCCCCCACAGTGACCCCGGGATACTATCTATGGTGACCCTAGTCCATGGCGACCCCAGTATTTTCCACACAGTGACCCTCGTTCATTGTGACCCCAGAATCCACCTCCATGGTGACCCCAAAACCCCCACAGTGACCCCAGAATTCTCTCCATAGTGACCTCTGGGTAACCCCAGATTTCTCCCCCCCCCCCCCCAAAATCCTCTCCATGGTGACCCCAGAATCCTCCATACAGTGACTACAGAATATCCTCCATGGTGACCCCAAATCCCCCACAGTGACCCCAGAACACCCCCCCCCCACCACAACCCCCACAGTGACCCCAGAACACCCCCCCACCACTACCCCCACAGTGACCTCAGAACATCCCCCCCCCCCCCACCACTACCCCCACAGTGACCTCAGAACATCCCCCCCCCCCCACCACTACCCCCACAGTGACCTCAGCATCCCCCATGATAACCCTAGAAAGCCCTCTCCCCTTTGGTGACCCCAGAATCCCCCCATGGTGTGTCCCCTCCCCCGTACTTATCACTATGTTGGTATTTTCTCCTCCTGCAGCTCCAGAGCATCGCAGAGAAAGACAACAACCTGGTCCCCATAGGAAAGCCCGCCTCCGAGGTGAGACCACGCCCCCCACAGAGGGAGACCACACCCTCAAATGCAAAAGCACACACCCCTTTTTAATCTTTCATTGCCAGAGCTGGAGTGGAGGGAGGATGGGGTGCATAGTCTGGGGGGCGGGGGGGGGTGTTTTAGTAGAACCTCCCCCGCCACCTTCCATGGCTTTCCCAGGCTCTCCCATCCCACTGGGACCCCTTTATCCACCTCTACACCACGCTGTATATGTGGGTTGCGGCTTGCACCTGGTTTGGCGGGGGCTGTCTATAAAGCCATCAGCAATAACCATTTTTTTGGTCGCAGAATCTTGCTCCTAAAAGCGATCCGAGCGGCTGATTAGCCGCTGGGTCACTTTTAGGAGCAGTGGGAGGGGCCTAACAAGCCGCCTCCCCATGTGCTCATCATTGAACAAACCTACGGTTCGGTTCGTGTGGCTGGCCATAGAGATGAACAGAAACCAGATCGTCTCTGATCACCTCTATGATCTTGGAGGACCAAACCAACATTATGATGACATCACTTCCTGTCTAGGGCGGAGCTACACTACTTTTTTTTTTTTTTATATATACTTCACCCCTAAAGTGGTTGCAAAGGCAGAAGGTGGATTCTATACAATAGGATAAAAAAAAGCCTTCTGTGTGTAGCCGACCCCCCCCCCCCCCCCTAATACTTACCTGAGGTCCCTCCAGCTCCAGCGATGTTGTAGGATAGTCTCGGCCATCAGGGACTCTCCTCCTGATTGGCTGAGACAGCAGCTCAGCGCAATTGGCTCCTGCTGCTGTCAATCAAAGTCAGTCAGCCAATGAGTATAGAAAGGGGGCCGGGGGTGCAGCTCCTTGTCTGAATGGATACAGAGGGAGCTGTGACTCAGCTCAGGTGCCCCCATAGCAAGCTGCTTCCTGTGGGGGCACCCAAAAGGAGGGAGGGGCCAGGAGGAGGGAGGGGACCCGAGAAGAGGAGGATCTGAGCTGCTCTGTGCACAGAGGAGGGAAGTATAACAAGTTTGTTTTTATTAAAAAAAAAAAAAAGAAGACTTTACAACAGGGGTGTACTGACTTTTGTTGCCAGCGGTTTAGACATTAACCACTTGCCGACCGCTCACGTTGAGCGTACTGCGGCAAAGTGGCTCGTTATCGTCCAGCGGCGTAGACCTACGTCGCTGGACTCCTCCCCTTTTGGGCGGCGCGCGCGCGCCGCCGGAGGCTCGCTCCCGCTGTATTCAGTCACAGCGGGAGTCGGGCCAGGTGATCACCGCCGCTCTTCCCCGATCGTCGGGGAATCGAGTCTGGAGATCCGCCCACTTGTGTAAACAAAGTGGGCGGATCTCCTAAGTGACAAACAGTGACAGATTACAGGGTTCAGCATAGCTCAACCTGCAATCTGTCCCTGTGTCACTCAGTCCCCTCCCCCCACACACGTCAGTAAGCACCAGGCATACATTAACCCCTCCCTCTCCAATAAAATTAACCCCTTCCCTGCCAGTGTCATTATTACAGTAACAGTGCATATCTTTAGCACTGATTACTGCAGTAATGTCACTGGTACCCCAAAAATGTCGATCACGGGTCCGATCTGTCCGCCGCAATGTCTCAGTCCCGCAAAAAAAAAACACAGATCGCCGCCATTTCTCGTTAAAAAAAAAAACAATAAAAATGACATAAATTTCCCGTAGTTAGTAGCTGCGATAACTTTTGCGCAAACCAATCAAAACACGCTTTTTGCGTTTTTTTTTTTATTTATTTATTTATTTTTTTTTTTTTTAACCGAACATATGTAGCAGAAAACAAATTGGCCTAAAATGTTAAATTTAGATTTTTTACTTTTTTTTTTTGGGGGGGGGGGGGATTTCATATAAAGAAATGTGAAAAATATTATTATTTTTTGAAAATTGTCGCTCTTTTTTTTGTTTATAGCGCAAAAAGTAAAAAAAAAAAATGACAGAAATCTTTCCCTTTGTTAGTAAACGTAATAACTTTTGCACAAACCAATCAAAATACGTTTTTTGTTTTTTTCCCTAACGTATGGTAAAAAAAAAAACAAAATTGGCCTAAAATGTTAAAAAATTTTGATTTTTACATTTTTTTGGGGGGGGGGAATTTCATATAAAAAAATGTGAAAAATATTATTTTTTCAAAATTGTCGCTCTTTTTTTGTTTATAGAGCAAAAATTAAAAATCGCACAGGTGATCAAATACCACCAAAAGAAATCTCTGTTTGTGGGGAAAAAAGGACATCAATTTCATTTGGGTACAGCATCGCACGACCGCGCAATTGCGTAAAGTGTCGCAGTGCCGAATCGCAAAATAGGCCTGGTGGTCAGGAAGGGGGAAAAATCTTCTGGGGCTTAACCACTTAAGATTTTTACCCCCTTCCTGACCAGGGCCTATTTTGCGATTCGGCACTGCGTCACTTTAACGGACAATTGCGCGGTCGTGCGACGCTGTACCTAAACAAATTTGGCGTCCTTTTTTCCCCACAAACAGAGCTTTCTTTTGGTGGTATTTGATCACCTGTGCGATTTTTTGATCATGCGCTATAAACAAAAAAAAGCGACAATTTTGCAAAAATAACAATATTTTTCACATTTTTTTTTTTGTGAAATCCCCCCCCCCCCCCCCCCCCAAATGTAAAAATCAAAATTTTGTAACATTTTAGGCCAATTTTGTTTTTTTTTTTTACCATACGTTAGGGAAAGAAAAAAAAAAAATTGCAAAAAGCGTATTTTGATTGGTTTGTGCAAAAGTTATTACGTTTACTAACTAAGGGAAAGATTTGTCATTTTTTTTTTACTTTTTGCGCTATAAACAAAAAAAAGAGCGACAATTTTGCAAAAATAACAATATTTTTCACATTTTTTTTTTTTTTTTTTGTGAAATTCCCCCCCAAAAATGTAAAAATCAAAATTTTTTAACATTTTAGGCCAATTTCGTTTTTTTTTACCATACGTTAGGGAAAAAAAAAAAAATCGCAAAAAGCGTATTTTGATTGGTTTGTGCAAAAGTTATCGCGTTTACTAACAAAGGGAAAGGTTTTTGTTGTTTTTTTTTTTTTTTTTTTTTTTTTTTTTTTAACGAGTAATGGCGGCGATCTGCGATTTTTTTTTTTTTTTGCGGGACTGCGACATTGCGGCGGACAGATCGGACCCTTGACTGACATTTTTGACACTTTTGGGGGGACCAGTGACATTACTGCAGTAATCAGTGCTATACATATGCACTTAGGCTACATTCACACCTGAGTGTAGCGTTTTCGCGCGTTTTTTACCGCGATTTACAGGCGTTTTTACAGGCGTTTTTTGTGCAGGTGTTTTTAGATTGAATAGAAACCAATGGAAAACGCCTGTAATCTGCCCAAAAAGAAGCTCATGTACTTTTTTGAGCGTTGGGCGTTTTGCTTACAGCGTCAAAACGCTCAGATGTGAACAGGGGCCATTGAAATGAATAGGATTTGTCTTGTTGGGCGTTTTGAGAGCTGATCCTAGAGCAGAAAAACTCCCCAAAAACGCCCCAAAACGCCTACATGTGAACGGAGCCTTACTGTAAAAATGACACTGGCAGTGAAGGGGTTAACTTTTTTTTGAGAGGGAGGGGTTAAGTGTGTCCCTAGGGGTGTGCTTCTAACTGTGATTAGAATAAACAAGAGGTGACCAGCGCTATGGAGTTTACAATAAATATATTTAAAAAAAAACTAAGGTGTAAGCTGCCTACAACCAACCCTAAGAAAGGGTTAATAAATGAAAACGGGTGCAAAAGGTTGAAACAGCGCTACCTTTCAAGTGATAAAGGTGCCAAGCGAATAAATAAATAAATAAATAGTGATATTGTGTATATTTTATATCATTAAAGAGGAAGTAAACCCTCCTCGGGAAGTTGTACCTATAGGTAAGCCTATATTAAGGCTTACCTATAGGTACTGTAAATATCTCCTAAACATGCACCGTTTAGGAGATATTTACCTTTAATGCAGCCAGTGACGTCACTGGCGCATGCGCTCTGAAGGAACGGCTGATCGTGCCGTTCCTTCAGAGCCCCGTGCCGTGACCGTCGGCTCCCGCGCGCGTGCGCGGGAGTGACGTCACCGCGGCTCCGGCCAATCAGATGACCGGATGCCGCGATCCCGGAAGACGGGCGACATGTCATGTCGCCCGTCATACAGGTAAGAGAGCGGCACGGCGGGGGCTCGTTCTAAGGTAAGTATTTCATAATGAGCTAGTATGCGATGCATACTAGCTCATTATGTCTTTCTCTTGCAGGTTGTAAAAAAAAAAAAAAAATTTTTTAAACGAGTTTACAACCTCTTTAAGTGCTCAAGTGATTGATGGTCAATATAATGACCGACCTTTATTGACCCCTGAAAGATGCACACTGATTGGGTGCAAATAAATCAATAAAAGTTGAATAAAAAACAGTGAATTTATTTAGAGGGAACCTGCTGTTAAACAGCGTGATATATCAGTGATGACCGTGATAGGAATTCATAAAATCAATTTGATAAATGAACTAAATAGATTCCAAAAACGGTGAATTTATTTAAGAAGAGCCCGCTGTTAAGCAGTGTGATGTACCCGTGATAATAGTGATAAGAGTTCATAAAATCAATTTAATGACTAGAATAAAATACTAACTAACTTTTTTAGCTGGCTCCTAGATTTCAGGCAAATTTGTCAAGCCCTGGCCTTAAAGAGGCAAACGGAGTTTCAAAATTTGTGTAGCTGAGGCAAACACGTACACTTTATTTGTAGAAAGACATCGTGGTAAATGGGTTTTTTTTGGACTTTTTTAAAACCTAATAAAACTAGTAAAAAATACCAGTAAAAATTAGGTTAAAATGTTTAGGAAACCCTGTTAAAGGAATGTTAAAAAATGGTAAAGGGAGCTATAAGTACCTGGGAGGATGAAAACTGCATTACTGGGGAATGTTGTGTTCCACTGGGCATAACAAGGGAGGCCTTTTTAGATCTATGTGGTAGTAAAAAATATTGGCAAAAAATGGTAATAAAAATAGTAAAATTATTAGAATGTGTTTAAAAAGTGTTAAAAAATGGGAGGGCTTTTTTAAAAGGATCTTAATAAAAACTTGTTTAATTAAAACCTATAAAAATGATAATAATAAACAGATAAAAGGGAAATGGTGCAACACAATAAAAAAGGATAAAATGTATATAAAGAGATAAAAGGGGAGCGGGTGATTATACATCTATAATACAGCAGATTCTTTGTTGCATGACCCTCTCTGTTCCCCATAAAAACTTTAGAGTGGTATTTTAGCAAAGAGGATATGATCTAAATTCCTTCAATGGATATTTTTTTATCTACATTTTTTTTTATTTTTCAATTTTAAAAGTTTTGGGTTATATAATAAAAGCCTTTTATTTTATTTTTTGCAATTTTTGCACTTTTTTAAATTTAACTATGTTCGGTACAGGCTGTCCCGAAATGATAAGGGATTAGCTGCCACTCCATCGTAAATTAGGCTGGCATTGCAGCGAGGCATAACATGTCCTCTGACCGGCTTCTATTTGCGAGCACCAATATGGTGGCGGAGGAGGCCGTATGGTTGCAGCTATTTAATAGCCGGGAGCTCGATATGTTGACGCCGCTCCAGCAGACGTCCTCTGACGAAACGCATAGGGTGGAGTCATACGTCATTACGTCTCTTCCGGTTTTGGAGCCAGGGCCGTGGAACGCGGAAGCTTCCCGGTTTCTCTGCTGATCGCGGACAGCCGTAACTGTGAGTCACTACCTCAGCCATTTAAATTGCACTATATACTATACCAAGGGGTCCCCCCTCTCTCTCTATATTTTTGAGGAACAAGGAGGGAGATCGCATCGGAGGAACCCCAGGACATTACCATCGGTCCCATTATTTCTAATATACAGCAGGTTGTATATGAGGTGCGACACCAAGTGGTCACACTTGTGATTGCAACCGAAGTTTCTTTCTTAAACCACTTGCCTGGTCACCTATATATACAATTCTTCCGGTTCTTATTGTTGGTTATTGTTTTCAAAAAGAGCCGGAAACCTATTTTATTCTAGTCATTAAATTGATTTTATGAACTCTTATCACTATTATCACAGGTACATCACACTGCTTAACAGCAGGCTCTTCTTAAATAAATTCACCGTTTTTGGAATCTATTTAGTTCATTTATCAAATTGATTTTATGAATTCCTATCACTGTCATCACTGATATATCACGCTGTTTAACCGCAGGTTCCCTCTAAATAAATTCACTGTTTTTTATTCAACTTTTATTGATTTATTTGCACCCAATCAGTGTGCATCTTTCAGGGGTCAATAAAGGTCGGTCATTATATTGACCATCAATCACTTGAGCACTTTATGATATAAAATATACACAATATCACTATTTATTTATTTATTCGCTTGGCACCTTTATCACTTGAAAAGTAGCTCTGTTTCAACCTTTTGCACCCGTTTTCTAACTGTGATTGGCTGTGGCTGTGTGTGTAAGAACAGTGATCAATGGTCCTACATAGTAGAACCGTCTGATCTCCATTCTTACACAGGAGAGAATGACAGGCGGCTTTGTTTACATCAGCCGCCTGCCTTTCTCCCGGTGTAACGGACGATCGCGAGTGCCCGGCGGGAACGGGAGCACGCATCCGGCGGCGCGCGCTCGCTCCCCAGAGCCTCACAGGCTAGCGATGTAGCCCTACGTCGCTTTGCCTGTGAGGGGCTGACTGCCGACGTAAATCGTCGTTAAGCAGTCGGCAAGCGGTAAAAAATACGCTCATTGGGAATTTGTTTTTGTCACAGACATGTAGCTAAATACATTTTGGCCTAAATATATGACAAAAATTGAATATATTGGATATTTTTTAACTGTCAAAGTAGAAAAATATTGTTATTTTTTCAAAATTGTCGCTTTTTTTTTTATTATCGCAAAAAATGAAAATTGCACAGGTGATCAAATACCAAAAGAAAGCTCTGTTTGTGGGAAAAAAGGACGTAAATTTCGTTTGGGTACGGCATTGCATGACCGCGCAATTGTCAGTTAGGGGTGTACTTACTTTAGTGAGATAATATAAATATGTGTGTGTGTGTGTGTTTTATATTTATATATATATATATATATATATACATATATATCTGTGTGTGTATCTATATCTCTATATCTGTAACTCTGCCTACCTCATCCCCCAGCCCTACGACGAGGAGGAGGAAGAGGACGATGAGGATGACGAGGACAGTGAGGAGGATTCGGAGGACGATGAAGACATGCAGGACATGGATGAGATGAACGATTATAACGAGTCTCCAGATGACGGTGAGATTGAGGTCAGTGGAAGAGTCCGGCTGTGTCTGCCTGAGCTTTCATCCTCAGAGCAGTACCGCCCCCTACTGCCTGTCCAGGGACACATCGCCGCAGTACCGCCCCCTACTGCCTGTCCAGGGGCACATCGCCACAGTACCGCCCCCTACTGCCTGTCCAGGGACACATCGCCGCAGTACCGCCCCCTGCTGCCTGTCCAAGGACACATCGCCGCATTACCGCCCCCTGCTGCCTGTCCAGGGACACATCGCCGCAGTACCGCCCCCTGCTGCCTGTCCAGGGACACATCGCCGCAGTACCGCCCCCTGCTGCCTGTCCAGGGACACATCGCCGCAGTACCGCCCCCTGCTGCCTGTCCAGGGACACATCGCCGCATTACCGCCCCCTGCTGCCTGTCCAGGGACACATCGCCGCATTACCGCCCCCTGCTGCCTGTCCAGGGACACATCGCCGCATTACCGCCCCCTGCTGCCTGTCCAGGAACACATCGCCGCATTACCGCCCCCTGCTGCCTGTCCAGGGACACATCGCCGCAGTACCGCCCCCTACTGCCTGTCCAGGGACACATCGCCGCAGTACCGCCCCCTACTGCCTGTCCAGGGACACATCGCCGCAGTACCGCCCCCCTACTGCCTGTCCAGGGACACATCGCTGCAGTACCGCCTCCTACTGCCTGTCCAGGAACACATCGCCGCAGTACCGCCCCCTGCTGCCTGTCCAGGAACACATCGCCGCAGTACCGCCCCCTGCTGCCTGTCCAGGAACACATCGCCGCAGTACCGCCCCCTACTGCCTGTCCAGGGACACATCGCCGCAGTACCGCCTCCTACTGCCTGTCCAGGGACACATCGCCGCAGTACCGCCCCCTACTGCCTGTCCAGGGACACATCTCCGCAGTACTGCCCCCCTACTGCCTGTCCAGGGACACATCGCTTAAGTCAGTATTATTTTTCCTCAAACCGATCTTCTTTCTTAGTGAGGTACCCAGCCAGAGGTCGGTGACGTCATCACTGTGCGATAGAAACTGTGCCCGGGAGAAGGTATTAGAGTGATTCCTCCACCCACCCAATAGCGGGGCACTTCCTGTGCCTAGGCGCTCCTGATATCGGGGCACTTCCTGTGTCTAGGCAGGGCACTTCCTGTGTCTGTAGCCCTACGTCGCTTTGCCTGTGAGGGGCTGACTGCCGACGTAAATCGTCGTTAAGCAGTCGGCAAGCGGTTAAAAATACGCTCATTGGGAATTTTTTTTTGTCACAGACATGGCGCTAAATACATTTTGGCCTAAATATATGACAAAAATTGTATATATTGGATATTTTTTAACTGTGAAAGTAGAAAAATATTGTTATTTTTTCAAAATTGTCGCTTTTTTTTTATTATCGCAAAAAATGAAAATCGCACAGGTGATCAAATACCAAAAGAAAGCTCTGTTTGTGGGCAAAAAAGGACGTAAATTTCGTTTGGGTACGGCGTTGCATGACCGCGCAATTGTCAGTTAGGGGTGTACTTACTTTAGTGAGAACACATCGCCGCAGTACCGCCCCCTACTGCCTGTCCAGGGACACATCGCCGCAGTACCGCCCCCTACTGCCTGTCCAGGGACACATCGCCGCAGTACCGCCTCCTGCTGCCTGTCCAGGAACACATCGCCGCAGTACCGCCCCCTACTGCCTGTCCAGGGACACATCGCTGCAGTACCGCCTCCTACTGCCTGTCCAGGAACACATCGCCGCAGTACCGCCCCCTGCTGCCTGTCCAGGAACACATCGCCGCAGTACCGCCCCCTGCTGCCTGTCCAGGAACACATCGCCGCAGTACCGCCCCCTACTGCCTGTCCAGGGACACATCGCCGCAGTACCGCCCCCTACTGCCTGTCCAGGGACACATCGCCGCAGTACCGCCCCCTACTGCCTGTCCAGGGACACATCGCCGCAGTACCGCCCCCCTACTGCCTGTCCAGGGACACATCGCCGCAGTACCGCCCCCTACTGCCTGTCCAGGGACACATCGCTTAAGTCAGTATTTTTTTTCCTCAAACCGATCTTCTTTCTTAGTGAGGTACCCAGCCAGAGGTCGGTGACGTCATCACTGTGCGATAGAAACTGTGCCCGGGAGAAGGTATTAGAGTGATTCCTCCACCCACCCAATAGCGGGGCACTTCCTGTGCCTAGGCGCTCCTGATATCGCGGCACTTCCTGTGTCTAGGCGCTCCTGATATCGGGGCACTTCCTGTGCCTAGGCGCTCCTGATATCGGGGCACTTCCTGTGCCTAGGCGCTCCTGATATCGGGGCACTTCCTGTGCCTAGGCGCTCCTGATATCGGGGCACTTCCTGTACCTAGGCGCTCCTGATATCGGGGCACTTCCTGTGTCTAGGCGCTCCTGATTTCGGGGCACTTCCTGTGTCTAGGCGCTCCTTATATCTGGCCACTTCCTGCGTCTAGGCGCTCCTGATATCGGGGCACTTCCTGTGTCTAGGCGCACTTTTTCTGATTCTCATAACTATATCTACAGTGTGAGATCAGCTACGGCACTGCAGCCTCTCTGATTGCTGGCCTCAAAAGATTTGAAGTGAGATTTGGGGATGTCACTACTGTGCTGCTCACTGTTCTCCTTGCTGGAGAGGAATCTGTACCTGAGGACCTGCAGTGCAAGGGCCTCCCTGCTTCTGCTTCATCCTTTCTGTGGATCTTCTCTTCAGTGCACTGGCTGGTGGTTGCAGCTGTGACCTCATCAGGTACAATGGAGGATCATCAGTCCTGCACTGTAAATACAGACAGTGAGGGCCCGCCCACAATCTAGAGTGTCGGAGGGAAGACACTCTTCCTCCCCCCCCCCCCCCCCCAAGAAGGCTACATCACCAGTGCCTCCCAGCTGCCCCACCTGAGAAGGCTACATCACCAGTGCCTCCCACCTGAGAAGGCTACATTGCCAGTGCCTCCCAGCTGCCCCCCCCCCCCCCTGAGAAGGCTACATTGCCAGTGCCTCCCAGCTGCCCCCCCCTGAGAAGGCTACATCACCAGTGCCTCCCACCTGAGAAGGCTACATCACCAGTGCCCCCCCCCCCTGAGAAGGCTACATTGCCAGTGCCTCCCAGCTGCCCCACCTGAGAAGGCTACATCACCAGTGCCTCCCAGCTGCCCCATGAGAAGGCTACGTCACCAGTGCCTCCCAGCTGCCCCACCTGAGAAGGCTACATCACCAGTGCCTCCCAGCTGCCCCACCTGAGAATGCTACGTCATCAGTGCCTCCCAGCTGCCCCACCTGAAAAGGCTACATCACCAGTGCCTCCCAGCTGCCCCATGAGAAGGCTACGTCACCAGTGCCTCCCAGCTGCCCCACCTGAGAAGGCTACATCACCAGTGCCTCCCAGCTGCCCCACCTGAGAATGCTACGTCACCAGTGCCTCCCAGCTGCCCCACCTGAGAATGCTACGTCACCAGTGCCTCCCAGCTGCCCCATCTGAGAATGCTACGTCACCAGTGCCTCCCAGCTGCCCCACCTGAAAAGGCTACATCACCAGTGCCTCCCAGCTGCCCCATGAGAAGGCTACGTCACCAGTGCCTCCCAGCTGCCCCACCTGAGAAGGTTACATCACCAGCGCCTCCCAGCTGCCCCCCAAGAAGGCTACATCACCAGTGCCTCCCAGCTGCCCCATGAGAAGGCTACGTCACCAGTGCCTCCCAGCTGCCCCACCTGAGAAGGCTACATCACCAGTGCCTCCCACCTGAGAAGGCTACATCACCAGTGCCTCCCAGCTGCCCCCCCCCTGAGAAGGCTACATCACCAGTGCTTCCCAGCTACTGATCAAGCTGCAACATTGTAACTTTGTACGCTTGATATGATAACCGGAGTGTATGAGATGTCTCGGAAGTCATGTGACCTTATACGCTGAGCCTTGTGCCACCCTCTGAATCTTCTCTTCTGTTTTTCAGGCCGACATGGAGGGAGCTGAGCAGGACCAGGACCAGTGGATGATCTGAATGGATGAGGCCTTTGACCATCTGCTGATACTTCGTCTTCTCATCAGTCCCCGAACATCCACAAAAAACTGCTTGTAAATGTATTTATAGTGTAGATCATGATGATCAACGTTCATCCGGAGCGGGGGTGGGGGGGTGTGTTTTCTGTGAAAATTGAAAGAAGAGGGTTTCTTGTACATATTTTATACGGCCCAGAGTCAGCCGCCATTGGTGACCCCCACTGGTGCGTGGGAGTGGATCTCTTCTTCGGGTGAACCCTACTGTCGTATGGGGGAGGGATCTCAACTACAGGTGACCCTTATCGGTGTATGGGGGAGGCATCTCTCCTCCAGGTGACCCCCACTGATGTATGGGGGAGGGATCTCTCTTCCTGGTGACCCTTGTTGCAGGGGCTTGGGATCTCTCTTCCTGGTGACCCTTGTTGCAGGGGGGAGGGATCTCACTTCCAGGGGACCCCCACTGGTGCGTGGGAGTGGATCTCTTCTTCGGGTGACCCCCCCATACTATCGTATGGGGGAGGGATCTCACCTCCTGGTGACCCTTACCGGTGTATGGGGGAGGCATGTCTCCTCCAGGTGACCCGCACTGATGTATGGGGGAGGGATCTCTCTTCCTGGTGACCCTTGTTGCAGGGGGGAGGGATCTCACCTCCTGGTGACCCCCACTGGTGTATGGGGGAGGCATCTCACCTCCAAGTGACTCCTCCCTTATACACCAGGGTGGGGGGGGGAGAAATCTCTCCTCCTGACGACCCTAGTTGCATGGGGGAAGGATCTCTTCCAGATGACCCCCCCACTGGTGTATGGGAGAAGGATCTCGCCTCCAGGTGACCCCCACTGGTTTATAGGGGAGGGGGTCTCTCTTCCTGGTGACCCTTGTTGCATTAGAGAGGGATCTCTCCTCCAGGTGACCCCCACTAGTGTATAGGGGAGGGATCTCTCCAGTTGACCCCCACTAGAGAATGGGGGAGGGTTCTCTCTTCAGGGTGTCCCCCCCATTGGTGCATGCTAGCTCTGTCCTCCATCTTGGGCAGTGACATCAGCTGTATATTACCGGTCAGTATTGTATGTCCTTCCTCTGTTTATCGATCATTTTTGTGTAATTGTATTTTTTTTTTTTTTTTTTAAACATGAAATAAATATTGTTTTCCCAGATTTCTTCTGACTCTGTATTAATCCCTTCCTGCCTCCTGGACATCACATCCACCAATCACATATACCAAACAATGTGGAAGGGTGGGGGCTTCCACAGGGCTGGACTGCATTGCGTGCAATGGCTTTTGTTTTAATGGCACAGAGCTGGAATGTGGCCCTCTCCTCTGGTGTCCTGTGTCTCCTACATCCCCTCCATTCCCTATAATGGAAGAGGTATTTGTAACGGAACCGTAACCCACACTACTTGTGGACTTCCGTCAGTATACGGCTTCCTCCCAGTCGTGAACATAGATATCAGATTTTCCAGCCGCCCCCCATACAAAGCTAGCCGACAACTTGGCTTGTATAGGTTTTGGAATCTTCCAGAATAAGAACTGTTTATTCAAACACAGGCACAAAGAGATATACACTGTGGGACAACCTCCCCCTTAGGAGCCAATCCACATACACATATACATTCCATAATAGGTTGATCTTAAGGCAGACCGCAATAATAGAACAATGGGATACAGGCACTTGCCAAAACCAAACCGCACCCCACCTCACTAGCAAGGGTCTATGAGAGACTCCAACAATTTTCAAACAATCTGAAAAGTCAAATTGTTTATCTTTATATATATATATATATATATATATATCTTAAGGGATATTGAAGGCACCTCCTGAAACTCCTGCAAGCTAGGGTGAGGAAATATTCCGCACTGCTATCGCCCGACACCCAAGACGGGTGTCCCCAAATCAGCCTAAACCTCGCCACCCTAATTCTTCTGTCTCTAGGATGCCGACTTGCTAACGTTGTGGTAACACTACTCTCAGTGCACCTGCTTGCAAGTTCAAGGATGTCGTTTGTTTTCTCTGTGGAAAGACTGATCATATTGGGCGCTACCACAAAAGGTAGACGTTAACAGACATTTCCTGTGGATACTGGCAATAACGGCTTCAGCTCTAATGAGGAGACCTGTGGCCAGCATGTTGGACTGTTTCAAGTAGCTGGGAGTACTCCTGTGATAAAAGTGGATGTCACACTCAATAGCTGGCCTGTCTCCATGGATGTTGATACAGGGGCGGCTGTGTCTCTCATTCGGACTGATTTAAAGGCATCGGGTCTGTCCCTACCGCTCCAACGTACAAATCTCACACTACAAACCTACCGCAAGGAACTACTACAACCCTTGGGTAATGTGAAACCCCTTGTTACATTAGGCAACCGCAGTCAGACTCTACGCCTTTATGTTGTAAGCAAAGGAGGTCCTCCGTTGTACGGTAGGGACTGGATCAAAGCCCTGGGCATGCCTCCTTTTGCCATTGCCCAATGTACATTGCTTTCTGAAGTAGACCATTGGGTGGAATCTCTGAAGTCACGCATTAAGGAAGTTTTTGAGGACTCTTTGGGCACTGTAAAAGGAAAGATGGCCCACCTCCTCTTGAAGCCTGGTGCTACACCTCGTTTTTGTAAGGCAAGATCAGTACCTTTTGCCTTGCGGAAGAAAGTGGAAGCAGAGCTGGACCACCTATTGGCTGAAAAGATCATAACGAAAGTTGATAGAAGTGAATGGGCATCGTTAATTGTACCGGTCAAGAAAAAGAATCGGGACATTAGGATTTGTGGGGATTTCAGCATTGCCCTTAACAACCAACTTCTTGTGGATCAATACCCATTGCCTCGACTTGAAGATCAATTTGGCTCATTGGCTTGGGGGCAAATTACAAAAATAGACCTTAAAGCAAGCTTAACTGCACGTACACCCAGATTCATGCCATCTGTTGACCATTAACACACACAAAGGATTATTCCAATATAACCGCATGGTTTTTGGCATAGCCCCAGCTCCAGCCATCTGGCAGCGGATCATGAATGAGGTCCTGGCAGGCATGCCTTTCACCCAATGTCTACTAGATGACATGCTCCTCACCGGTCCCACTGATGAAGAACACAGAATGTTGAACTTGTGCTAGAGAGACTCCAAAGGTATGGTTTACGTGTCAATATTTCAAAATGCGAATTTCTCAAGTCTCGACTGGAATTTTGTGGCCACAAGGTGGACCGACATGAGTTACACACTACTGAAGAAAAGGTTAAAGCCTTTACCCATGCCCTTACTCTCCAGAATGTCACACAGCTCAGGTCCTACCTTGGCCTCCTAAATTACTACCACCGTTTCTTGCCGAACCTAGCACACCAGCTCTACCCGTTACATCGCTTACTGGATGCAAGGGTTAAATGGATATGGACAGAAAAATGCGAAGAAGCTTTGCGGCTTTCTGAAGAACTCATTCTGTCTTCTCGAGTCCTGGTCCACTATGGTTTAAAGAAACACGTCACCTTGGCTTGTGACGCCCTCGCCTTATGGACTGGGTGCCGTGCTTTCCCATGTCATGCCAGATGGTACGGAGCGCACCATTTCTTTTGCCTCCAGGTCTTTAACCTCAGCAGAACAAAATTACTCCCAGATAGACAAGAAAGCTTTGGCAATTGAATAGGCCACAAAAAAATTTCACACGTACATCTATGGTTGGGAGTTCACACTTATCACTGACCACAAACCTCTGTTGTCAAATCTGAACCCTCAGAAAGGAATTTCTACAACAACTGCATCTCGCTTACAAAGGTACGCTTTATTTTTGGGAGCTTATACTTATTCAAAATAGCCGGAGGTTTTTCAAATGCCTTCTATTACCTCAGCTGCTAGCATTCTAGTCTTAAGGAAGCTCTTTGCTTAATATGGCTTGCCAACAGCCATAGTCTCGGACAATGGAACTCAATTTACATCGCATGAGTTTCATTCCTTCCTCAGTGGCTGGGCATCCAACACTACAAAATAGCTCCTTATCATCCAACCTCAAATGGGCTGGCAGAACGGTTTGTGCAGATGTTTAAGAAGCACTTACTGTCCACTCTGGACCAGGTCGGAATGTCAGAGGAGAAGCTGCTGGAGTTCTAGACCATGTAACGAAACATGAAACGCGCTACTACTGGGCTGTCCCCAGCTTTTCTTATGTTTGGCAAGCATCTCCGCACCAAACATGATTTAGTTCATCCACAGGAACAGTCACCAACACCTCCTCCGCCAGGCCGTCCTGGATTCAGTGCCTGTGATCTTGTATGGTTTCGGAATTAGAGTTTTGCCTCGTTGGCTTCCTGGCATTATTAATGGACCTCTTGGTAGAAAAATGTACCTTGTTCGCCTGGAGAATGGCGTTTATGTTCGACGACACCTTTCGCAATTGAGAAAGTGCATTTGCCGGCCACTAGAGACAAACCCGACCCTCTTTCTAACCAACCACCAGAGTCTACTCTGAGCTCTGCTGGTGACATATGGCATGGTGTCTGGCATGATCCCACAAGTTTGCAACCAACCCCTGAAACGGTTGGTGACCATATTCCTGAGGAGCCCAGACATGTGCCTGGAGTTACAGAGACTGATTTGTCTGTTGGACACCCACTGACATCTCCAGAACCTTTTACCGACTCTATCCCTCCCAGTGCTGTGCCACTTCGTAAGTCTACCCGCCAAAGACCTCAAACTCCTTGTTGGCAAAGCACTGAAATCTTACGGGACACATTGGAGGTCAGGAAACGCAGACAAAGGGCTCATGAAGTGCTGCGGAAATCACTGAACTGAGTTGGAGATACTACTTGCTGAACTTATCCTGCTTGCCTTATGTTATGTGTTCCAACATTTTGTTCTGTTTTTTTTTTTTATTTTTTGGGAAAGAGAGGAGGTGTGTTGTTTGTGCAGGATCACTGTGACCCTTGCCCTTTTTCTCCTGATGCATGATGGGGGGAGGGGCTGTACCAAGAAGTCAGACACAGTGTGTGTGGGACTGCAAGCAGCCACATGAGACTGAGAAGGGATTACATCTGGTAGGAACAGAAGCCTGTTGTATTAAGACTCCTCCATGTAAGAATGTCATCATGTTTCTGAGTGAGTAATAAACCTTTCTCTGGCTAAAAAGTACATCTGGCCTGTGTGTAACTTGCTAAGTGAATACTGGCAGCATTGCTAGCAACACCCCGAGAGACCTTGTGTCGAAGGGACATAACACTTCTTGGTTCACAAGAGGCAGTTCGTTCCTCAGGATCTCAGGACAAGGGATTGAAATCCGTTTGAACCCCCTCGGGAGGTTCCAGAGGCCCTGGTCTGGTAACCCGAACGCCGGTCCCTTTAGACCAGCAGACAAGCCATCTTCTGCCTGAAGGGGTGCCCTCACCAGTATCTTGGGTGGGGGGACGTCTTCACTTTTTTCTAGACCCGTGGACCTCCTTGATTCAAGGCCGGCGGGTCCACGAACTGATTCGGTCGGGGGACAAGATCGAGTTTTGGTCTTGGCCTCCGGCAAGGTTTTTCCCTTCCAGCCTGTGTTTGTCCCCAAATCACCTGCAAGGTCTCCTTGGGGAGGTGCAAGACTTACTTCTACAAGAGATCGTGGAAGTTACTGGCATTCTAAGGTGGACGGAACACTTTGTTCAAGCTCTCTCTGCTGTGCATATTCTAGAGTGGCAGGCAGACTACCTCAGTCGACAGGCGCTGGACCAAGGAAAATTATCACTTCACCCGGAGGTGTTTCATCAACGGTCTCCAGTGGGGATCTCCCAAAGGACCTGTTGGCCTCTCGTCTCAACAGGAAGGTACAGAGGTTTGTAGCAAGGTCTCAGAATCCTCTGGCCAAAGCCACAGATGCTCTGGTGGCCCATTGGGGCCAGTATTGTCTGATATACGCCTTTCCTCCTCTAAAACTTCTGCCAAGACTTCTGCGAAGAATCGAGGCAGAAGGGAATCTGGTCATCTTAGTGGCCCAAGACTGGCCTCGCCGGTCTTGGTACTCAGATCTGGTACGATTGGTGGCCGACGTTCCTTGGAGACTCCCTCTCAGAAAAGATCTTCTGGCTCAAGGGCCGATCTTCCATTCTGCTTTACAGTGACTAGCTTTAACGGTGTGGCTATTGAAAGCCAGGTGCTGTGAGGGATAGAGGGTTGTCGGAATCAGTGATTCCCACGCTGTTGAAATCTAGAAAGGGTACTTCTAGGAAGATTTATCATCATGTCTGGAAGGCATACATGGCGTGGTGTGAGGCTCGGGGGTCTCCCCCCTGTTCCTTTTCGGTGGCTAGAATTTTGGAGTTCCTCCAAAAAAGGATAGATCAATGCTTGGTCTTAGGCACCATCAAGGGCCAAGTTTTGGCCTTGGCGATTTTCTTTCAATCCCTGTTGGCTACGCATTCCTTGATTCATATTTATTCAGGGGGTCCGCCACCTGGCTCCCCCGGTGAGGTCTCGGTTGCCTCCAAGGAACCTCAATTTGGTGCTGTCGGTTCTTCGGAAACCGCTTGTTAAAAATATTCATGAGATTCCTCTTCTCACTTTGACACAGAAGGTAGGTTTCTTGGTGGCTATTTCTTCTGCACGCAGGGTGTCGGAGTTGGCTGCGTTGTCTTTTCTTTCACCTTACCTAGTTGTGCTTCGTCCCTGTCAGTCGTTCCTTCCTAAGGTAGTTTCTGGTTTCCATCTAATTGTAGAAATTGTGTTGCCTTCCTTGTGTCCCAAGCCTTAACACCCTAAGGAGATTGCCTTACATTCCTTCGATGTGGTTCGGACAATCAGGGTGTATCTGGCGGTGACTGAGTTGTTTAGGAAATCAGAAATTAGTCCTTACTGATGGATCTCGTAAAGGGCTGGCTGCGTCTGCTGTGACCATCTCCAGATTAATCAGGCAGACAGTGGTGCAAGCCTATTGCATTAAGGGTCAGAAACCTTCTTTCCCTGTTAAGGCGCATTCTCCAAGGGCGCTAGTGCCTCTTGGGCCTTTCATCATTAGGCGTCCATGGTGCAGGTTTGCAATGTGGCCACTTGGTCGTTTGTGCACACTTTCACAAAATTTTACAAAGTGGATGTGTTGGCATCTGCGACGCTGCCATTGTCTGCAAGGTTTTGCAGGCCGCTGTTTGTAGTCCTCTTTGAATGTGTATTTTTCAGGTGAGCTCCAGTTGTTCCTGGTTGAGCTTTTGTTACCTGCTTGGCTAGGTTTAGCATTTTGGGAATTTTCTTCTGCTGTGTTTTTTCCCACCCCCTCATGTTTGACACTGCTTTGGGATGTCCCAATGGCCATGAAGATTCTGGAGCTCTCAGTCAATGAACGAAAGAGAAAATTTGATTTTTGTCTTACCGTAAAATCCTTTTCTCTGATGTTCATTGACGGACACAGCACCCACCCCTCTGTTGAGTTGGGTTATATTTCTTCTGACACTGCTTGCAACAAAAACTGAGTGCCTGTAGCAGGAAGTGGGAGTATACCCCCTTGGACTGCCCCATAGGCGTGGTAAAGTTTTTTTTCCTGCCTAGTGTCCCACTCCTGTAGGGGGCAGCATAACCCAATGGTCAAGTAGATTCTGGAGCTGAGTCCGTCAATGAACATCAGAGAAAAGGATTTTACGGTAACCCAAAAATACAATTTTTTTTTATTTGCGGTTTACTACTGCTTTAACTGCTCGCCGACCACATCATGAGGATGTACGGTGGCAAAGCGGCCTCCCTGTGCAGGATCATATACCTAGTACTTGATCCAAGCACGCCTGCCTGTCCAGCTGTGCTGTGATCACTGTACATGCTGATCAATGGGTCCCGGCCAATGAATGACCGCCGGCAATTGATGATCTGTTCTGATCTTTCCCGAACACGGCTCTGTGGTGCAGTACTGGGAGCCTCTGGATGGTTGGGGGGGAATCTTCATGGGGGTCAGGGTATGGGGGGAGCTGTGCAATAATGGGCTGTAAGTGGGGTATCCTCATGGGGCTCAGGTTATGGGGGGCATCTTTCTCATGGGACCTGTGCAGTTCTGGGGGGCTCTGGGAGGGGGGGGATCCTACTCATTGAGCTCAGGATATGGGGAGCTCTAGGTTGGGGCATCCTTCTCATGTGTCTCGAGTACAGGGGGAGCTGTGCAGTAATGGGTGGGATTCTCATGGGGCTCAGGAAATGGGAGGGACCTGTGCAGTATTGGGGGCGTGGGGTGGGATCCTCATAGATCTCAAAATATGGAGGGAATGAAAAATACTGGGGGCATCTTCATGGGCTCAGGTTATGGGGGGGCATTCTTCTCTTGGGACTCGGGGTATGGGGGGACCTGTGCAGTGTTAGGGGGCTTTGGGTGGGGGGGGATCCTTCTCATTGGTCTTAGGATATGGGTAGCTCTGGGTGGGGGCATCCTTCTCATTGGACTTGGGGTACAGGGGGACCTGTGCAGTACTGGGGTGGAATCCTCATGGGGTTCAAGATATGGGGGGACCTGTGCCTTATTGGGGGGCTCTGGGTGGGAGGAAATCCTCATGGGCCTCATGTCTCATACAGTACTGTTGGCTCTGGGTGGATATCCTCTTGGGGGTTGCTGTGCAGTAATGGGCTGTAAGTGGGGGGACCTGTGCAGTATTAGGGGGTTTGGGTGGGGTTGGATCCTCATGGGGCTCAGGATATGGAGGGTCTGAGAAGTACTGGGGGGCTCTGGGTAGAGGGATCCTCATTGGCTCAGGTTAGGGGGAGCTTCCTTCTCATTGGACTCGGGGTATGGAGGGACTTGTGCAGTTCTAAGGGTGGGGGGTGATCCTCCTCATTGGCCTCAGGATATGGGGAGCTCTGGGTGGGGGCTTCCTTCTCATGGGACTCGGTACAGGGGGACCTGTGCAGTACTGGGTAGGGATCCTCATGGGGCTCAGGATATGGGGGGGGTGGCATGTGCAGTATTGGGGGCTCTGGGTGGGGTGGTGGAGTGGATCCTCATGGGGCTCAGAATATGGGGGGACCTGTGCAGTAGTGGGGGCTCTGGGTGGGATGTGGGCCTCATGTCTGGTACAGTACTGGGGCGCTCAGGGTGGGGGTCCTCATGGGGCTCAGGGTATGGGGGGAGCTGTGCAGTACTGGGTAGGGATCCTCCATGGAGCTCAGGATAATTGTGGGATCTGTGCAGCATTGGGGACTCTGGTGGAGTGGATCCTCATGTGGCTCAGGATATGGGGGGACCTGTGCAGTATTGGGGGCTCTGGGTGGAAGGGGATCCTCATGGGCCTCATGTCTGGTACAGTACTGGGGGGTGGGCTCAGGTTATGGGGGGACCT
This sequence comes from Pelophylax lessonae, assembly GCF_965119305.1. Lineage (NCBI taxonomy): Eukaryota > Metazoa > Chordata > Amphibia > Anura > Ranidae > Pelophylax > Pelophylax lessonae. The sequence goes on from NC_138772.1 coordinate 555,933,552, forward strand.
GTGCCGTTCTAGGGGGCTCTGCCTTGCTTCGCTTCTATGGCCTTGGAGGACCAGTGCGACTCAATAACTTCCAAACCAGGGTGTAAGTAAAAAAACATTATTATTGTTATTTCGTATCAACTCAACTCACCGTGTTTGGAGGAGGAGGAATGCTGCCTATGACCTCAATAACACCATCCCCACCGTCAAACATGGAGGTGGAAACATTATGCTTTGGGGTAGTCTTTCTGCTAATGCTTTCTGGATGGGGCCATGTACTGTCAAATCTTGAGTGAGAACTTCCTTCCCTCAGCCATGACCTTGAAAATGGGTCGTGGATGGGTATTCCTGCATGACAATGGCCCAAAACACACAGCAACAAGGGAGTGGCTCAAGAAGAAGCACATTAGAGTCCTGGAGTGGCTTAGCCAGTCTCTAGACCTTAATCCCATAGAAAATTTGGGGAGGGAGCTGAAGGTTCGAGTTACCAAACATCAGCTTCGAAGTCGATACCTTAATGACTTGGAGAGGATCTGCAAAGAGTAGTGGGACAAAATGCGTCCTGAGATGTGCGCAAACTTGGTGGCCAACTACAAGAAACGTCTGACCTCTGTGCCAACAAGTCCTTTGCCACCAAGTACTAAGTCATATTTTGCGAAGGGGTCAAATAATTATTTCACTCATTAAAATGCAAATAAATGTATAACTTTTTTGAAATGCGTTTTGCTTGATATTTTTATTGTTATTCTGTCTCTCACTGGTAAAATAAACCGACCAATAAAATTATAGACTGATCATTTCTTTGTCAGTGGCCAAATGTACAAAATCAGCAGGGGGTCAAATACTTTTTTTCCCCTCACTGTAATTTACCTCTTTACTGGACAGACAACGGAATAAATGCCAAGGTTTGTGCAAACTACCATTGTAAGCAGTGGGGCGGGTAAATTTAATAAAGATGATCTGGGCCCCACATCTCTTATATATCTTCCATAACTCACCTATGTGGATCTCTAACAACGAATTGGCTCTCAATTTTGTGATCTCATATATTGAAGAAGAGCGGGCTCATATCAGCTTGAATACCATACAATGTGGCAAAGATAGGGGGCGTGGGGGGGATTGGCGGTTCCACATTCCAAAATGTATTTTTGCCATGCCTTATGGAGTAGTTTGCAGGTTGGGGGGCTTAGGGACACTAATGATCCTATTGCTCAATTGGAGTCTGTGACGGTACTCACCGCCACTGGGAGTGAAAGACAGATACTTTATGGTTTGGATAACTTCAAATAGGAGAGTAATATTTATCAACAATATCTCTCAAGAAATATGTGAGGACTATTTCTGTTTGATTCTGAACATGTTCATTGAAAGAGATAATCACATTGGCCTCTATTCCATGTCCTTCAATGTCAGAGACAGGCTTTCCCTATTGTTTGTGTATTGAGATAATGTGTATTGTAATTCAGGAGCTCGAGGATGGAATGTATGCTAGTTAATTGGCTCAGGTTGATTGAATCTCTGTCATCTGTTAGTTGCTGAGTGGAAATGGTATACTGCAGAGATCCTCAAACTACGGCCCTCCAGCTGTTGCAGAACTACACATCCCATGAGGCATTGTAAAACTCTGACATTCACAGACATGACTAGGAATGATGGGAATTGTAGTTCCTGAACAACTGGAGGGCCATAGTTTGAAGATCCTTGGTATACTGTATGTGTTGGTTGTTCTTTAGATATGTTAATTCTATTACTGTACACAATTTCATCTGCATAAGATAATGTAATCAGGCAACTCCCTGACTTGTGTGTGGTAATCTGATCAGGAGGGGGAGGTCCATGCTGTATATAAATTCTGTGTGATTGTTCAATAAACTGTGATTCCAGTACAAGCTAAGTTGTCGGCTAGCTTTTTATGCAGGGCGGCTTGGAAAATCTGGTATATATGTTCAAGACTGTAGGAAGCCGTATACTGACGGAAGTCATAGTTACATAGTTACATAGTTACATAGTGAGGTTGAAAAAAGACATAAGTCCATCCAGTTCAACCTATGATGTGTGTGTGTGTTTGCTTTTAACCGTACATTGTATACCCCTGTATGTTGTACATTGTATACCCCTGTATGTTGTACATTGTATACCCCTGTATGTTGTACATTGTATACCCCTGTATGTTGTGGTCTTTATGGTGTCCATCCAATAGTTTTTTGATACTATTAATGCTCCCCGCTGATACGACTGCTTGTGGAAGAGAATTCCACATCCTTACCGCTCTTACAGTGAAGAACCCCTTACGCACTTTAAGGTTAAACCGCCTTTCCTCTAGTTTTAGTGAGTGGCCACGTGTCTTATTGTATCTCCTTTCTCTGAATAGTTTGTTCCTTATGCTAGGGTCTCCAGTACAGTATTTGTACATTGATATCATATCCCCCCTCAATCGTCTCTTCTCCAGAGAGAATAAGTTCAGTGCTTGTAGTCTTTCCTCATAGCTGATGTCCTCCATTCCCCTAATTATTTTTGTTGCCCTTCTCTGGACTCTCTCCAGTTCCAGCACATCCTTCCTGAGGACCGGTGCCCAGAACTGGACAGCATACTCCAGATGTGGCCGGACCAGAGTCTTGTAGAGCGGGAGAATAATCTCTTTATTTCTGGAGTGAATCCCCTTTTTTATACAACCCAGTATTCTGTTGGCTTTGCTTGCGGCGGCTTGGCATTGCATGCCACTGCCAAGCCTGTTGTCTACCAGTACCCCCAGGTCCCTTTCCATCCTAGACTCACCCAGAGGTTCCCCCCCTAGTGAGTAGCTTGCTTTCTGGTTTCTGGCCCCCAAGTGCATTACTTTACATTTTTCTACATTAAATCTCATCTGCCATGTAGTTGCCCACCCCGTTATTTTGTTCAGGTCTGCTTGCAAGATTTCCACATCCTGCATAGAAGATATTGGCATGCCTAATTTAGTATCATCTGCAAATACTGAGATTGTACTAGATATCCCCTCCTCTAGATAATTTATGAATAAATTAAACAGGATTGGTCCCAGGACAGAACCCTGGGGGACCCCAATTTCCACACCCGCCCAATCCGAGTACTCCCCATTAATCACCACCCTCTGTACTCTCCCCTGGAGCCAGTTCTCTATCCAGGTACTCACCTTATGGTCCATACCTACCTTCCTTAGTTTGTACAGTAAGCGTTTGTGGGGAACGGTGTCAAAGGCCTTTGCAAAGTCCAGATATACCACATCCACAGGCTTACCTTTATCTAAGTGGCAGCTCACTTCATCGTAGAAGGTTAATAGATTGGTTTGGCACGAACGATTTTTCATGAATCCATGCTGATTACTACTTATAATACCGTTTTCATTACTAAAGTCTTGTATGTGGTCCCTTATCATCCCCTCCAAAATTTTGCAGACTACTGATGTTAGGCTGACCGGCCTATAGTTACCCGGGATATATCTCGGCCCCTTTTTAAATATTGGTACCACGTTGGCTTTTTTCCAATCAGCTGGCACCATACCCGTCTGTAAACTATCCTTAAAGATCAAGAATAATGGTCTGGCAATCACCTGGCTGAGCTCATTAAGAACCCTTGGGTGCAAGCCATCCGGTCCCGGGGATTTATTTATGTTAAGTTTCTCTAGTTTAGTTCTAAGTCTATCTTCTGTTAGCCATGGCGGCACTTCCTGAGGTGTATTATTTAGTTTGGCCTTACAAGCGGGGTTCGTGTAGCCCCCCCGATTCCTTTGTGAAGACTGAAGAGAAGAAATGATTTAACACTTCCGCCTTTTCTCTGTCCTCAGTGGCCATATTTCCTTTATCATCTTTTATGGGGCCAATGTGCTCTGGCCTCGCTTTCTTACTGTTTATATACTTAAAGAACTTCTTGGGGTTCTTTTTACTCTCCTCCGCTATATGTCTCTCGTGTTCTATTTTAGCCGCCCTGATTTCGTCTTTACATTTCTTATTACACTCTTTGTAATGATTGAATGCTGCCAATGACCCCTCAGTCTTGTATTTTTTGAAGGCCTTTTCTTTAGCTCTAATATACATTTTTATGTTGGAGTTTAGCCACCCAGGGTTTAGTTTTGCTCTTTTAAATTTATTTCCCTGTGGAATGCACTGGCCCACCCCCTTGTTAAGTATGCTCTTGAAGCACTCCCATTTTTCCTCCGTGTTCTTTGTTCCCAGGGTTCTATCCCATTTGATATTTTCTAGCAGCGAGCGCAGTTTAGGGAAATTGGCTCTTTTGAAATTCAGTGTCCTTATATTACCCCTCAGCTTCCTATTACTGTAATTAATACTGAAACCAATTGACCTATGGTCACTGTTCCCTAAGTTGTCCCGTATTTCTATATCCGTGAGCACGTCTGTATTGTTGGTAATCAGTAGGTCAAGTACCGCATTGTTTCTTGGCGGTGCATTCACCATCTGACCCATGAAATTGTCCTGCAAAACATTTAGGAACTGCCGAGCCTTGGCTGAATGCGCGGTTCCTTCTGCCCAGTCTATATCTGGATAATTAAAGTCCCCCATTATAATGACATTTCCCATCCTTGCTGCCAATCCTATCTGTAACATGAGGTCCGCCTCACCCTCCTCCCTCTGGTTGGGGGGCCTATAGCATACGCCCAATATTACCTTCCCCACCGTGCCTTTCCTTTGAAGCTCTACCCATAGGGATTCTGCCTCGTCCATAGCTCCATTATTAATATCATCCCTCATATTTACCTGTATACTGTTCTTAATATACAGACATACCCCTCCCCCTTTTTTACCCTCTCTATCTCTGCGATAAAGGGAATACCCCTGAATGGTCGCCATCCAGTCATGAGAGCTGTCAAACCAAGTCTCAGTTACCCCCACAAAATCTAAGTCCTCCTCAAACATCAGCAGCTCCAGCTCTCCCATCTTGTTGGCCAGGCTTCTGGCATTGGTATACAAGCCTCGTAATTTTGATCGGTTACATTTATCCTCATTTGATGTTTTTAGGCTGCTCTCTTGATTTTTCCCCGTACCCACCCTGGGTTTAGGAGCTCCGAACACCCTACCGCTAATGCCCCCATTTCTGCCCTCTGAAACTTGCTTTCCACTGGCTAATTCTACATCTGTACCCTCCCCCCCATTCCCTAGTTTAAAAGCCCCTCTAACTTTTTGGCCATCCTCTCACCCAGTACGGCTGCACCCACCCCATTTAGGTGCACTACGTCCCTACCAAAGAGCCGGTGACCGACTGAGAAGTCAGCCCAGTTCTCCAGGAACCCGAAACCCTCCTTACTACACCAGCTCCTCAGCCACTCGTTAACTTCCCTAATCTCCCGCTGCCTCTCTGGTGTGGCTCGAGGTCCACAAACAGTTACATAGTTAGTCAGGTTAAAAAAAGACACAACCAGTAATGAAAACCCAACCATACAGTACAATCCCATATACACAATCCTATACCCGCAGTTGATCCAGACACACAGTGTGGGTTGAAGTTCCGTTAGTGTCTATCTAATCCTACGCTATCAGCTGGTTCTCACCTGGAGATGGGTCTCCCAAGTATTCTCTCTTCCTCTCCAACGACGAGTCAGCTCCGGAAGGTTTGGCGAGCAACCAGGAAGGGCACTGTCCATTACCGGCCCTATGACGTTTACTCCACTGTGGAATAACCTTAATTATCCTGGATTATGTAAGCTACAGAGATTTTCCTTATGGAGGCAGCAGGGGATCCGTTTTTTTAGTCAATTATACTCTGGCGGCCCTCCTCAAGGCGTATGATCACTTATATGCTGAATTTTCACTAACGCAAAAACAATTCTATCAACATCTCCAACTTAGGCATGCGATACAGACCCAAAAACAAATGCTAAACCTGACTGTATCTAGTTCCTCGCTGCTGCAGGAGGTTCTGCATGCAACCGATCGCAAGGGTTGGATATCGCGAGTGTACTCAGTATTTTTATCATCCATTCAGCTCATCCTGCTTTACCTAAATGTAGAGCCTATTGGGCTACTGATATTGGAGATATAGATGGTGATCAATGGGATATGGCCCTGGAGTTTCTTCCGGTTGTGTCGATATCGGCTTCCCATGAACCTTTGCAACTATTTATCCTGCACAGAACTTATCGTACGCCTGATAGAGTACACTGCTCAGATAAATTAAAGGAACATTTTTTAATCAGAGTATAGCATCAAGTCAATTAAACTCCTGGGATATTGATCTGGTCAGTGAAGTAGCAGAGGGGGTTGTTAATTCGTTTCAGCTGCTTTGATGTTAAAGAAATTAACAACAGGTACACTAGATGGGCAACAATGAAACCACCACCAAAACAGGGATGGTTTAACATATGGAGTCCAGTGAGAATTTTTCCCTCACTCATCTTTTCTGAGTTTTGCATTTGGCTGGGGTCAGTGTCACTACTGGTAGCATGAGGCCATACCTGGACCCTATAGAGGGGGTCGGTGTCACTACTGGTAGCATGAGGCCTTACCTGGACCCTATAGAGGGGGTCAGTGTCACTACTGGTAGCATGAGGCCTTACCTGGATCCTATAGAGGGGGGTCAGTGTCCCTACTGGTAGCATGAGGCCTTACCTGGACCCTATAGAGGGGGTCGGTGTCACTACTGGTAGGATGAGGCGATACCTGGACCCTATAGAGGTTGCACAGGCAGTCCAACTCCTCCAGGATGGCACATCAATACGTGCCATTACCAGAAGGTTTGCTGTGTCTCCCTGCACAGTCTCAGGAGCATGGAGGAGATTCCAGGAGACAGGCAGTTACTCTAGGAGAGCTGGACAGGGCCAAAGAAGGTCCTTAACACATCAGCAGGACCGGTATCTGCTCCTTTGTGCAACGAGGAACAGGATGAGCACTGCCAGAGCCCTACAAAATGACCTCCAGCAGGCCACTGGTGTGAATGTCTCTGACCAAACAATCAGAAAGAGACTTCATGAGGATGGCCTAAGGGCCCAACGTCCTCTAGTGGGCCCTGTGCTCACTAGGCATAGACCGATATGGTTTTCGAGGGCCGATACCAATATTTTGGTCACAACCTATCAGTATCGGCCGATATTCTGCACATTCAATCACACATCCAATGCAGAGTGACTAGTGCCCCCATCAATGCAGAGTGACCAGTGCCCCATCAATGCAGGGTGACCAGTGTTCCCCATCAATGCATGGTTGCACCTCGTCTGGTATGGACTGGGTAATGTGTTAGGATCTATACTGGTATGGACTGGATAATGTGTTAGGATCTATACTGGTATGGACTGGGTAATGTGTAAGGATCTATACTGGTATGGACTGGGTAATGTGTTAGGATCTTTACTGGTATGGACTGGGTAATGTGCTAGGATCTATACTGGTATGGACTGGGTAATGTGTTAGGATCTACACTGGTATGGACTGGGTAATGTGTTAGGATCTATACTGATATGGGCTGGGTAATGTGTTAGGGTCTATACTGGTATGGACTGGGTAATGTGTTAGGATCTATACTGGTATGGACTGGGTAATGTGTTAGGGTCTATACTGGTATGGGCTGGGTAATATGTTAGGATCTATACTGGTATGGGCTGGGTAATGTGTTAGGATCTATAGTGGTATGGACTGGGTAATGTGTTAGGATCTATACTGGTATGGACTGGGTAATGTGTTAGGATCTATACTGGTATGGACTGGGTAATGTGTTGGGATCTATACTGGTATGGACTGGGTAATGTGTTAGGATCTATACTGGTATGGACTTGGTAATGTGTTGGGATCTATACTGGTATGGACTGGGTAATGTGTTAGGATTTATACTGGTATGGACTGGGTAATGTGTTGGGATCTATACTGGTATGGACTGGGTAATGTGTTAGGATCTATACTGGTATGGACTGGGTAATGTGTTAGGATCTATACTGGTATGGACTGGGTAATGTGTTAGGATCTATACTGGTATGGACTGGGTAATGTGTTAGGATCTATACTGGTATGGACTGGGTAATGTGTTAGGATCTAGGGTCACTGCTAAAAAAAAAAAAAAAAAAAAGTATAATGTTTAGGGGTTAAAATAAATACTAAATAAAAAATATAAATAATAAAAAAAAATGTAAAAAGCGCCCCCATCCCTCCATGCTCGTGCGTAGAAGCGGACACATATGTAAACGGTATTTAAACCACACATGTGAGGTATCGCCGCGATCATTAGAGCGAGAGAAATAATTCTATCCTAGACCTCCTCTGTAACTCTAAACTACTAACCTGTAAAGGTGTTGAAAGCGTTGCCTATGGAGATTTTTAGGTATCATAGTTTGTCACCATTCCAAGAGCGTGCGCAAATATAAAGCGTGACATGTTAGGTATCTATTTACCCGGCGTAACATCATCTTTCATTTTTTTACAAAAAAATTTGGGTAACTGTTGTGTTTTGGGTTTTTTTTTTAATTCTTTAAAATGTATTTTTTTACAAAAAAATTGCATGCGCAAATACGGTGTGTCATAAAAAAAATTGCAACGATTGCCATTTTATTCCCTAGGGTCTCTGCTAAAAAAAAAAAAAAAAAAAAAAAAAAGTATAATATTTAGGGGTTAAAATAAATAAAAAAATATATATAAATAATACAACTTTTTTTTTAAAAGCGCCCTCATCCCTCCGTTCTCGTGCGTAGAAGCGCACGCATATGTAAACGGTATTTGAACCACACATGTGGAGGTGTCGCCGCAAACGTTAGAGCGAGAGCAATAATTCTAGCGCTGGACCTCCTCTGTAACTCTAAACTGGTATTTACTCAGTGTAACATCATCTTTGACAAAAAAATTGGGGTAACTATCGTGATTTTTTTTTTTAATTCTTTAAAATGTATTTTTTTACAAAATAATTGCGTGTACAAATACCAAAAAAAATTGCAATGATCGGCATTTTATTCCCTAGGGTCTATGCTAAAAAAAAAACAAATAATAATAATGTTTAGGGGTAAATAATTAATAAAAAATATATAAATAATAAAAATATTTTTTAAAAAGGCTCTCATCCCTTTGTGCTCATATGTAAACGGTATTTGAACCACGCATGTGAGGAATCGCCGTGATCGTTAGAGCGCGAGCAATAATTCTAACCCTAGACCTCCTCTGTAACTCTAAACTGGTAACCTATAGAGGTGTTTAAAGCGTCCTCGCCTATGGAGATTTTTAGTATCATAGTTTGTCACCATTCCAAGAGCGTGCGCAAATATAAAGCGTGACATGTCAAGTATCTATTTACTCAGTGTAACATCATCTTTGACAAAAAAAATTGGGGTAACTATCGTGATTTTTTTTTTTTTTTATTCTTTAAAATGTATTTTTTACAAAAAAAATTGTGTGCGCAAATACAGTGTGACATATATAGATTGCAACGATCGCCATTTTATTCCAAGAGCGTGTGCAAATATTAAGCGTGACATGTTTGGTTTTGTTTTTTTAATTATTTAAATTGTATTTTTTCCAAAAAAAAATTGAGATTAAAAATACTGCTGTGCTATGTATCGCCAGCAGCAAACAATAGGTTAATACAATTATATATGCTACATCAATCATATCTCTCTCCAAGTAGACTTTATGCTATGCAAAGCATTGCATCTCCTAAATGCTTGAGATGCAGTGCTAAGCGGGCAGACTTTATACATATTATGTGGTTTTGTCCAGTGATATCAAGATTCTGGCAGGAAATAATTCAAATATTATCCTCTGTCCTGAATATGCCTGTACCTTTGACCCCAGAAACCTGTTTGCTGGGTATATTAGATGAAATAACATGGTCTAGATATCACAAGATAATGCTTAGAGAAACGCTGTTTATGGCAAGGAAAACAATCACAGTTAAGTGGATTCAAGGGAAGCTCCCTGTTGTTAAGAACTGGATAAGAGCGGTAAATCAGATTTTACCATTTGAAAAAGTATTGTATATGCATAGAGGATGCTCAACGAAATATAATAAAATTTGGGATAATTGGAGTCAATCAACATTAACCAATGGTTGAATATAAGGAGATAACTAAGAGGATATAGAGGGATGCACATAGTATGATGAGGAAATAAATCTATGAATGCGATGGCGCAAGGGGTTGGGGCACACCGGGACAACGGCGATCAATTAAGCTAAATGGATATACCTTGGCATAAAGAGATTATGAATACTAAGTAAACAGATAATTATTTGGATATTGTATCATTTTTTTGTTTTGTCCCTTTGTTGAAAGGACGTTTGGAATGTTCGTTTTTATGCACATATTGAAATAAAAAGAATTTAAGATAAAAAAAAATACTGCTGTACAAATACAGTGTGACATAAAAACAATAGCAACGATCGCCATTTTATTCCAAGAGCGTGCGCAAATATTTTGTTTTTTTTAATTATTTAAATTGTATTTTTTAAAAAAAAAAAACAATTGAGATAAAAAATAGTGCAGTGCAAATACGGTGTGATATGAAAAAAACAAAATTGCAAAGATTGCCATTTTATTCCCCGGGGTCTCTACAAAAAAATAATAAAAAAATGATAATGTTTAGGGGTTAAAATAATTAATAAAAAAATATATAAATAATAAAAAAAAATTTAAAAAGCGCCCTCATCCCTCCGTGCTCGTGCGTAGAAGCGGACGCGTATGTAAACGGTAATTGAACAACACATGTGAGGAATCGCCGCGATCGTTACAGTGAAGAGCAATGATTCTAGCGCTGGATCTCCTCTGTAACTCTAAACTGGGAACCTGTAAAACATTTTAAAGCGTCACCTATGGAGATTTTTTGGTATTGTAGTTTGTCGCCATTCCACGAGCGCGCGCAATTTTAAAGCATGACATGTTTGGTTTTGTGTTTTTTTTTAAATTAATTAAATTATATTTTTTCTACAAAAATTTAGTTTAAAAAACTGCTGTGCAAATACCGAGTGACTTAAAAAAAAAATTGCTATGATCGCCATTTTATTCTCCAGAGTCTCTGCAAAAAATATATATCTAATGTTTGGGGGTTCTAAGTAATTTTCTAGCAAAAAATACTGATTTTAACTTGTAAACAAAAAGTGCCAGAAAAAGCTCCGGTCAGCAAGTGGTTAAAAATGTCCGCTTTCCATCCGCACCCCAATCAGATCGGTGATCGATGTGTGAATGGGCTCATCCAGCGCTATGGGGGATCTGAGCGCCCTCTGCCGGATAATGAGATCACTGTGCGGGGAGCGCCCTCTGCCGGATAATGAGATCACTGTGCGGGGAGCGCCCTCTGCCGGATAATGAGATCACTGTGCGGGGCGGAGCGCCCTCTGCCGGATAATGAGATCACTGTGCGGGGCGGAGCGCCCTCTGCCGGATAATGAGATCACTGTGCGGGGCGGAGCGCCCTCTGCCGGATAATGAGATCACTGTGCGGGGAGCGCCCTCTGCCGGATAATGAGATCACTGTGCGGGGGGGAGCGCCCTCTGCCGGATAATGAGATCACTGTGCGGGGAGCGCCCTCTGCTGGATAATGAGATCACTGTGCGGGGCGGAGCGCCCTCTGCTGGATAATGAGATCACTGTGCGGGGCGGAGCTCCCTCTGCCGGATAATGAGATCACTGTGCGGGGAGCGCCCTCTGCTGGATAATGAGATCACTGTGCGGGGAGCGCCCTCTGCTGGATAATGAGATCACTGTGCGGGGAGCGCCCTCTGCCGGATAATGAGATCACTGTGCGGGGAGCGCCCTCTGCTGGATAATGAGATCAATGTGCGGGACGGAGCGCCCTCTGCCGGATAATGAGATCACTGTGCGGGGAGCGCCCTCTGCTGGATAATGAGATCACTGTGCGGGGAGCGCCCTCTGCCGGATAATGAGATCACTGTGCGGGGAGCGCCCTCTGCTGGATAATGAGATCACTGTGTGGGGCGGAGCTCCCTCTGCCGGATAATGAGATCACTGTGCGGGGAGCGCCCTCTGCTGGATAATGAGATCACTGTGCAGGGAGCGCCCTCTGCTGGATAATGAGATCACTGTGCGGGGCGGAGCGCCCTCTGCTGGATAATGAGATCACTGTGCGGGGAGCGCCCTCTGCCGGATAATGAGATCACTGTGCGGGGAGCGCCCTCTGCCGGATAATGAGATCACTGTGCGGGGAGCGCCCTCTGCCGGATAATGAGATCACTGTGCGGGGAGCGCCCTCTGCTGGATAATGAGATCACTGTGCGGGGAGCGCCCTCTGCTGGATAATGAGATCACTGTGCGGGGAGCGCCCTCTGCTGGATAATGAGATCACTGTGCGGGGAGCGCCCTCTGCCGGATAATGAGATCACTGTGCGGGGCGGAGCGCCCTCTGCCGGATAATGAGATCACTGTGCGGGGCGGAGCGCCCTCTGCTGGATAATGAGATCACTGTGCGCGGAGCGCCCTCTGCTGGATAATGAGATCACTGTGCGGGGAGCGCCCTCTGCCGGATAATGAGATCACTGTGCGGGGAGCGCCCTCTGCTGGATAATGAGATCACTGTGCGGGGAGCGCCCTCTGCCGGATAATGAGATCACTGTGCGGGGAGCGCCCTCTGCTGGATAATGAGATCACTGTGCGGGGCGGAGCGCCCTCTGCCGGATAATGAGATCACTGTGCGGGGAGCGCCCTCTGCTGGATAATGAGATCACTGTGCGGGGAGCGCCCTCTGCTGGATAATGAGATCACTGTGCGGGGCGGAGCGCCCTCTGCTGGATAATGAGATCACTGTGCGGGGAGCGCCCTCTGCCGGATAATGAGATCACTGTGCGGGGAGCGCCCTCTGCTGGATAATGAGATCACTGTGCGGGGAGCGCCCTCTGCCGGATAATGAGATCACTGTGCGGGGAGCGCCCTCTGCTGGATAATGAGATCACTGTGCGGGGCGGAGCGCCCTCTGCCGGATAATGAGATGACTGTGCGGGGCGGAGCGCCCTCTGCTGGATAATGAGATGACTGTGCGGGGCGGAGCGCCCTCTGCCGGATAATGAGATCACTGTGCGGGGCGGAGCGCCCTCTGCTGGATAATGAGATCACTGTGCGGGGCGGAGCCCCCTCTGCCGGATAATGAGATCACTGTGCGGGGAGCGCCCTCTGCCGGATAATGAGATCACTGTGCGGGGCGGAGCGCCCTCTGCTGGATAATGAGATCACTGTGCGGGGCGGAGCCCCCTCTGCTGGATAATGAGATCACTGTGCGGGGAGCGCCCTCTGCCGGATAATGAGATCACTGTGCGGGGAGCGCCCTCTGCCGGATAATGAGATCACTGTGCGGGGCGGAGCGCCCTCTGCTGGATAATGAGATCACTGTGCGGGGCGGAGCCCCCTCTGCTGGATAATGAGATCACTGTGCGGGGAGCGCCCTCTGCCGGATAATGAGATCACTGTGCGGGGAGCGCCCTCTGCTGGATAATGAGATCACTGTGCGGGGCGGAGCGCCCTCTGCCGGATAATGAGATCACTGTGCGGGGCGGAGCGCCCTCTGTTGGATAATGAGATGACTGTGCGGGGCGGAGCGCCCTCTGCCGGATAATGAGATCACTGTGCGGGGCGGAGCGCCCTCTGCTGGATAATGAGATCACTGTGCGGGGCGGAGCCCCCTCTGCCGGATAATGAGATCACTGTGCGGGGAGCGCCCTCTGCTGGATAATGAGATCACTGTGCGGGGAGCGCCCTCTGCTGGATAATGAGATCACTGTGCGGGGCGGAGCGCCCTCTGCCGGATAATGAGATCACTGTGCGGGGAGCGCCCTCTGCTGGATAATGAGATCACTGTGCGGGGCGGAGCGCCCTCTGCTGGATAATGAGATCACTGTGCGGGGCGGAGCCCCCTCTGCCGGATAATGAGATCACTGTGCGGGGAGCGCCCTCTGCTGGATAATGAGATCACTGTGCGGGGAGCGCCCTCTGCTGGATAATGAGATCACTGTGCGGGGCGGAGCGCCCTCTGCCGGATAATGAGATAACTGTGCGGGGAGCGCCCTCTGCCGGATAATGAGATCACTGTGCGGGGCGGAGCGCCCTCTGCCGGATAATGAGATCACTGTGCGGGGAGCGCCCTCTGCTGGATAATGAGATCACTGTGCGGGGAGCGCCCTCTGATGGATAATGAGATCACTGTGCGGGGAGCGCCCTCTGCTGGATAATGAGATCACTGTGCAGGGAGCGCCCTCTGCTGGATAATGAGATCACTGTGCGGGGCGGAGCGCCCTCTGCCGGATAATGAGATCACTGTGCGGGGAGCGCCCTCTGCCGGATAATGAGATCACTGTGCGGGGAGCGCCCTCTGCCGGATAATGAGATCACTGTGCGGGGAGCGCCCTCTGCCGGATAATGAGATCACTGTGCGGGGAGCGCCCTCTGCTGGATAATGAGATCACTGTGTGGGGAGCGCCCTCTGCCGGATAATGAGATCACTGTGCGGGGAGCGCCCTCTGCCGGATAATGAGATCACTGTGCGGGGAGCGCCCTCTGCCGGATAATGAGATCACTGTGCGGGGAGCGCCCTCTGCTGGATAATGAGATCACTGTGCGGGGAGCGCCCTCTGCCGGATAATGAGATCACTGTGCGGGGAGCGCCCTCTGCTGGATAATGAGATCACTGTGCGGGGCGGAGCGCCCTCTGCCGGATAATGAGATCACTGTGCGGGGAGCGCCCTCTGCTGGATAATGAGATCACTGTGCGGGGAGCGCCCTCTGCCGGATAATGAGATCACTGTGCGGGGCGGAGCGCCCTCTGCCGGATAATGAGATCACTGTGCGGGGAGCGCCCTCTGCTGGATAATGAGATCACTGTGCGGGGAGCGCCCTCTGCCGGATAATGAGATCACTGTGCGGGGAGCGCCCTCTGCTGGATAATGAGATCACTGTGCGGGGCGGAGCGCCCTCTGCCGGATAATGAGATCACTGTGCGGGGAGCGCCCTCTGCTGGATAATGAGATCACTGTGCGGGGAGCGCCCTCTGCTGGATAATGAGATCACTGTGCGGGGCGGAGCGCCCTCTGCCGGATAATGAGATCACTGTGCGGGGAGCGCCCTCTGCTGGATAATGAGATCACTGTGCGGGGAGCGCCCTCTGCTGGATAATGAGATCACTGTGCGGGGCGGAGCGCCCTCTGCTGGATAATGAGATCACTGTGCGGGGAGCGCCCTCTGCCGGATAATGAGATCACTGTGCGGGGAGCGCCCTCTGCTGGATAATGAGATCACTGTGCGGGGAGCGCCCTCTGCCGGATAATGAGATCACTGTGCGGGGAGCGCCCTCTGCTGGATAATGAGATCACTGTGCGGGGCGGAGCGCCCTCTGCCGGATAATGAGATGACTGTGCGGGGCGGAGCGCCCTCTGCTGGATAATGAGATGACTGTGCGGGGCGGAGCGCCCTCTGCCGGATAATGAGATCACTGTGCGGGGCGGAGCGCCCTCTGCTGGATAATGAGATCACTGTGCGGGGCGGAGCCCCCTCTGCCGGATAATGAGATCACTGTGCGGGGAGCGCCCTCTGCCGGATAATGAGATCACTGTGCGGGGCGGAGCGCCCTCTGCTGGATAATGAGATCACTGTGCGGGGCGGAGCCCCCTCTGCTGGATAATGAGATCACTGTGCGGGGAGCGCCCTCTGCCGGATAATGAGATCACTGTGCGGGGAGCGCCCTCTGCCGGATAATGAGATCACTGTGCGGGGCGGAGCGCCCTCTGCTGGATAATGAGATCACTGTGCGGGGCGGAGCCCCCTCTGCTGGATAATGAGATCACTGTGCGGGGAGCGCCCTCTGCCGGATAATGAGATCACTGTGCGGGGAGCGCCCTCTGCTGGATAATGAGATCACTGTGCGGGGCGGAGCGCCCTCTGCCGGATAATGAGATCACTGTGCGGGGCGGAGCGCCCTCTGTTGGATAATGAGATGACTGTGCGGGGCGGAGCGCCCTCTGCCGGATAATGAGATCACTGTGCGGGGCGGAGCGCCCTCTGCTGGATAATGAGATCACTGTGCGGGGCGGAGCCCCCTCTGCCGGATAATGAGATCACTGTGCGGGGAGCGCCCTCTGCTGGATAATGAGATCACTGTGCGGGGAGCGCCCTCTGCTGGATAATGAGATCACTGTGCGGGGCGGAGCGCCCTCTGCCGGATAATGAGATCACTGTGCGGGGAGCGCCCTCTGCTGGATAATGAGATCACTGTGCGGGGCGGAGCGCCCTCTGCTGGATAATGAGATCACTGTGCGGGGCGGAGCCCCCTCTGCCGGATAATGAGATCACTGTGCGGGGAGCGCCCTCTGCTGGATAATGAGATCACTGTGCGGGGAGCGCCCTCTGCTGGATAATGAGATCACTGTGCGGGGCGGAGCGCCCTCTGCCGGATAATGAGATAACTGTGCGGGGAGCGCCCTCTGCCGGATAATGAGATCACTGTGCGGGGCGGAGCGCCCTCTGCCGGATAATGAGATCACTGTGCGGGGAGCGCCCTCTGCTGGATAATGAGATCACTGTGCGGGGAGCGCCCTCTGATGGATAATGAGATCACTGTGCGGGGAGCGCCCTCTGCTGGATAATGAGATCACTGTGCAGGGAGCGCCCTCTGCTGGATAATGAGATCACTGTGCGGGGCGGAGCGCCCTCTGCCGGATAATGAGATCACTGTGCGGGGAGCGCCCTCTGCCGGATAATGAGATCACTGTGCGGGGAGCGCCCTCTGCCGGATAATGAGATCACTGTGCGGGGAGCGCCCTCTGCCGGATAATGAGATCACTGTGCGGGGAGCGCCCTCTGCTGGATAATGAGATCACTGTGTGGGGAGCGCCCTCTGCCGGATAATGAGATCACTGTGCGGGGAGCGCCCTCTGCCGGATAATGAGATCACTGTGCGGGGAGCGCCCTCTGCCGGATAATGAGATCACTGTGCGGGGAGCGCCCTCTGCTGGATAATGAGATCACTGTGCGGGGAGCGCCCTCTGCCGGATAATGAGATCACTGTGCGGGGAGCGCCCTCTGCTGGATAATGAGATCACTGTGCGGGGCGGAGCGCCCTCTGCCGGATAATGAGATCACTGTGCGGGGAGCGCCCTCTGCTGGATAATGAGATCACTGTGCGGGGAGCGCCCTCTGCCGGATAATGAGATCACTGTGCGGGGCGGAGCGCCCTCTGCCGGATAATGAGATCACTGTGCGGGGAGCGCCCTCTGCTGGATAATGAGATCACTGTGCGGGGAGCGCCCTCTGCCGGATAATGAGATCACTGTGCGGGGAGCGCCCTCTGCTGGATAATGAGATCACTGTGCGGGGCGGAGCGCCCTCTGCCGGATAATGAGATCACTGTGCGGGGAGCGCCCTCTGCTGGATAATGAGATCACTGTGCGGGGAGCGCCCTCTGCTGGATAATGAGATCACTGTGCGGGGCGGAGCGCCCTCTGCTGGATAATGAGATCACTGTGCGGGGAGCGCCCTCTGCCGGATAATGAGATCACTGTGCGGGGAGCGCCCTCTGCTGGATAATGAGATCACTGTGCGGGGAGCGCCCTCTGCCGGATAATGAGATCACTGTGCGGGGAGCGCCCTCTGCTGGATAATGAGATCACTGTGCGGGGCGGAGCGCCCTCTGCCGGATAATGAGATGACTGTGCGGGGCGGAGCGCCCTCTGCTGGATAATGAGATGACTGTGCGGGGCGGAGCGCCCTCTGCCGGATAATGAGATCACTGTGCGGGGCGGAGCGCCCTCTGCTGGATAATGAGATCACTGTGCGGGGCGGAGCCCCCTCTGCCGGATAATGAGATCACTGTGCGGGGAGCGCCCTCTGCCGGATAATGAGATCACTGTGCGGGGCGGAGCGCCCTCTGCTGGATAATGAGATCACTGTGCGGGGCGGAGCCCCCTCTGCTGGATAATGAGATCACTGTGCGGGGAGCGCCCTCTGCCGGATAATGAGATCACTGTGCGGGGAGCGCCCTCTGCCGGATAATGAGATCACTGTGCGGGGCGGAGTGCCCTCTGCTGGATAATGAGATCACTGTGCGGGGCGGAGCCCCCTCTGCTGGATAATGAGATCACTGTGCGGGGAGCGCCCTCTGCCGGATAATGAGATCACTGTGCGGGGAGCGCCCTCTGCTGGATAATGAGATCACTGTGCGGGGCGGAGCGCCCTCTGCCGGATAATGAGATCACTGTGCGGGGCGGAGCGCCCTCTGTTGGATAATGAGATGACTGTGCGGGGCGGAGCGCCCTCTGCCGGATAATGAGATGACTGTGCGGGGCGGAGCGCCCTCTGCTGGATAATGAGATGACTGTGCGGGGCGGAGCGCCCTCTGCCGGATAATGAGATGACTGTGCGGGGCGGAGCGCCCTCTGCTGGATAATGAGATCACTGTGCGGGGAGCGCCCTCTGCCGGATAATGAGATCACTGTGCGGGGCGGAGCGCCCTCTGCTGGATAATGAGATCACTGTGCGGGGCGGAGCCCCCTCTGCTGGATAATGAGATCACTGTGCGGGGAGCGCCCTCTGCCGGATAATGAGATCACTGTGCGGGGAGCGCCCTCTGCCGGATAATGAGATCACTGTGCGGGGCGGAGCGCCCTCTGCTGGATAATGAGATCACTGTGCGGGGCGGAGCCCCCTCTGCTGGATAATGAGATCACTGTGCGGGGAGCGCCCTCTGCCGGATAATGAGATCACTGTGCGGGGAGCGCCCTCTGCTGGATAATGAGATCACTGTGCGGGGCGGAGCGCCCTCTGCCGGATAATGAGATCACTGTGCGGGGCGGAGCGCCCTCTGTTGGATAATGAGATGACTGTGCGGGGCGGAGCGCCCTCTGCCGGATAATGAGATCACTGTGCGGGGCGGAACGCCCTCTGCTGGATAATGAGATCACTGTGCGGGGCGGAGCCCCCTCTGCCGGATAATGAGATCACTGTGCGGGGAGCGCCCTCTGCTGGATAATGAGATCACTGTGCGGGGAGCGCCCTCTGCTGGATAATGAGATCACTGTGCGGGGCGGAGCGCTCTCTGCCGGATAATGAGATCACTGTGCGGGGAGCGCCCTCTGCTGGATAATGAGATCACTGTGCGGGGCGGAGCGCCCTCTGCTGGATAATGAGATCACTGTGCGGGGCGGAGCCCCCTCTGCCGGATAATGAGATCACTGTGCGGGGAGCGCCCTCTGCTGGATAATGAGATCACTGTGCGGGGAGCGCCCTCTGCTGGATAATGAGATCACTGTGCGGGGCGGAGCGCCCTCTGCCGGATAATGAGATAACTGTGCGGGGAGCGCCCTCTGCCGGATAATGAGATCACTGTGCGGGGAGCGCCCTCTGCTGGATAATGAGATCACTGTGCGGGGAGCGCCCTCTGCTGGATAATGAGATCACTGTGCGGGGCGGAGCGCCCTCTGCCGGATAATGAGATAACTGTGCGGGGAGCGCCCTCTGCCGGATAATGAGATCACTGTGCGGGGCGGAGCGCCCTCTGCCGGATAATGAGATCACTGTGCGGGGAGCGCCCTCTGCTGGATAATGAGATCACTGTGCGGGGAGCGCCCTCTGATGGATAATGAGATCACTGTGCGGGGAGCGCCCTCTGCTGGATAATGAGATCACTGTGCGGGGAGCGCCCTCTGCTGGATAATGAGATCACTGTGCGGGGCGGAGCGCCCTCTGCCGGATAATGAGATCACTGTGCGGGGAGCGCCCTCTGCCGGATAATGAGATCACTGTGCGGGGAGCGCCCTCTGCCGGATAATGAGATCACTGTGCGGGGAGCGCCCTCTGCTGGATAATGAGATCACTGTGCGGGGAGCGCCCTCTGCCGGATAATGAGATGACTGTGCGGGGAGCGCCCTCTGCTGGATAATGAGATCACTGTGCGGGGCGGAGCGCCCTCTGCCGGATAATGAGATCACTGTGCGGGGAGCGCCCTCTGCTGCATAATGAGATCACTGTGCGGGGAGCGCCCTCTGCCGGATAATGAGATCACTGTGCGGGGCGGAGCGCCCTCTGCTGGATAATGAGATCACTGTGCGGGGCGGAGCGCCCTCTGCCGGATAATGAGATCACTGTGCGGGGAGCGCCCTCTGCCGGATAATGAGATCACTGTGCGGGGAGCGCCCTCTGCTGGATAATGAGATCACTGTGCGGGGCGGAGCGCCCTCTGCCGGATAATGAGATCACTGTGCGGGGCGGAGCGCCCTCTGCCGGATAATGAGATCACTGTGCGGGGAGCGCCCTCTGCTGGATAATGAGATCACTGTGCGGGGAGCGCCCTCTGCCGGATAATGAGATCACTGTGCGGGGAGCGCCCTCTGCTGGATAATGAGATCACTGTGCGGGGCGGAGCGCCCTCTGCCGGATAATGAGATCACTGTGCGGGGAGCGCCCTCTGCTGGATAATGAGATCACTGTGCGGGGAGCGCCCTCTGCCGGATAATGAGATCACTGTGCGGGGCGGAGCGCCCTCTGCTGGATAATGAGATCACTGTGCGGGGCGGAGCGCCCTCTGCCGGATAATGAGATCACTGTGCGGGGAGCGCCCTCTGCCGGATAATGAGATCAATGTGCGGGGAGCGCCCTCTGCTGGATAATGAGATCACTGTGCGGGGAGCGCCCTCTGCCGGATAATGAGATCAATGTGCGGGGAGCGCCCTCTGCCGGATAATGAGATCACTGTGCGGGGAGCGCCCTCTGCTGGATAATGAGATCACTGTGCGGGGAGCGCCCTCTGCCGGATAATGAGATGACTGTGCGGGGAGCGCCCTCTGCTGGATAATGAGATCACTGTGCGGGGCGGAGCGCCCTCTGCCGGATAATGAGATCACTGTGCGGGGAGCGCCCTCTGCTGGATAATGAGATCACTGTGCGGGGAGCGCCCTCTGCCGGATAATGAGATCACTGTGCGGGGCGGAGCGCCCTCTGCCGGATAATGAGATCACTGTGCGGGGAGCGCCCTCTGCTGGATAATGAGATCACTGTGCGGAGCGGAGCCCTCTGCCGGATAATGAGATCAATGTGCGTGGAGCGCCCTCTGCTGGATAATGAGATCACTGTGCGGAGAGCGCCCTCTGCCGGATAATGAGATCACTGTGCGGAGAGCGCCCTCTGCCGGATAATGAGATCACTGTGCGGGGCGGAGCGCCCTCTGCCGGATAATGAGATCACTGTGCGGGGAAGGGGCGGAGCTCCCTCTGCTGGTCACTGAGCGCACTGCAGACTCCCGGACTGTACCATTCTTACACTGGGTGGAGGGGGGGCTCGGGCACACAATGCCGGGTTCTGGGCGTTTCGCTGCGATCACCCTGAGAGAGAGAAGCGATCTGGGCGGTAATAAACAATCGGGGGGAGTCCAGATCGGCCGACTGAGGAGGTTGGAGGCATACACAGCGGATGAGGAGGGGGAGGGGGAGGGGTGCGGTGGTTGAGTCCGGGAGGAAAATGCAGGGGGGGGGAGGGGAGGTACTTCCGGTGTAGTGCGCGTGGTGAGCTGGAGAGCAGGTAGAGGGGGATGGGGGGGTTTCCTCATGGGGTGCGAGGTATGGGGGGAGCTGTATAATAACATCTGATGTTTAGGATTGGGGGAGGGGATCCTCTTTGGCTCAGGATCTGGGCAACCTGTAAAGTTCTAGGGGGGCTGTGAGGGGGAGGGGAATTCTTCTCATGGGGTTTAGGATATGGGGGGGGGGGGGGACCTGTGCAGTAATAGGGGGGCTCAGGGCGGGGAGGATCCTCATTGGCTCAGGATATGGGGAGAGGGGGTGGGGAGGATCCTTATGGGGCTCAGGGTATGGGGGAGGGGGGACCTGTGTAGTATTGGGGGGGCTCAGGGTGGGGGGGGGGGCCTCATTGGCTCAGGATATGCGGTAGGGAGGACCCTCATGGGGCTCGGGGTAAGCGGGGGGCAAACAAGTACTGGGGGGCTCAGGGTGGGGGGCATATTTCCCATGGGCTCTGAATATGGGGGGGCTGTGAAGTAATGGGGGGCTCGGCGTGGGGATCCTCATTTGTTCAGATTATGTGGGGGGGATCTTCATGGGCTCTGGATATGGGGGGACCTGTGCTGTAATAGGGGGGGCTCAGGGTGGGGGGAGATCCTCATTGGCTCGGAATATGGGGAGGGGGGGATCCTCATGGGCTCTAGATATGGGGGGGCCTGTGAAGTAATGGGGGGCTCAGGGGGTGGGGGTGAATCCTCATTTGCTCAGATTATGGGGGGGGGTCTTCTCATTGGCTCTGGATATGGGGGGACCTGTGAAGTAATGGGGGGCTCAGCGTGGGGGGGGGAACCTAATTTGCTCAGGTTATGTGGGGGGGATCCTCATGGGCTCTGGATATGGGGGGGCCTGTGCTGTAATAGGGTGCTCAGTGTGGGGATCCTCATGGGGCTCAAGATATAGGGGGGCCTGACAAGTACTGGGTGGGGAAATCCGATTCAGGGTATGGGGGGGGGGACCTGTGCAGTATTGGGGGGGACACTGGCTGGGTGGTCAATCCTCCTCATGGAGCTTGGGATATGGGGGTGGGGGACCTGTGCAGTATTGGGGGGGGGATGGGTGGGGATCTTCATGGGGCTCCTGTTTGGTACAATTCTGGGGTCTCCTCATAGTAATAGGCTATAACTGGGATATCTCATAGGGCTCAGGATATGGGGGGGCTTGACAAGTACTGGGGGGCTCTGGGTGAGGGAATCCTCTTGGGGGGCTCTGGCTGGGGACCTCCTTCTCATGGGGCTCAGGTAGAGCTGCACGATTCCGGCCAAAATGAGAATCACGATTTTTTAGCTTGGAATAAAGATCGATTCTCTGTGTAACAAAAAAAAGAATTGGGATAACTTTACTGTTACGTTTTTTTTTTTTCATTCATTAAAGTTTATTAATTGCGTTTGAAAGACTGCTGCGCGAATACAGTGTGACATAAAATATTACAACAATCGCCATTTTTTTTCTGCAGGGTCTCTGCTAAAAAAATATATAAAATGTTTGGGGGTTCTAAGTTCTTTTCTAGCAAAAAAAACTGATTTTAACTTGCAAGCAACAAGTGTCAGAGAAAGATCCAGTCTTTGAGAGGTCAGGTTTAGATCGTCAGGGGGGGGTGAATCGAGATCGCGATTTTCATGCGATTAATCGTGCAGCTCTAGGCTCAGTGTATGGGGGGGGGGGCAGTAATGGGCTCTAAGTAGGGTATCCTTATGGAGCTCAGGATATGGGGGAACTTGTGCAGTACTGGGGGGACTCTGGGTGGGGTCCTCATAGGGCTCAGGATATGGGGGGGCTGACAAGTACTGTGGGTCTCTGGTTCAGGGCATCCTTCTCATGGAACTCAGAGTATGGGGGGGTTACTGTGCAGTTTTAGGGGGCTCTGGGTGGGGGGGTGGATCCTTATTGGGCTCAGGATATAGGGGGCTCTGGGTAGTGGCATTCTTCTTGTGCAATTCAGGGTATGGGGGGGGGGGGTTCTGGGTGAGGGGTTCCTCATTGGGCTCAGGCTATGGGGGACCTGTGCAGTAATAGGGGGGCTCAGGGTGCTGGATCCTTCGCATGGGGCTCTGGATATGGGGGACCTGACAAGTACTGGGAGGCTTTGGGTGGGGAGTTTCCTCATAGGTTCAGGTTATGGGGGCTCTGAGTTGGGGGTATCCTCATTGGGCTTAGTATATGGCAGGCGGTGGGTGAAGACATCCTTCTCATGAAACTTGGAATATGGGGGGACCTGTGCAGTACTGGGGGCTCTGATTGGGTGGTGGATCCTCCTCATTGGGCTCAGTATATGGCAGGCGGTGGGTGAAGACATCCTTCTCATCGGACTCGAGTTACTGGGAGGACCTGTGCAGTACTGGGGGGCTCTGGTTGGGTGGTGGATCCTCCATATTGGGCTCAGTGTATGGCAGCCTCTGGGTAGGGGCATCCTTCTCATGAAACTTGGAATATGGGGGGACCTGTGCAGTACTGGGGGCTCTGGTTGGGTGGTGGATCCTCCATATTGGGCTCAGTATATGGCAGGCTCTGGGTAGGGGCATCCTTCTCATGAAACTTGGAATATGGGGGGACCTGTGCAGTACTGGGGGGCTCTGGTTGGGTGGTGGATCCTCCATATTGGGCTCAGTATATGGCAGGCGGTGGGTGAAGACATCCTTCTCATTGGACTCGAGTTACTGGGAAGACCTGTGCAGTACTGGGGGCTCTGGTTGGGTGGTGGATCCTCCATATTGGGCTCAGTATATGGCAGGCTCTGGGTGAAGACATCCTTATCAGACTTGGGGTACTGGGAGGACCTGTGCAGTACTGGGGGGCTCTGGTTGGGTTGTGGATCCTCCTCATTGGGCTCAGTATATGGCAGGCTCTGGGTGAAGACATCCTTATCAGACTTGGGGTACTGGGAGGACCTGTGCAGTACTGGGGGCTCTGGTTGGGTGGTGGATCCTCCTCATTGGGCTCAGTATATGGCAGGCTCTGGGTGAAGACATCCTTATCAGACTTGGGGTACTGGGAGGACCTGTGCAGTACTGGGGGCTCTGGTTGGGTTGTGGATCCTCCTCATTGGGCTCAGTATATGGCAGGCTCTGGGTGAAGACATCCTTATCAGACTTGGGGTACTGGGAGGACCTGTGCAGTACTGGGGGCTCTGGTTGGGTGGTGGATCCTCCTCATTGGGGCTCTGAACAAGCCGCCCATGTCTAGCTGTGGCTCTGGTTACTCCTGTAGACTCGTAGATCATCCCTGGACTGGTTTGGAGTCTCATCTTGCCCCTATCGGAGGAGGTTGTAGGAATCTCGGACAGTTCAATGATGGTTCAGCAGTGTGGTGTCATAGGGTACCAGGACCATGCTGGAACCAGAAGCAAGCCTCCAGTTCAAAGTAAATGTGGCGTTTTGAAGGCACAAACCAACCAGGTCTATAATGGCCGCATGCAGGTCTTCCAGCGTGTCCGGGCTGACTGTAGCTCTGGTCACTCCTGTGGACTCTGCTAGATCATCCTTGGGGTGGTTTGAGGCCTCCTCCTGCATCTCTGGGAGGAGGTTATAGAAACCCCAGATACTTCTTAGTAAAGCAATGTAGATGGTGTGTGACTTGGTGGATATTTGTTGTTTCTTTACCTCTTTACTCTTCTCGTCTCTCCAGATAGTGGACGATGTCCCAGGATCCTCTCTGGTGTTGAGGACGTGGCTGGATACAAGGTACCTCCTTTTTCCATGTCTAGGGACTACTTGCAGATCTCCCAGCGTGTCTGGGTTGGCTGTAGCTCTGGTCACTCCTGTGCTAGATCAGTGGTCCTCAACTCCGGTCCTCGGGTCCACTAACAGGCCAGGTTTGCAAGATAACTGAATTACATCACAGGTGATCTCATTGGCTGCTCAGTGATGGCAGTATTTTAGTCTGCATCTCCCCAAAGTAATACTTAAAATCTGGCCTGTTAGTGGGCCCTAGGACCGGAGTTGAGGACCACTGTGCTAGATCATTGCTGGGGTGGTTTGAGGTGTCTTCCTGCCCCTGGGAGGAGGTTATAGAAACCCCAGACACTTCTTTGTAACACATGATGATGGGACACCTGCCTTTACACGCATTTTATATAATTCATCCCAAAGGTTTTCTATTGGGTTGAGGTCAGGACCAGTCAGGTTCCTCCACCCCAAACTCACTCATCCATGTCTTTATGGACCTTGCTTCGTGCACTGGTGTGCAGTCATGTTGGAACAGGGAGGAGCCATCCCCAAACTCCTCCCACAAAGTTGGGAGCATGAAAATGTCCAAAATGTCTTGGTATGCTGACGCCTTCACTGCAACTAAGGGGCCAAGCTCAACCCCAACCCTTGAAAAACAACCAGGGGAAAGAGAAGGAAGCGCCACCTAGGTGTAGAAGTTACGTGGATTTTATTAACAATGGTTTTATAAGCTCACAGGAGTAATTAGTAGAAAATTCTCATCAAGACATGGAGATGCCACCCTGGTCCATCCTGCAGACACCGCACTGTGCCGGGGAAGAGATGGATGGAGCGTCCTGTGGCCACAAGGAAGTCCATGCCAACCACCATGGAACGCACAGCGGATGTGACGTCACTGGAAGAGAAGAGACGGCCAGAACAGCAGGCTACGCACTCGGAGTACCAACTCCTTCTCCAGGCCTGCAGAGCGACATCTCCATGTCTTGTTTACTACTCAATCCCATGAGTTTTTATAACCATCTTTAATAAAAAAACAACGTAATTGTTACACTTAGGTGGCGCTTTCTTCTCATTACACAGAGCTGGCTATACTCTGAGGAAAGCTGCTGCCACTTGCTAACAAATATTAAGAACTTATGGACTTCCCTCTAGATATTCAATACTAGTGCTGTATCCCCATATGGACTTTTGCTCCGTATGGTCACATACTTTTCATGCCCCAGAAGCTGTCATAATAAGTAACCTGAAAAACAACCCCACACCATAATCCCCCCTCCCCCACACCATAATCCCTCCCTCCAACAAATGATTTGGACCAGTGCACAAAGCAAGGACCATAAAGACATGGATGAGTGAGTTTGGGTTGGAGGAACTTGACTGGCCTGCACAGAGTCCTGACTTCAACCCAATAGAACACCTTAGGGATGAATTTAGAACGGAGACTGCGAGCCAGGCCTTCTCGTCCAACATCTGTGCCTAACCTCACAAATGTGCTTCTGGAAGAATGGTGAAACATTCCCATAGACACTCCTAAACCTTGTGGACACATTTCACAGAAGAGTTGAAGCTGTTATAGCTGCAAAGAGTGGGCCAACGCAATATTGAACCCTACGGACTAAGACTGGGATGCCATTAAAGTTCATGTGTGTGTAAAGGCAGGCGTCCCAATACTTTTGACAATATAGTGTACCTGCTGTGTCTTTTACCTTTTTGTTTTCTTCTTCAGATAGCGGACTAAGTCCCAGGATCTTCTGTGATGGTGAAGACCACAGCTGGATACAAGGTGCGTCCTTTCTTTTGTCTGAGCCTCATGCAGGTCTTCCAGCGTGTCCGGGCTGACTGTAGCTCTGGTCACTCCTGTGGACTCTGCTAGATCATCCTTGGGGTGGTTTGAGGCCTTCTCCTGCATCTCTGGGAGGAGGTTATAGAAACCCCAGATACTTCTTTTGTAGTACACATGGATGGTATGTGATGTGCTGGATGTACATGCTGTTTTACCTTTGTATTCTTCTTTCTTCAGATAGTGGACTAAGTCCCAGGATCTTCTGTGATGGTGAAGACCACAGCTGGATACAAGGTGCGTCCGTCCTTAATTTCTAGGAGCATAGAAAAAGGTTAAAAAAATAAAAAAAGCGGACTTTGTACCAGGAAATCTACAACAAATAAAAAATGTTTTATTGATTATTTTTTTTTGTAACATTTTATTGGAATTTTCCAAAATACAGAAGAGCGAATGTACAAAAACTGTGAAACCCTGGGGGGGATTTCACAGGAGCAGTGGAAGCAAATGGCTCTAAGGTTAAAAGGAAAAGAAGAAAAGGGAGGGTAAGGGGGGAGGGGAGGAGGGAGGGTATGGAAACAAGGAAGGGGAGGAGGAGGGTATGGAAACAGGGGAGGAGGGAGGGTATGGAAACGGGGGAGGAGGGAGGGAGGGTATGGAAACGGGGGAGGAGGGAGGGAGGGTATGGACACTGGGGAGGGAGGGTATGGACACTGGGGAGGGAGGGTACGGACACTGGGGAGGGAGGGTACGGACACTGGGGAGGGAGGGTACGGACACTGGGGAGGGAGGGTACGGACACTGGGGAGGGAGGGTACGGACACTGGGGAGGGAGGGTACGGACACTGGGGAGGGAGGGTACGGACACTGGGGAGGGAGGGTACGGACACTGGGGAGGGAGGGTACGGACACTGGGGAGGGAGGGTACGGACACTGGGGAGGGAGGGTACGGACACTGGGGAGGGAGGGTACGGACACTGGGGAGGGAGGGTACGGACACTGGGGAGGGAGGGTACGGACACTGGGGAGGGAGGGTATGGACACTGGGGAGGGAGGGTATGGACACTGGGGAGGGAGGGTATGGACACTGGGGAGGGAGGGTATGGACACTGGGGAGGGAGGGTACGGACACTGGGGAGGGAGGGTACGGACACTGGGGAGGGAGGGTACGGACACTGGGGAGGGAGGGTACGGACACTGGGGAGGGAGGGTATGGAAACGGGATATGGGGGGGGGGGGGTAGAACCACTGAAAAAGATCTTACACGATGAGAGCCGTCATTTGGCTCGAGAGGTTGCAAACATTCAATGTAGAAGAAAGTAACGGAGAGGGGGAGTTGAGTGAAAATGTATAGATTGGAACTAGTGGTGAATATTATCACAGGAGGGGGGGGGGGGTGGAGAGAGAATCGGCTACACAAATTGAAACCAGGTATAGATAGGGTAGGGTGTGAGTGACCCCATCAGATGAGGCTTGGAGGATGAAGTGGTCTCAGCGTCAGTCATTTGTGTGGATTTATTGGGAAAAGGGAGGGTAGAAGGAAAGGTTTCGCCCATTATCAGGTGGGGGGGGGGGTGTGTATGTCCTTGGAGAGATGTCCACAGAATGTGGGAATTTAGTCAGGAAAGAGTCCCATTTATTGTAAAAGCGCGAGTGGTTGCAAGTGGAGAAGACTAGGTCCAGTTTTTTTTCTTTGTGGTGTAGGCTGATGGGTTCAGTTCTCACATCGAAAGATGTAGGGGGGGGTGGTGGAGGTCCATTATTTATTTTATTTCTGATGAAACATTGACTGCCCTTTTCTAGTTTTTGCTGTCCGCTACTGGACACCTCCTCTGGTTCCTATTTCAGGTGACATGTCACTTTTTAATGAACATGTGAAAAGGGTCCTGAGGAAGCACCTATGTGAAACATGTTGACCTATTTGGATTATCTTGCTCAAAAGCCCTGTGGTTTTTGTGACTTCTATCATGAAGAAATATAATTGATCTGTTATCCCATTGCTTTTATATCCTGTGGTTTAAAGCGGAGTTCCACCCTGGCTATACATTTTTTAATAAAAATACCCCCGGGACAGTCAGGGCTAGCACATTCCACAATGGATAGCCTCTGATCTGTCCCGGTTCGCACTTACCTTTTAGAAGAAATACTTACCTTGAAAATGTCTTGTCCAGCGCTGCCATCTCAGGTGTGGGCAGCTTGAAGCCAGCGCGATCCTCTTCCGCATCCTCTTCCTTTTTCTTCGGTCCCACGATGCACTGCACCGACCCTGACGTCACTTCCAGGGCGCGCGCGTCATCCCTCCACAGCTTCTGGGCATGCCCAGAAGCTGTTTAGAAGGGAATGACGCGCGCGCCCTGGAACTGACGTCAGGGTCGGTGCAGGCGCAATGATTCCTGGGAGCGATGACGTTCAGCTCCCAGGAATCATTGCAAAAGCCAGGAAGTGACGAATCGCCGTGGCCGCCGAGGGGAGGAAGAAGGAAGTAAGGTAAGTATATTTTCTCTACAAGGTAAGTAAAAAAAAAAAAAAAAAATTTGCGATTATCCATTTGTTTTTCAGGTGACCCGGAGCGAGAAGATGGAGGTAAGTGTAAATTTAGGGTGGAACTCCACTTTAACATGAATCAATAAAACCCGTTTTGTTAAAGTTTCCCTGGTACCAGTAAAGCCAAAATAGAAAAAGGTCAAAAAAGAGAGGCAACTATATAGGATGTGGTACTTATTTTGTCAGCATTTATATTTAGGAGCCTCATGCAGGTCTTCCAGCGTGTCCGGGCTGTCTGTAGCTCTGGTCACTCCTGTGGACTCTGCTAGATCATCCTTGGGGTGGTTTGAGGCCTTCTCCTGCATCTCTGGGAGGAGGTTCTAGAAACCCCAGATACTTCTTTTGTAGTACACATGGATGGTATGTGATGTGCTGGATGTACATGCTGTTTTACCTTTGTATTCTTTCTTCAGATAGCGGACTAAGTCCCAGGATCTTCTGTGATGGTGAAGACCACAGCTGGATACAAGGTACGTCCATCCTTAATTTCTAGGAGCATAGAAAAAGGTTAAAAAAATAAAAAAAAGCGGACTTTGTACCAGGAAATCTACAACAAATAAAAAATGTTTTATTGATTTTTTTTTTTTTTTTGTAACATTTTATTGGAATTTTCCAAAATACAAAAGAGAGCATGTACAAAAACTGTGAAACCCTGGGGGGGATTTCACAGGAGCAGTGAAAGCAAATGGCTCTAAGGTTAAAAGGGGGGAGGAAGTGTATGGAAACTGGGGAGGGAGGGTATGGAAACTGGGGAGGGAGGGTATGGACACTGGAGAGGGAGGGTATGGACACTGGGGAGGGAGGGTATGGACACTGGGGAGGGAGGGTATGGACACTGGGGAGGGAGGGTATGGACACTGGGGAGGGAGGGTATGGACACTGGGGAGGGAGGGTATGGACACTGGGGAGGGAGGGTATGGACACTGGAGAGGGAGGGTATGGACACTGGAGAGGGAGGGTATGGACACTGGGGAGGGAGGGTATGGACACTGGGGAGGGAGGGTATGGACACTGGGGAGGGAGGGTATGGACACTGGGGAGGGAGGGTATGGACACTGGGGAGGGAGGGTATGGACACTGGGGAGGGAGGGTATGGACACTGGGGAGGGAGGGTATGGACACTGGGGAGGGAGGGTATGGACACTGGGGAGGGAGGGTATGGACACTGGGGAGGGAGGGTATGGACACTGGGGAGGGAGGGTACGGACACTGGGGAGGGAGGGTACGGACACTGGGCAGGGAGGGTATGGAAACGGGATATGGGGGGGGGGTAGAACCACTGAAAAAGATCTTACACGATGAGAGCCGTCATTTGGCTCGAGAGGTTGCAAACATTCAATGTAGAAGAAAGTAACAGAGAGGATGAGCTGAGTGAAAATGTATAGATTGGAACTAGTGGTGAATATTATCACAGGGGGGGGGGGGGGGGGTGGAGAGAGAATCGGCTACACAAATTGAAACCAGGTATAGATAGGGTAGGGTGTGAGTGACCATCAGATGAGGCTTGGAGGATGCAGTGGTCTCAGCGTCAGTCATTTGTGTGGATTTATTGGGAAAAGGGAGGGTAGAAGGAGGAGGAAAGGTCTCACCCATTATCAGGTGGGGGGGGGGTGTATGTCCTTGGAGAGATGTCCGCAGAATGTGGGAATTTAGTCAGGAAAGAGTCCCATTTATTGTAAAAGCGCGAGTGGTTGCAAGTGAATACTAGGTCGTTTTTTTTCTTTGTGGTGTAGGCTGATGGGTTCAGTTCTCACATCGAAAGCTGTAGGAGGGGTGGCGGAGGTCCATTATTTATTTATTTTATTCCTGATGAAACATTGACTGCCCTTTTCTAGTTTTTGCTGGCCACTACTGGATACCTCCCCTGGTTCCTATTTCAGGTGACATGTCACTTTTTAATGAACATGTGAAAAGGGTCCTGAGGAAGCACCTATGTGAAACATGTTGACCTATTTGGATTACCTTGTTCAAAAGTTCTGTGGTTTTGTGACTTCTGTCATGAAGAAATATAATTGATATGTTATCCCATGGCTTTTATATCCTGTGATTTGAACACAAATGAATACAACCTGTTTTGTTAAAGTTTCCCTGGTACCAGTAAAGCCAGAAAGGTCAAAAAAGAGAGGCAACTATATAAGATGTGGTACTAATTTTGGGATCATTTATATCTAGGAGCTTCGCAGGTCTTCCAGCGTGTCCGGGCTGACTGTAGCTCTGGTCACTCCTGTGGACTCTGCTAGATCATCCTTGGGGTGGTTTGAGGCCTTCTCCTGCATCTCTGGGAGGAGGTTATAGAAACCCCAGATACTTCTTTTGTAGTACACATGGATGGTATGTGATGTGCTGGATGTACATGCTGTTTTACCTTTGTATTCTTCTTTCTTCAGATAGCGGACTAAGTCCCAGGATCTTCTGTGATGGTGAAGACCACAGCTGGATACAAGGTGCGTCCTTCCTTAATTTTTAGGAGCATAGAAAGGTTAAAAAAAAAAGCTGACTTTGTACCAGGAATTCTCCAAGGAATAAAAAATGTTTTATTGATTTTTTTATTTTTTTTGTATTTTATTGAAATTTCCCAAAATACAAAAGAGAGCATGTACAAAAACAGTGAAACCCTGGGGGGGGGATTTCACAGGAGCAGTGGAAGCAAATGGCTCTAAGGTCAAAGGAAAAGGAGGGAGGGAGGGAGGGTATGGAAAGTGGGGAGGGAGGGTGTGGAAAGTGGGGAGGGAGGGTATGGAAAGTGGGGAGGGAGGGTATGGAAAGTGGGGAGGGAGGGTGTGGAAACAGGGGATGGGGAGGGTGTGGAAACAGGGGATGGGGAGGGTGTGGAAACGGGGGATGGGGAGGGTGCGGAAACAGGGGGTGGGGTATAACCACTGAAAAAGATCTTGCACGATAAGAGCCGTCATTTGGCTGGAGAGGTGGAAAACACTCATTCAGTGTAGAAGAAAGTAACGGAGAGGGGGAGTTGAGTGAAAATGTATAGATTGGAACTAGTAGTGAATATTATCATGGGGGGTCTCAGAGAGTCAGCTACACAAATTGAAACAAGGTATAGATAGGGTAGGGTGTGAGTGACCATCAGAGGCTTGGAGGATGCAGTGGTCTTGGCGTCAGTCATTTGTGTGGATTTATTGGGAAAAGGGAGGGTAGAAGGAGGAGGAACTTATCCGAGAGGCAGAAATTACTCATTGCCCAAGGAACCCCCAGCAACCTCTGGAGGAACCCTGGTTGAGAAACCCTGTATTAGGGTATCCCTTAATAGTAAATTGTGTTTTAATGGTGGCGGGAGGGAGTTGACTCTGCAGTGTAATATAGCGGACAGTTCACATGGATCAACCATCTGGGATCCAAGATCATAGTTGGAGCATCTGGATGTCCCCGACAAACCAGTCCAAACCCACTCTGACGAGGCAGAGGATAAATTATACATTTGGATTTTCAGTAGATTAGCGCCCCCCTATTTTTGTTTTAAGATCACAGGATATAAAAGTAATGGGATAACGCCTATTCCTAGTGTACAATCCTTTTGAGCATGATAATCCAAATAGGTCAACGTGTTTCGAATGAGTGCTTCCTTAGGACCCTTTAAACAAGGCGAATCCTGAATTTTTGTGGCAGTTATGTCAGTCGGTGTTGGAAGTCCACTCTTCAGTATTGGCAAGTTGTTACCATATCTTTATAGACTACCTGAGTATTATTGCAATCCCCCCTTTGTTAGGCTTTGGGCTGTCCATGGTGGTGATCCATTATATGTATTTACACTGGAAGGAATTTTTGGTGCTTTTTCTGTTATTCCATCCTCCTTGGATACATTTTGCCAGATTTATATTTTTTTAAAATTGGTCGGTAAGGGGGGGGTTTGTAGGTGGCACCTTTTTATACCGCATCGGTGGATTGAGGTTGTACTACCATTTAGGTTGATGCTTGTCTTTTAAACCTATAGATGTGTGCCTTTGCCTCTTTTTACTATTCCTGATGAAACATTGACTGCCCTTTTTTAGTTTTTGCTGGCCGCTACTGGACACCTCCCCTGGTTCCTATTTTAGGTGACCTGTCACTTTTTAATGAACATGTGAAAAGGGTCCTGAGGAAGCACCTATATGAAACATGTTGACCTATTTGGATTATCTTGTTCAAAAGTTCTGTGGTTTTGTGACTTCTATCATGAAGAAATATAATTGATATGTTATCCCATGGCTTTTATATCCTGAGATTTGAACACAAATCAATAAAACCTGTTTTGGTAAAGTTTCTCTGGTACCAGTAAAGACAGAAAGGTCAAAAAAGAGAGGCAACTATATAGGATGTGGTACTAATTTTGGGATCATTTATATCTAGGAGCTTCGCAGGTCTTCCAGCGTGTCCGGGCTGTCTGTAGCTCTGGTCACTCCTGTGGACTCTGCTAGATCATCCTTGGGGTGGTTTGAGGCCTTCTCCTGCATCTCTGGGAGGAGGTTATAGAAACCCCAGATACTACTTTTGTAGTACACATGGATGGTATGTGATGTGCTGGATGTACATGCTGTTTTACCTTTGTATTCTTTCTTCAGATAGCGGACTAAGTCCCAGGATCTTCTGTGATGGTGAAGACCACGACTGGATACAAGGTGCGTCCTTTCTTTGTCTAGGAGCCTCATGCAGGTCTTCCAGCGTGTCCAGGCTGGTCGTAGCTCTGGTCACTCCTGTGGACTCTGCTAGATCATAGCTGGGAGGGTTTGAGGCCTCCTCTTGCCCCTCCGGGAGGAGGTTATAGAAATCTCAGACAGTTCTTGGAAAAGCTTGTCAGTGGTATGTGAGGTGGTGGAGGTACCTACTGTTTTCATTACCTCCGCTCTTCTTTCTCCAGATTGTGGATTAAGTCCCAGGATCTTCTGTGATGGTGAAGACCACAGCTGGATACAAGGTGCGTCCTTCTTTTATGTCTAAGAGCCTCTTGCAGGTCTTCCAGCGTGTCCGGGCTGACTGTAGCTCTGGTCACTCCTGTGGACTCTGCTAGATCATCCCTGGGGTGGTTTGAGGCCTCTTTCTGCCCATCCAGGAGGAGGTTATAGAAACCCCAGATACTTCTTTGTAGCACACATAGATGGTATGTGATGTGCTGGATGTACATGCTGCTTTACCTTTGTATTCTTCTTTCTTCAGATAGTGGACTAAGTCCCAGGATCTTCTGTGATGGTGAAGACCACAGCTGGATACAAGGTGCGTCCTTCCTTTATTTCTAGGAGCATAGGAAAAGGTTAAAAAAAAAAAAAAAAAAAGTGAACTTTGTACCAGGGAATCTACAACGAATAAAACATTTTATTGATTTTTGTTTTTTTTTGTAACATTTTTTATTGGAATTTTCCAAAATACAAAAGAGCAAATGTACAAAAACGGTGAAAGCCTGGGGGGGAATTCACAGGAGCAGTGGAAGCAAATGGCTCTAAGGTTAAAAGGAAAAGAAGAAAAGGGAGGGTAAGGAAACAGGGGAGGGAAGGAGGGAGGGTATGAAAACAGGAGGGGAGGAGGGAGGGTAAGGGAACAGGGTTGGGGAGGAGGGAGGGTATGGAAACAGGGGAGGGAGGGTATGGAAACAGGGGAGGGAGGGTATGGAAACAGGGGAGGGAAGGAGGGAGGGTATGGAAACAGGGGAGGAGGGAGGGTATGGAAACAGGGGAGGAGAGAGGGTATGGAAACGGGGAAGGGGAGGAGGAGGGTATGGAAACAGGGGAGGAGGGAGGGAGGGTATGGAAATGGGGGAGGAGGGAGGGTATGGAAACGGGGGAGGGGAGGAGGGAGGGAGGGTATGGAAACGGGGGAGGGTATGGAAACAGGGTTGGGGAGGAGGAAGGGTATGGAAACAGGGTTGGGGAGGAGGAAGGGTATGGAAACAGGGTTGGGGAGGAAGGAGGGTATGGAAACGGGGTTGGGGAGGAGGGAGGGTATGGAAACAGGGGAGGGGAGGAGGGAGGGTATGGAAACGGGGTTGGGGAGGAGGGAGGGTATGGAAACGGGGTTGGGGAGGAGGGAGGGTATGGAAACGGGATTGGGGAGGAAGAAGGGTATGGAAACAGGGGAGGGGAGGAGGGAGGGTATGGAAATGGGGTTGGGGAGGAGGGAGGGTATGGAAACGGGGTTGGGGAGGAGGGAGGGTATGGAAACGGGGTTGGGGAGGAGGGAGGGTATGGAAACGGGGTTGGGGAGGAGGAGGGTATGGAAACGGGGTTGGGGAGGAGGGAGGGTATGGAAACGGGGTTGGGGAGGAGGGAGGGTATGGAAACGGGGTTGGGGAGGAGGGAGGGTATGGAAACGGGGTTGGGGAGGAGGAGGGCATGGAAACGGGGGAGGGTATGGAAATGGGATTGGGGGGGGTAGAACCACTGAAAAAGATCTTACACGATAAGAGCCGTCATTTGGCTGGAGAGGTAGAAAACACTCATTCAGTGTAGAAGAAGGTGACGGAGAGGGTGAGTTGAGTGAAAATGTATAGATTGGAACTAGTAGTGAATATTGTAAAACGATAAAACCTCGCGCTTGTGGTAAGAATAGTATAAGTGAATAAGGTGCTTGTATTCGTGCTATAACAACTGTGGGGAATAGATAAATAATAAATCATGCTGTGCATGTGAAAGCTGCTTGCTGCAAGAAAAGTGCTAGTGCTCTTTTAAATGTGTAGGTCCGTGATTGCAGCGCTGCTTAAATAAATATGAATATATACTGTGCTAATATCCCAATAGTAAAATTCATCGATGGCAAATGTAAAATATAAAAAATATAGAAATATAAAATATCAAAAACTCAAAAAATTAAGAATAAAAAATATATGTATCAATAAATGTCCATAATCAAGTCCATCAGAAAAAATGCAGATAAAGCAGTACACAAATTGAAAGAAGGTATAGATAGGGTAGGGCATAAGGGTGTGAGTGACCATCAGAGGCTTGGAGGATGCAGTGGTCTCGGCGTCAGTCATTTGTGTGGCTTTATTGGGAAAAGAGAGGGTAGAAGGCGAAGGAAAGGTCTCACCCATTATCGGGGGGGGGGGGGGTGTATGTCCTTGGAGAGATGTCCCATTTATTGAAAAAGCACGAGTGGTTGTAAGTGGAGAAGAATAGGTCCAGTTTTTTTCTTTGCGGAGTTGGCTGACCAGTTCAGTTCTCACATCAGAAGCTGTAGGAAGGGTGGGGGAGGTCCATTTTTTTTGAGGATGGCCCTTCTGGCCACCATGAAGCATGTGTGGAAAGCCAAGCTTTGTTGTGTCCAACAAACAGAGACTGCGTTTTTGAATATCCAAGGGGAGATCTTTCCAGAAAGCCAAATAGCAAGGGGAAAGGGTCTTTACATGGTTGATACCCAGTCACTGTGGCTGCAAGATTTTCTATTTGGTCCCAGAAGCCTGAGATGAGAGGACGGCTCCACAGCCTGTGATACAGCGTTGGTCTGGAGGCACCATGAGCATTGTTGTGGAGGTTGAGGACATTGAAAAAGGTGAGTATGCTCGGTGCTTGATGTTCAGTTGCTGCTCCCTCCACAATTCGTTGGTGATGAAGGCACAGGTGGTGTTGTAGCCCGCAAGGATGCAGTCTCTTGACCATGGAAAGGAGAAATCCTTGTTTCCGCGGGGAGGTTTGATCCGGGTGGGGAGGCTTGACAAGTTGGGAAGTTAGGGGTTTTTAAATGTCCGGAATTTTAACCACTTTACCTCTGCTCACATGGAGGCTACTGCAGCAATGTGGCTCGTTCCCGTCCAGCGACGTAGACCTACGTCACTGGACTCCTCCCCCTGTAGGCGGCGCTCGCGCTGTTTTCAGTCACACCATGAAGCATGTGTGGAAAGCCAGGGGTTTGTAAATGTCCGGAATTTTAAGGTGGGCAAGATCCAATAGGATTCCCAGTATGGATGCGCGAAAATGCTTACCCCCCCTGTCATGGCAAAGTGCTAGCTGCAAAATGAATTGCTTGTCGGATATTTAGGAACTGGTGGGCTGGTAGGTTGTAGCGGGTTGGAATAACCGTGAAGGGGAGGGTTGAGCCAGAGGGGAGATCAAAACCTTGTGCCAAGCTTGTAAGCCTGTGGTAGGCCCATGTGGAAAAGGCCGCCTATGTGGGAAGAGAGGGTGACCATTTATTGGAAGGTGGCGTGATATAAAAGGGGAGAGGCCCAATTGTTTTTTCCTGATCTCCCAAGCTATTGGGGCAACCTTTCCAACACAGAGGAACCCTTAAAAAAGAACTTTCAGGTTTCAGGGAACCCCTGATAAAAATAACTATATCTTCAACTCATGATACATTAGTGTGATGGTCAGTTGGAAGAATGCTACATACACTGGTGGTCATTGTGAAGAATTACCTCCATCCAGATAGGTAAAAAAGATGAATGGTTTCAGTGGGAACTCATCCGAGAGGCAGAAATTACTCATTGCCCAAGGAACCCCTAACAACCTCTGGAGGAACCCTGGTTGAGAAACCCTGTATTAGGGTATCCCTCAATAGTAAATTTGTGTTTTAATGGTGGCGGGAGGGAGTTGACTCTGCAGTGCAATATAGCGGACAGTTCACATGGGTGTCAACCATCTGGAATCCAAGATCATAGTTGGAGCATCTGGATGTCCCCTACAAACCAGTCCAAACCCACTCCGAGGAGACAGGATAAGTTATACATTCGGATTTTCGGTCGATTAGCGCCCCCCTATTTTTGTTTTAAGATCACAGGATATAAAAGTAATGGGATAACGCCTATTCGTAGTGTACAATCCTTTTGAGCATGATAATCCAAATAGGTCAACGTGTTTCGAATGAGTGCTTCCTTAGGACCCTTTAAACATGGCGAATCCTGAATTTTTGTGGCAGTTATGTCAGTTCCGTGTTGGGGAAGTCCACTCTTCAGTATTGGCAAGTGGTTACCATATCCTTATAGAATACCTGAGTATTATTGCAATCCCCCTATTTGGTAGGCTTTGGGCTGTCCATGGTGGTGATCCATTATATGTATTCGCACTGGAAGGAATTTTTTGTGCTTTTTCTGTTATTCCCATCCTCCTTGGATACATTTTGCCAGATTTATATTTTTTTAAAATTGGTCGGTAAGGGGGGGGGGGGGGTTTGTAGGTGGCACCTTTTTTATACCACATCAGTGGATTGAGGTTGTACTACCATTTGGGTTGATGCTTGCCTTTTAAACTATAGATGTGTCCCTTTGCCTCTTGTTACTATTCCTGATGAAACATTGACTGCCCTTTTTTAGTTTTTGCTGGCCGTTACTGGACACCTCCTCTGGTTCCTATTTTAGGTGACCTGTCACTTTTTAATGAACATGTGAAAAGGGTCCTGAGGAAGCACCTATGTGAAACATGTTGACCTATTTGGATTATCTTGTTCAAAAGTTCTGTGGTTTTGTGACTTCTATCATGAAGAAATATAATTGATATGTTATCCCATGGCTTTTATATCCTGTGATTTGAACACAAATCAATAAAACCTGTTTTGGTAAAGTTTCCCTGGTACCAGTAAAGCCAGAAAGGTCAAAAAAGAGAGGCAACTATATAGGATGTGGTACTAATTTTGGGATCATTTATATCTAGGAGCTTCGCAGGTCTTCCAGCGTGTCCGGGCTGACTGTAGCTCTGGTCACTCCTGTGGACTCTGCTAGATCATCCTTGGGGTGGTTTGAGGCCTTCTCCTGCATCTCTGGGAGGAGGTTATAGAAACCCCAGATACTTCTTTTGTAGCACACATGGATGGTATGTGATGTGCTGGATGTACATGCTGTTTTACCTTTGTATTCTTTCTTCAGATAGCGGACTAAGTCCCAGGATCTTCTGTGATGGTGAAGACCACTGCTGGATACAAGGTGCGTCCTTCCTTTATGTCTAGGCGCCTCATGCATGAGAAATCCTTGTTTCTGCTGGGAGGTTTGATCCGGGTGGGGAGCCTTGACAAGTTGGGGAAGTTAGGGGTTTGTAAATGTCCGGAAATTTAAGGCAGACAAGATCCAAGAGGGTGTCCAGTATGGACGCGCGAAAATGCTTACCCCTGTCAGGGCAAAGGCTAGCTGAAAAATTGCTTGTCGGACATATAGGAACTAGGGATAGACCGATGTGGTTTTTTCAGGGCCAATACCGATATTTTGGTCACAATGTATCGGCCGATTATTTTGTACATTTAAAATTTTTAAAAATAAAGACAATTTTTGACACAAATCTTGTACTGAACATGTTAATGTTTATTTAATGCCTAGTGGCTGGCTGGCACCCTGTGGGTGGGTGGCTGTCTGGCACCCTGTGGGTGGGTGGCTGTCTGGCAACCTGTTTGTAGGTGGCTGGAACTTTTGAGCATGATAATCCAAATAGGTCAACGTGTTTCGAATGAGTGCTTCCTTAGGACCCTTTAAACAAGGCGAATCCTGAATTTTTGTGGCAGTTATGTCAGTTCCGTGTTGGGGAAGTCCACTCTTCAGTATTGGCAAGTTGTTACCATATCCTTATAGAATACCTGAGTATTATTGCAATCCCCCTTTGTTAGGCTTTGGGCTGTCCATGGTGTCGATCCATTATATGTATTCGCACTGGAAGGAATTTTTTGTGCTTTTTCTGTTATTCCCATCCTCCTTGGATACATTTTGCCAGATTTATATTTTTTTAAAATTGGTCGGTAAGGGGGGGGGGGGGGGTTTGTAGGTGGCACCTTTTTATACCACATCAGTGGATTGAGGTTGTACTACCATTTGG
The DNA here is from genome assembly GCF_965119305.1 of Pelophylax lessonae. Lineage (NCBI taxonomy): Eukaryota > Metazoa > Chordata > Amphibia > Anura > Ranidae > Pelophylax > Pelophylax lessonae. The sequence goes on from NC_138772.1 coordinate 555,973,668, forward strand.
GTTGATGCTTGCCTTTTAAACTATAGATGTGTCCCTTTGCCTCTTGTTACTATTCCTGATGAAACATTGACTGCCCTTTTTTAGTTTTTGCTGGCCGCTACTGGACACCTCCCCTGGTTCCTATTTTAGGTGACCTGTCACTTTTTAATGAACATGTGAAAAGGGTCCTGAGGAAGCACCTATGTGAAACATGTTGACCTATTTGGATTATCTTGTTCAAAAGTTCTGTGGTTTTGTGACTTCTATCATGAAGAAATATAATTGATATGTTATCCCATGGCTTTTATATCCTGTGATTTGAACACAAATCAATAAAACCTGTTTTGTTAAAGTTTCCCTGGTACCAGTAAAGCCAGAAAGGTCAAAAAAGAGAGGCAACTATATAAGATGTGGTACTAATTTTGGGATCATTTATATCTAGGAGCTTCGCAGGTCTTCCAGCGTGTCCGGGCTGACTGTAGCTCTGGTCACTCCTGTGGACTCTGCTAGATCATCCTTGGGGTGGTTTGAGGCCTTCTCCTGCATCTCTGGGAGGAGGTTATAGAAACCCCAGATACTTCTTTGTAGCACACATAGATGATATGTGATATGCTGGATGTACATGCTGTTTTACCTTTGTATTCTTCTTTCTTCAGATAGCGGACTAAGTCCCAGGATCTTCTGTGATGGTGAAGACCACAGCTGGATACAAGGTGCGTCCTTCCTTTATTTCTAGGAGCATAGAAAAAGGTTAAAAAAAAAAGCGGATTTTGTACCAGGAAATCTACAACCAATAAAAAATGTTTTATTGATTTTTTTGGGGGGTTTTTGTAACATTTTATTGGAATTTTCCAAAATACAAAAGAGCGAATGTACAAAAACAGTGAAACCCTGGGGGGGATTTCACAGGAGCAGTGGAAGCAAATGGCTCTAAGGTTGAAGGAAAAGAAGAAAAGGCAGGGTATGGAAACCGGGGAGGAGGGAGGGTATGGAAATGGGGGAGGGGAGGAGGGAGGGTATGGAAACCGGGGAGGAGGGAGGGTATGGAAACCGGGGAGGACGGAGGGTATGGAAACCGGGGGAGGGGAGGAGGGAGGGTATGGAAACCGGGGGAGGGGAGGAGGGAGGGTATGGAAACGGGGGAGGGGAGGAGGGAGGGTATGGAAACGGGGGAGGGGAGGAGGGAGGGTATGGAAACGGGGGAGGGGAGGAGGGAGGGTATGGAAACGGGGGAGGGGAGGAGGGAGGGTATGGAAACGGGGGAGGGGAGGAGGGAGGGTATGGAAATGGGGGAGGGGAGGAGGGAGTGTATGGAAACGGGGGAGGTGAGGAGGGAGGGTATGGAAACGGGATTTGGGGGGGGGGGGGGGTAGAACCACTTAATAAGATCTTACACGATAAGAGCCGTCATTTGGCTGGAGAGGTAGAAAACACTCATTCAATGTAGAAGAAGGTGACGGAGGGGGTGAGTTGAGTGAAAATGTATAGATTGGAACTAGTAGTGAATATTTGCATGGGGGGGGGGGGGCAGCTACACAAATTGAAACAAGGTATAGATAGGGTGTCAGTGACCATAAGAGGCTTGGAGGATGCAGTGGTCTCGGCGTCAGTCATTTGTTGGATTTATTGGGAAAAGAGAGGGTAGAAGGAGGAGGAAAGGGTCTCACCCATTATCGGGTGGGGGGGGGGGGATGTCCGCAGAATGTGGGAGTTTAGTCAGGAAAGAGTCCCATTTATTGTAAAAGCGCGAGTGGTTGTAAGTGGAGAAGAATAGGTCCAGTTTTTTTCTTTGCGGAGTTGGCTGACCAGTTCAGTTCTCACATCAGAAGCTGTAGGAGGGGTGGTGGAGGTTCCATTTTTTTGAGGATGGCCCTTCTGGCCACCATGAAGCATGTGTGGAAAGCCAAGCTTTGTTGTGTCGAACAATCAGAGACTGCGTTTTTGAATATCCAAGGGGAGATCTTTCCAGAAAGCCAAATAGCAAGGGGAAAGGGTCTTTACATGGTTGATACCCAGTCACTGTGGCTGCAAGATTTTCTATTTGGTCCCAGAAGCCTGAGATGAGATGACAGCTCCACAGCCTGTGATACAGCGTTGGTCTGGTCTGGAGGCACCATGAGCATTGTTGTGGAGGTTGAGGACATTGAAAAAGCTGAGTATGCTCTGTGCATGATTTTCAGTTGCTGCTCCCTCCACAATTCGTTGGTGATGAAGGCACAGGTGGTGTTGTAGCCCGCAAGGATGCAGTCTCTTGACCGTGGAAAGGAGAAATCCTTGTTTCCGCGGGGAGGTTTGATCCGGGTGGGGAGCCTTGACAAGTTGGGAAGTTAGGGGTTTTTAAATGTCCGGAATTTTAACCACTTTACCTCTGCTCACATGGAGGCTACTGCAGCAATGTGGCTCGTTCCCGTCCAGCGACGTAGACCTACGTCGCTTGACTCCTCCCCCTGTAGGCGGCGCGCGCCGCCGGAGGCGCGCTCCCGCTGTTTTCAGTCACAGCGGGAGTCGGGCCAGGGGAGGAGCAGCGGCAATCGCCGCCGCTCTTCCCCGATCGTCGGGGAATCGAGTGAGGAGATCCGCCCGCCTGTGTAAACAGAGCGGGCGGATCTCCTAAGTGACAGGGAGTGACCGATCGGAGTGTTCAGCATAGCTGAACATCTGATCTGTCCCTGTGTCACTCAGTCCCCTCCCCCCACACACGTCAGTAAGCACCAGGCATACATTAACCCCTCCCTCTCCAATAAAATTAACCCCTTCACTGCCAGTGTCATTTTTACAGTAACAGTGCATATTTATAGCACTGATTACTGCAGTAATGTCACTGGTACCCCCAAAAGTGTCAAAAATGTCAGTCAAGGGTCCGATCTGTCCGCCGCAATGTCGCAGTCCCGCAAAAAAATTGCAGATCGCCGCCATAAGCGTTAAAAAAAAAAAAACACCAAAAATTACAGAAATCTTTCCCGTAGTTAGTAAACGCAATAACTTTTGCGCAAACCAATGAAAATACGCTTATCGTGATTTTTTTTACCAAACATAGGTAGCAGAAAACAAATTGGCCAAAAATTTTTAAAAAATTAGATTTTTACATTTTTTTTGGGGGGGGGAATTTCATATAAAAAAAATGTTAAAAATATTGTTATTTTTTCAAAATAAACGCTCTTTTTTTGTTTATAGCGCAAAAAGTAAAAATCGCACAGGTGATCAAATACCACCAAAAAAAAGCTCTGTTTGTGGGGAAAAAAAGGACGTAAATTTTGTTTGGGTACGGCGTCGCACGACCGCGCAATTGTCAGTTAAAGTCGCACAGCGCCGAATCGCAAAAGAGTGGCCTGGACGTAAGACAGCAAAATCCTCCGGTGGTAAAGTGGTTAAGATGGGCAAGATCCAAGAGGATGCGCAAAAATGCTTCCCCCCCCCCCCCCCCCCTGTCATGGCAAAGGCTAGCTGCAAAATGAATTGCTTGTTGGACATAAAGGTCCGATGTGGTTTTTTCAGGGCCGATACCGATATTTTTTTATACCACATCGGTTTATTGAGGTTGTACTACCATTTGGGTTGATGTTTGTCTTTTAAACTATAGATGTGTCCCTTTGCCTCTTGTTACTATTCCTGATGAAACCTTGACTGCCCTTTTTTAGTTTTTGCTGGCCGTTACTGGACACCTCCCCTGGTTCCTATTTCAGGTGATATGTCACTTTTTAATGATCATGTGAAAAGGGTCCTGAGGAAGCACCTATGTGAAACATGTTGACCTATTTGGATTATCTTGTTCAAAAGTTCTGTGGTTTTGTGACTTCTGTCATGAAGAAATATAATTGATATGTTATCCCATGGCTTTTATATCCTGTGATTTGAACACAAATCAATAAAACCTGTTTTGTTAAAGTTTCCCTGGTACCAGTAAAGCCAGAAAGGTCAAAAAAGAGAGGCAACTATATAGGATGTGGTACTAATTTTGGGATCATTTATATCTAGGAGCTTCGCAGGTCTTCCAGCGTGTCCGGGCTGTCTGTAGCTCTGGTCACTCCTGTGGACTCTGCTAGATCATCCTTGGGGTGGTTTGAGGCCTCTTCCTGCATCTCTGGGAGGAGGTTATAGAAACCCCAGATACTTCTTTTGTTGCACACATGGATGGTATGTGATGTGCTGGATGTACATGCTGTTTTACCTTTGTATTCTTCTTTCTTCAGATAGCGGACTAAGTCCCAGGATCTTCTGTGATGGTGAAGACCACTGCTGGATACAAGGTGCGTCCTTCCTTTGTCTAGGAGCCTCATGCATGGGAAATCCTTGTTTTCACGGGGAGGTTTGATCCGGGTGTGGAGGCTTGACAAGTTGGCAAGTTAGGGGTTTGTAAATGTCCGGAATTTTAAGGCGGCCAAGATCCAAGAGGGTGTCCAGTATGGTTGCGCGAAAATCTTAACCCCTGTCAGGGCAAAAGCTAGCTGAAAAATGAATTGCTTGTCGGACATATAGGAACTAGGGATAGATTGATGTGTTTTTTTTCAGGGCCAATACCGATATTTTGGTCACAATGTATCAGTATTGGCCAATATTTTGTACATTTAAAATTTTGAAAAATGGAGACAATTTTTGACACAAATCTGGTACTGAACATGTTAATGTTTGTTTAATGCCTGGCTGGCACTCTGCGGTGGGTGGCTGGCTGGCACCCTGTCTGTGGGGGGCTGGTACAGGGCCTGTGGATGTGGGTGGCTGGTTGGCACCGTGCTGCTGTGGGTGGGTGTATGGCTGTGATACACTCCCGCAAGACTAGTCCTGACTCCAGACATCAGGGGAAAGTGCATATCGACCTTGCTGATTATCGGTCTATCCCTAATAGGAACCGGTGGGCTGGTAGGTTGTAGCGGGTTGGAATAACCGGGAAGGGGAGGGTTGAGCCAGAGGGGAGATCAAAACCTTGTGCCAAGCTTGTAAGCCCGTGGGAGGCCCATGTGGAAAAGGCCGCCTATGTGGGAAGAGAGGGTGACCATTTATTGGAAGGTGGCGAGATATAAAAGGGGAGAGCCCCATTTTTTTTCCCTGATCTCCCAAGCTATTAGGGCAACCTTTCTCAACCTTTCCAACACAGAGGAACCCTTAAAAAAATAACCTTTTAGGTTTCAGGGAACCCCTGATAAGTCACTATATCTGCAACTCATGACACATTAGTGTGATGGTCAGTTGGAAGAATGCTACTTACACTGGTGGCCATTGTGAAGAATTACCTCCATCCAGATAGGTAAAAAGCTCAATGGTGTCAGTGGGAACTCATCTGAGAGGCAGAAATTACTCATTGCCCAAGGAACCCCCAGCAACCTCTGGAGGAACCCTGGTTGAGAAACCCTGTGATAGGGTATCGCTTAATAGTAAATTTGTGTTTTAATGGTGGCGGGAGGGAGTTCTGCAGTTTAATATAGCGGACAGTTCACATGGGTCAACCATCTGGGATCCAAGATCATATAGTTGGAGCATCTGGATGTCCCCGACAAACCAGTCCAAACCCACTCTGAGGAGGCAGAGGATAAATTATACATTCGGATTTTCGGTAGATTAGCACCCCCCTATTTTTGTTTTAAGATCACAGGATATAAAAGTAATGGGATCACACCTATTCCTAGTGTACAATCCTATTTCTTCATGATAGGAGTCGCAGAACTTTTGAGCATGATAATCCAAATAGGTCAACGTGTTTCAAATGAGTGCTTCCTTAGGACCCTTTCACATGTCGCATTCTGAATTTTTGTGGCGGTTGTTATGTCAGTTCGGTGTTGGGGAAGTCCACTCTTCAGTATTGGCAAGTGGTTACCATATCTTTATAGACTACCTGAGTATTATTGCAATCGCCCTTTTTGGTAGGCTTTGGGCTGTCCATGGTGTCGATCCATTATATGTATTCGCACTGGAAGGAATTTTTTGTGCTTTTTCTGTTATTCCCATCCTCCTTGGATACATTTTGCCAGATTTATATATTTTTTAAATTGGTGGGGGGGGGGTTGTAGGTGGCACCTTTTTATACCACCGCTTGTCTTTTAAACTATAGATGTGTCCCTTTGCCTCTTGTTACTATTCCTGATGCAATAATATTCACAAAAAATGCAGCGCTAAACTTAAAAATGAATCATAAATGCAGTGACGGAAAAATATCATACGAATGGTATTGTGAAAATAACATATAAATTAGGTATAGAGTGTCTAAAAATCCCAAAGTAAAACAAATCCAAGAAAGTGGTTGTGATAACAGTCCTTCCTCCTGTGACACCCAGGGAATGTGTAAGGTGGGGACACCACAGTGCACTAATGAGGGTAGCAGCTTGCCAAAAAGCCGTGGCTACTCCACTTAATGAGAAAGCCTCGCCAGATAAAGCATGTCTCAGGAATTCCAAGAAACCATAGGTAGCACCGTAGAAAATTGATTCCTCAAAGGAGCTCCATAGTGGTCAGATGAATATATAGGAAAAAAATTGTACAAAAGACCATAGCGTAACCCCATAAATCATATTGATGATTATTAAAGAAAACTACTCACATGGATGTAGCACATATAAAACGGTAGCTGGAGATACAATCGCGGCGTCCCGCAAATAACTCGTCAGCATAGATCACAGCCCTTTTTTAGTTTTTGCTGGCGGCTACTGGATACCTCCCCTGGTTCCTATTTTAGGTGACCTGTCACTTTTTCATGAACATGTGAAAAGGGTCCTGAGGAAGCACCTATGTGAAACATGTTGACCTATTTGGATTATCTTGTTCAAAAGTTCTGTGGTTTTGTGACTTCTGTCATGAAGAAATATAATTGATATGTTATCCCATGGCTTTTATATCCTGAGATTTTAACACAAATCAATACAACCTATTTTGTTATAGTTTCCATGGTACCAGTAAAAGTCAGCATAGAAAAAGGTCGAAAAAGAGAGGCAACTATATAGGATGCGGTACTTATTTTGGCAGCGTTTTATATTTAGGAGCCTCATGCAGGTCTTCCAGCGTGTCCGGGCTGACTGTAGCTCTGGTCACTCCTGTGGACTCTGCTAGATCATCCTTGGGGTGGTTTGAGGCCTTCTCCTGCATCTCTGGGAGGAGGTTATAGAAACCCCAGACACTTATTTTGTAGTACACATGGATGGTATGTGATGTGCTGGATGTACATGCTGTTTTACCTTTTGTATTCTTCTTTCTTCAGATAGTGGACTAAGTCCCAGGATCTTCTGTGATGGTGAAGACCACAGCTGGATACAAGGTGCGTCCTTCCTTTATGTCTATGAGCCTCATGCAAGTCTTCCAGCGTGTCCGGGCTGTCTGTAGCTCTGGTCACTCCTGTGGACTCTGCTAGATCATCCTTGGGGTGGTTTGAGGCCTCTTCCTGCCCCCTCCAGGAGGAGGTTATAGAAACCCCAGACACTTCTTTGTAACACATGTGAATAGTATGTGATGTGGTGGACATACCTGCTGTATTCTTTTTTTCTTCAGATAGTGGACTAAGTCCCAGGATCTTTGGTGATGGTGAAGACCACAGCTGGATACAAGGTGCGTCCTTTTTTTTGTCTAGGAGCCTCATGCAAGTCTTCCAGCGTGTCCGGGCTGGTCGTAGCTCTGGTCACTCCTGTGGACTCTGCTAGATCATCCCTGGGGTGGTTTGAGGCCTCTTCCTGTCCCCTCCAGGAGGAGGTTATAGAAACCTCAGACATTTCTTGGAAAAACTTGTCAGTGGTATGTGATGTGCTGGAGGAACCTTCTTCTGTTTCGTTACCTCTGCTCTTCTTTCTCCAGACTGTGGACTAAGTCCCAAGATCTTCTCTCGTAAAGACCACCGCTGGATACAAGGTGCGTCCTTCCTTCCTTTATTTCTAGCAGCCTTTTGCAAGTCTTCCAGCGTGTCCGGGCTGACTGTAGCTCTGGTCACTCCTGTGGACTCTGCTAGATCATCACTGGGGTGGTTTGAGGCCTCTTCCTGCCCCTCCAGGAGGAGGTTATATAATTCCCAGACACTTCTTTGTAACGCACATGGATGGTACACTGTTTTCAAAAGTATTGGGACGCCTGCCTTTACACACACATGAACTTTAATGGCATCCCAGTCTTAGTCCGTAGGGTTCAATATTGAGTTGGTCCGCCCTTTGCAGCTATAACAGCTTAAACTCTTCTGGGAAGGCTGTCCACAAGGATTAGAAGTATGTCTATGGGAATGTTTGACCATTCTTCCAGAAGCGCATTTGTGGGGTCCGGCACTGATGTTGGATGAGAAGGCCTGGCTCGCAGTCTCCACTCTAATTCATCCCAAAGGTTTTTTTATCGGGTTAAGGTCAGTACTCTGTGGAGGCCAACCAAGTTCCTCCACCCCAAACTCACTCATCCATGTCTTTATGGACCTTGCTTTGTACACTGGTGTGAAGTCATGTTGGAACAGGAAGGGACCATCCCCAAACTCCTCCCACAAAGTTGGGAGCATGAAATTGTCCAAAATGTCTTGGTATGCTGACGCCTTAAGATTTCCCTTCACTGGAACTAAGGGGCCAAGCCCAACCCCTGAAAAACAACTCCACACTATAAAACCATGTCTGAGCCTTTGCTTAATATACTGACAATGACTACTCCGTCAGGGTGCAATTAGACCCAGGACCTCCCCCCAAGATGTGTGTACATAGTTTGATGGCCCCTGTCGCCTTGCCCAAATGAGTTTGCATGACTAATTCCCTAATCCGGGCTTCTCCTGTCCAACGAAGAGAGTGTGTCATAAATGCAATTAAAACTAATTGGATAAAATCGCATTGGATTAAAAAGCACATAAACCTAGATATAAAAGTAAATGCTAAAACTGGATCCCATAGCTGGGCTTCTCTCAGCAGAGTATATGTCTCTCCTAAGGACGTCTGTGTGAGACCTTCATCTCTGTCCTAGTTGTAATCTAGTAAAGCAAGGATTCCCAAACTACGGCCCTCCAGCTGTTGCAGAACTACACATCCCATGAGGCATTGTAAAACTCTGACATTCACAGACATGACTAGGCATGATGGGAATTCTAGTTCCTGAATAACTGGAGGGCCGTAGTTTGGGAAACCGTGCAGTAGAGGAAATGGAGAGGGTGGTTATGTATCCCTAGCCTTTGTGTGAGCCTTATCTCCCCAGGAATCATGATGTCCCTTCCTTGTGTAGGCCGCTGTGTAGTCGACTGGAACGCATGCCGCTGAACCCAGAAGTGCGTCGTGCATACCAGGCCTCCAATTCAACCGCAGCACTTCCTGTAAATGTATTAATGGCTCTACAGGATGGGATCACGCCCTCAGGGGCGTGGCTATGAACGTCCCAGGTATGAAAACGACACCCCCTTCATTACATCACCCCACATATATAGCCAGAGATGAAAGAAGACTTGTATGTGCCTTGGCCACGCCTCTAAAGGTGCTGCGTGTTTCTAATCCTCTCCTACTGTAAGACTGTGTAACAAAGGACGGTGCAGACAATTCGCATGTACTAAGTAAAACTGTGCATGAGTATTAGATTAATTTGGACTTATTGGGCATGACTTAAAGAAGAAACAGCACCACGTGTGTATGTGTGTATATATTTATTTATATATATGTATGTGTGTGTGTATATATATAAAACCATCTGTAACACACACTGTCACCTCAGACAAGAATGTTCAGATTTATCCTAGACAGTAGCGCTCTTTCAGGAGACAGGTTCTTTTGGGTCAGTTTGCGTTTAAGAGCTTAGAGACAAAGTTAACACTTTTCAAAATAAGGTTTAATTATAAGAAAGGTTAAAATTGGTGCGAATAAAAATATTTACAGAAAAATGATACAGCAATTTAGAAAGAATGAAAATACTTGCATTAAAACGGTCCTGGTATTACCTTAGTTTCAGGCGCTGAACAGGTATGATTGGTTCCCCTTGAGCGATGTTATGGCTTGGATGGTAGGATGAGAACTGACTGCTCTCTCATTTCCTGTCTTTTTTTTCTCTGAGTTCAAAAGGGGTGGTGACGGACACCCCTGACCAATTACAATCAGAGTGGCAAAAGGGCTGTCCTGTGGTTTATGACTATTTCAAATGTACTTTGTGGACAGAGTCATACCACTCATAAAATATCAGTTTCAAGAATGTAACCCTTACATATGTCAAGATATTAAAACTAAGCATGTCATTTTCTTTCAAACAATATCAAACATGAATATATTTTATCACAGAGGGGATATCTTATCGATCGTTTCAATTTCCTGTACTACAGGGTGACCATGTGTGGTCT